>NC_137790.1:8708892-8988892 GCF_963383645.1 Muscardinus avellanarius | reverse complement strand
CTCAGCTACTTTGTGAGGCTCTCAGCAACTTAGTGAGACCCTGTTTCCAAATAAAATATATATATATATAAAAAAATAGGTCTGGGACTATAACCTGGAGGTAGAAAGCCTCTGGGTTCCACCCCAGTACCACCAAAATAAATAAAATAAAATAAAATAAAATAAAATAAAATAAAATAAAATAGGTCTGGGAGTATAACCCAGAGGTAAAAAGCCCCTGGATTCCACCCCCAGTACCACACACACACACACACCAACAACAACAACAACAAAAATTAAAAATCAGGGCTATTCTTCCTCCAAGCTCCACCTCTAGCCCTATTTTATTTTTATTTTAAAACAAGTCTCTCTAGGTTAATAAGAGTCTCACTATTTGCTGAGGCTGTCCTTGAACCTGCCATCCTCCTGTCTCAGCCTTTTTATTTACTTTATTTTATTTATTTATTGTTGTGGCACTGGAGAGTGAATCCCGGGCTTCACTCTACCACTGAACTTCAGATCTTTTTCTATTTTTTAATTGTATTTATTTATTTAGGTGGGTGTGAGGTACTGGGATTGAATTCACCTCTGAGCTACATCCCTAGGCTCAGCCCTTTTTATATTTTACTTGGAAACAGGTTCTAAGTTGCTGACGGTCTTATTAAGTTGCCAAGGCTGGTCTCTATTCTGCAATCCTTCTATTTCCGTCTCCCAAAAACTGGAATTACTGACTGCACCACCAAGCCTGACTTTATTTTTATTTATTTATTTATTTATTTATTTATTTATTTATTTTGCACCACTGGAGATGGAACCCAGGGATATTGTACCTCTGAGCTATACCCCCAGCTCTATTTTTAGTATATATATATACACTAAATATATATAGTATATATATATATAATTTTTTTTTTTTTTGCGGGTTTGGGGATGGAACCCAGGGGCAATTGACCTCTGAGCTACACCCCCTGCCCTACTTTTTAGTCTTTATTTTGAAACCGGTTCTCACTGAGTTGCAGAGGGCCTCACTAAGTAGCTAAGGCTGTCCACAAACCGTGATCCTCCGGTCTCAGCCTCCAGAATGCTGGGATTACAAGCGTGCGTCACCATGCCCGGCTTTATTTGTTTATTTATTTATTTATTTATTTATTTATTTATTTATTTATTCATTGGTGATACGGGGGTTCCTGGAAACCCTTCTACCTCCAGGTTACACTCCCAGAACCATTTTTATACTTCTTTTATTTGGAAACAGGGTCTCTTAAGCCAGCCTGGCTGGCTTCGAACCTGCGCGATCCTCCTGTCTTTGCCTCCCAAGCACCGGGATTACAAGCGTGCGCCACCACGCCCGGCTAGTCTTTTTATTTTTGAAACAGAGTCTCACTGAGTTGCGAAGGCATGTGCCACCGTGGCCAGCTTTATTCTTTATTTTGAAACAGGGTCTCCCTAAGTTATCAGGCACTAGCAGCAAAACTGCAGTTCTCCTCTCAGTACTTCTGCTAAGTACTGGAATTACAGGCATGCACCACCGTGCCGGGCTCCTTTTTATTTTATTTATTTATTTATTGTGGTACTGGGGATGGAACCCAGGGACATTCTACCTCTGAGCTACACCCTCAGTCCTATTTTATATTCTTCATTTTGAAACAGGGTCTCGCTGAGTTGCAAAGGGCCTCACTAAGTAGCTGAGGCTGGCCGCGAACTGTGATCCTCCTGTATCAGCCTCCCAAATGCTTGGATTATAAGCATGTGCCATCATGCCTGGCTTTCCTTTATATTTTAAATTTATTTTATATTATTTCTTATTTATGTATAATGTGTGTGTGTGTGTGTGTGTGTGTGTGTGTGTGTGTGTGTGTGTGTTAGTGGGGACTGAACCCGGGGCATTTTACCTCTGAGCTACACCCATCTCTAATTTAATTAATTAATTAATTTATTGCAGTACTGGGGATGGAATCCAGAGGCATTCTACCTCCGAGTTACACCCCCAGCCCTATTTTTCTATTCTTTATTTTGAAACAGGGTCTCAATGAGTTGCAAAGGACCTCACTAAGTAGCTGGGGCTGGCCGTGAACCATGATCCTCCTGTCTCAGCCTCCCAAATGCTGGGATTACAAGCCTGTGCCACTACGCATGGCTTCTAGCTCTATTTTATTTTTGAAACAGTCTCAAAACATTGTAGAGAACCTTGCTAAATTGCTGAGGCTGGCTGGTGAAAACCTGTGATCTTCCTGTCTCAGCCTTCCAAGTACTGGGACTACAGATGCAGGCCACCGTGCCTGGCTAATAGTTGAGGCTGGCTTCGAACCTGCGCGATCCTCCTGTCTCTGCCTCCCAAGCGCGGGGATTATAAGCGTGCGCCACCACGCCCGGCTTATTCTTTATTTTGAAACAGGGTCTCAGTAAGTTGCAGAGGGCCTCACTAAGAGGCTGAGGCTGTCTGTGAACCGTGATCCTCCTGTCTCAGCTTCCTGAATGCTGGGATTACACTAGTAATCCTAGTACTTGGGAGGCTGAGACAGGAGGATCGTTGTTCGAGGACAGCCTCAGCTACTTAGTGAGGCCCTCTGCAACTTACTGAGACCCTGTTCCAAAACAAAGAATAAAAAATAGGGCTGGGGTTGTAGCTCAGAGGTAGAATGTGCCTGGGTTCAATCCCTGGTACTTAAAAAAAAAAAAAGGTTGTGGAGTTGAGGAGGAAGACTGAGGTGCATTATGGAACTACTGCCATTGACTGGGCACACGCATGAATATATACCAACATCAACCTGGGTACTCTGTATTGGGAGGGAGGGAAATGGGGGGCACCAAGAGCCGTGTGCACAACGTCACTGTCATCATGATTTACATCATGATGTGAGGCTGTAATGCACCAACACGCACACACACACACACCCTGTGGCGCGGAGTGTAGTGACACATGCCAGTAGACCCAGCAGCAACTTGGGAGGAAAAGGCAGAGGATCACCTAAGCCCAGGTGTTTGAGACCAGCCAGACCAAGAAAGGAAGGAAGGGAGAGAGGAAGGGATGAAGAGAAAGAAAGAAAGGAGAGAGGGAGGGAGAGCCCCATATGGAGGCGCAAGCTTGTAATCTCAGTACTTGAGAGGCTGAGATAAAGATGGTGGGGTCCACAGGTTCAAGGCCAGCCTCAGTTACTTAGCAAGACCCTGTATCAAAATAAAAAATCAGGTGGCGCACGCTTGTCATCCCACCATTTGGGAGGCTGAGACCGGAGGATTGTGGTTCGAGGACAGCCTCAGCTACTGCTTAGTGAGGCCTTTGCAACTCAATGGGACTCTGTTTCAAAATAAAGAATAAAAAAAAAAATAGGGCTGGGGGTGTAGCTCGAAGGTAGAAGGCCTTTGGTTCCATCCCCAGTACCACAAATAAATAAATAAATAAATAAATAAATAAATAAATAAATAAATAAATCAAAGGGCTGGAGGTAAAGCTTGGAAGTAGAATGCCCCTGGGTTCAATTCTCAATACCCCCCCCCAATTTTTTTTGCACATATATAGGTATTTCTTGGACATGAACAGGAAATTGCCTCAAAACTATAGTTTATTCTCTTTTACCTTGGTGGGGGGGGGGCGAAGTCCAAAATGAGTTTTGCTGGGCTCAGACCAAGATGGCTGCAGGTCTGGACCCCTCTGCAGGCTCGGGGGCGTTAGCATGGGGTTTTCTTGCCTTTCCAGCTCCTGTGGATACACTTCCTGCTCATTGCTCCTTCTCCATTTTTTATTTTTTTATTTTTTGCGGGTCTGGAAATGGGACCCAGGGGCATTCGACCTCTAAGCTACAGCCCCTGCCCTATTATTAATTAATTAATTAATTAATTTGGTGGTACTGGGGTTCCTGGAAACCCTTCTGCCTCCGGGCTACACTCCCAGACCCATTTTTGTACTTTTTTATTTGGAAACAGGGTCTCCTAAGCCAGTGTGGCTGGCTTCGAACCTGTGCGATCCTCCTGTCTCCCCCTCCCAAGCACAGGGATTACAAGCGTGTGCAACCATGCCCAGCGCCCTATTTTTTATTCTTTATTTTGAAACCGGGTCTCACTGAGTTGCAGAGAGCCTCACTAAGTAGCTGAGGCTGTCCCGGGATCCTCCTGTCTCAGCCTCCCGAATGCTGGGATTACAAGCGAGCGCCACCACGCCCGGTCCATCTCCATTTTCAAAGCCAGCACTATGCATCTTTGAGTCTCTGTCTGATGCTTCAGTGCTGAAATAGCCTTTTTTTTTTTTTTTTTCCTGCAGTACTGGGGATGGAACCCAGGGGCATTCTACCTCTGAGCTATACCCTCAGCCTTACCCCTATTTTTTATTCTTTATTTTGAAACAGGGTCTCACTGAGTTGCAAAGGGCCTCGGTGAGTAGCTGAGGCTGGCTGGGAACCAAGTTCCTCCTTTCTCAGCCTCCCCAATGCTGGGATGACAAGCGTGCGCCACCAAGGCCCGGCTCAAATAGCCTTCTGTGACCAAATCTCTTTGTTACTTCTCCCGCCTGGATAACCCAGAATCATCTGTTCTCAAATCTATTTTATTTTATTTTGAGGGCCTGGGGATGGAACCCAGGGGGCATTCATCACCTGTCCCATTTTATATTATTATTATTATTATTATTATTATTATTTTGGTAGTACTGGGGTTTCTGGAAGCCCTTCTACCTCTGAACTACACTCCCAGACCTATTTTATGTTTTTGTAAATTTGGAAACAGGGCCTCTTAAGCCAGCGTGGCTGGCTTCAAACCTGCAGGATCCTCCTGTCTCTGCCTCCCAAGCGCTGGGAATTATAAGCACCACGCCCGGCTGTCAGTGAACCATGATCCTCCTGTCTCTGCCTCCCAAATGCTGGGATTACAAGCGTGTGCCACCATGCCCGGCTCCTGTTCTCAAATCTACAAAGTACCTTCTGCCACAGGTGGTAATGAAACGGGGGTTTCTTGAGAGGAAACCCGGCATTTCCTCGAGATGAAACGGAATTCCCAAGTTCTTGTCTACGGTGAGCGAAGAATGACACCCGCAGACCTCAGGAAGGGGAGTAAAAGGTTTATTGGAAGTAGCAGGGAATAGGGGAAGAGCGGCTGAACACCCCCAAAGGGGCTGGAACTCTGGGTCCAGCAGCTGCTTTCAGGATAGTACTTGAGAGTAACCCAAGCCGAATTGCCTTCAGGTGCAGGCTGCTTTCTTCCAGAGTCCGTGCGATCTGCCAGAAGAAGGTGATAGAGAACACCCCAAAGGGGCTGTCGGAACTCCAGGGTCCAGTAGCTACTCGGTCACTACCCGAGTGTCGCCCGAGCCAAGTGTCCATCAGTTGCAAACTACTTTCTCCCAGAGTCCAGGCCGCCTTCAGGTCATTACTTGAGAGTCACCTCAGATGCACTCTGCCTTCTCTCAGGGCCAACACGACCTGCGAGAGAGAAAAGCTCCCCAAAAGGGGAGGGGCTCCCAGAGTGGGTAACCGTCCTGCTGGTCGGTCTAAGTCATTGTCAATGCCTGCGAATCCTCTTATGGTTATGGTGACTTTGGGATTCCAGGAATTCTGGGAAGCAGCTCTCATAGGGCATTTGCATAGGGTATTTGCAAGTCCTTGAAGAATCTCCTTTCAGTGAAGTGTCGGCCTTGCCCCTGGGTTTGGGCTCCTGGGTTTGGTGATTAGTAAACTGATGGCTTTGTGAAGCTCTGGCCTTCTTATCTCTGAGCCTTTGGAATTTCAGGTATTTGTGGCCCCTGAGGAAACTCCGGAGATTAGCTTTTTTCTACCAAGGCCTCTTCCCTATCTGCCTATTTCCTTCTACCTCCTCAGTAGCTCACAGGGATTAGGAGGTGGTTCTCTCTGGGAGTCATTGTCTCTGGGAGTCATCCTCAGTCTGTTAAATAGAATCCATGGGAGGCCACTGGTTTGGACTGAGCGTCCTGCACTAGGCCGAACAGACCAAACTGGAATGGAGTCTCTCATGCTAAAGTTCCATGTCACCAAAGGGAAACTAAGTTGTTATCTCACCTGCAGAGAAATCAAAAGAGAGATGATAGCCAAATCCCTCCCCTTCACACACACACACACACACACGCACACACACACACACACCCCAATTTGGTTGGCATAAGAAGTCCCCTCTGCTTTAATCCTTACAGGGAAAGTAGCCTGAATTAGCTTGTTGGTCCATGTTTTGTGTCTGCCCTTGTTCCTGCTCATGGTACCTTATAAAAACCCAGCAACTACTCTTGCCATTCCCAGGAGAGCACCTAATTTTAGATTAGATGCTGCCCAATTCATGAATCACAAATAAAAGTCAATTTGAGCCAGGGGAGGGGTGCACACTTGTAATCCCAGCATTTAGGAGGCAGAGACAGGAGGATCGCGGTTCACAGACAGCCCCAGCTACTTAGTGAGGCCCTTTGCAGCTCAGTGAGACCCTGTTCCAAAATAAAGAATAGAAAAAAGGGCTAGGGGTGTCACTCGGAGGTAAAATGCCCCTAGATTCCATTCCCAGTGCTGCAAAACAAACGAACAAAAATACAGACTAGCCGGGCGTGGTGGCACATGCTTGTAATCCCAGTGCTTGGGAGGCTGAGACAGGAGGATCGCACAGGTTCGAAGCCAGCCTCAGCTACTTAGTGAGGCTCTCAGCAACTTAGTGAGACCCTGTTTCCAAATAAAATATAAAATAGGTCTGGGAGTATAGCCCGGAGGTAGAAAACTCCTGGGTTCCATCCCCAGTACTACATACTACACACACACACACACGAATTAAAATATTGTTGTTGTGTAGTTCAAAGATCACATTTGGAAACAGGGTCTCACTAAGCTGCTGAGAGCCTCAGTCAGTAGCTGAGGCTGGCTTCAAGCCTGTGCCATCCTCCTGTCTCAGCCTCCCAAGTGCTGGGGTTACAGGCGTGCACTCTAACACCTGGCATATGTATATCAGTACTGGTACTGAACTCACCACCTCCTGCATGCTAGGCAAGTGTCCTACCACTTGGGGTACATCTCTACCCAATCATACAGATTTTCTAATTTTTTTTTCTTAATGTGGTATTGGCTTTTTTTTTTTTTTTTTTTTTTCCTTTTGGTGGTACTGGGGCTGGAACCCTTCTACCCCCAGGCTATACTCTTAGACCTATTTTATATTTTATTTGGAAACAGGGTCTCTTAAGCCAGTGAGGCTGGCTTGGAACCTGTGCGATCCTCCTGTCTCCGCCTTCTGCCTTCCGCCTTCCGCGTGCGGGAATTACAAGCGTGTGTCACCACGCCCAGCGGTGCTGGCTATGAAACCCAGGGGTTTGCTACCTCTGAGCTACACCCCCACGCCTTTTTCGTTTTGAGACAGGGTCTTGTTAAGTTGTTCAGTCTGGACGCAAAGTTGAGATCCGTGTGTCTCAGCCTCTGCAGTAGTTGGGATCACAGCTGCCTGGCTAACGGACTGTATCAGGATGAAGGCTGGTCACCTTAGGGAAATCCAAACAGCACTGAAGTAGGATACAATAAAAAATAGAGCCTGGCGTGGTGGCGCACGCTTGTAATCCCAGCATTCGGGAGGCTGAGACCTGGAGGATCGCGGTTCGCGGACAGCCTCAGCTACTTAGTGAGACCTCTGCAACTCAGTGAGACCTGGTTTCAAAATAAAGAATAAAAATAGGGCAGAGGGTATAGCTCGGAGGTTGCATGCCCTCTGGGTTCCATCCCCAGACCCACAAAAAAAAAAAATAAAAAATAGAAAGAGACGTCGAGAAAGAACAGGAAGACGTAGCTTTAATGTGGAAGTCTGTGGCAAGCCCTGTTAGACCCTGAAGATCCACAAGTAACCAGGAGCATGGTGGACCGCTCCAAGGGAGGGGCCTTCAGACAGGGACGAGCACGTAAAAAGAGGAATCTCTTGTACCAGCACTGGAACGGCCTAGGAAGACTTGGGAAAGCTCTGATTATTAATATATTTCAAAAGAAAATAATTGGTATATTTCAAAATAGTTGTGTCGAAATGGCGGCAGACATGGGTAAAGAAAGGACTTGATTTCTGCCTAAAACAGGCAGCTATTCCAATGTAAATTAACCTAGCTCAAAGTAATTAACCAGTCAATAGGAGAGGAGAACTAGGCCTGTCTCTATCTAAAGACAGATCTTAAGAGAGAACTAGGCCTTTCTCTAAAGACAGATCTACAGGACTGGATAAGCTAGCTAAGATGGTAGGAGGGGTCGGCCTTCATGGAAGAAGACACCTCACCACACCTTGCAGGGAGGTACCTTACAGGGACGTTCACTACGTCAGAGTCACGCAAACAAGATGGAGGTCAGGGGTATAAAAGGCGAGTCCACGTGTAAGCCCTTTGGTGTATTCATTTCGAGTCACCCCTCCATGCCAGTCTGGTATGGAGCTGTATTTCTATTTTCTGTATTTCTATCTTTCTAATAAACTTCTTTAAATCTTCAGCAACTGTCCAAGCTATGCATATTTATTCTTAGCTTAAGACAAGAACCCGCGGTAATTTTCTGTTTTTGGTCATTTTGGGGTTTTGTTATGGGTTGGGGGAAAGTGTGTCCGGGACCCTCGCAGGAGTCCCCGGGGAACGATTTCTACAAACCATATTCTCTCAATCCGTAACATCTTTGGGCACCATTCAGGAGAGCAATCTCATCCGCTCACTAGACGGTGAAGGTCGGACCAGGAACACCCTCTATCACCTCGTGACCCTAGGACTGAGACCCTGCTCTCAGGTCTCTAGCCCATCCCTCAAGAGACCCCCCCCCCCAAGAACCTTACATTCCCTGCTGTGTCTCCCCATTTTGAGGTGGTCCTCATTCTCCCTTCAATGTGTATTTCCTACTTAAACCTCTGTCCCCGTGTTTAATTTTATTTTTTGTGGTGCTGGGGACATTCTACCAATGAGCTGCACCCCCAGCCCTATTTTTTATTTTTTTATTTTTATTTTTTTGTGGTACTGGGGGTGGAACCCAGAGGCTTTCTACCTCCGGGCTATACTCTCAGACCTTTTTTTTAAAATATTTTATTTGGAAACGGTCTAAGTTGCTGCAAGCCTCACTGAGTAGCAGAGGCTGGCTTCGAACCTGCGCGATCCTCCTGTCTCGGCCTCCCAAGCGCGGGGATTACAAGCGTGCGCCACCACGCCCGGCGTTTTTATTCTTTATTTTGAAACAGGGTCTCACTGAGTTGCAGAGGGCCTCAATAAGTAGCTGAGGCTGTCCGCGAACCGCGATCCTCCTGTCTCAGCCTCCCGAATGCTGGGATGACAAGCGCGCCCCACCACACCGGGTTTGTCCACGTCTCCTAGCTGGCTCGCCATGAAATTCTTTTCTGCCAGGTTAGCCAAGGCCCCCGGGGATCCTGAGTTCCTGAGATGAGAAATTAGCCCGGGCTTCCCGATGGTGCCAACTATGGTCTGTCTTCATTTACTTCAGAACGTTTCAAAATCATCCACCGAGGCAGGCAGGGGAGATTTTTTGGGTGCAATCCACATGGTCTCAGGTCAAGCGCCGCGAGCTCCTGGACCCCATAGAGCGCCAGGCCAGGCTGCAAGCCTGAGGCCCGGGGTCCCGCCAGGCCAGGAGAGGGCTGCGCGCGCCTCACGCATGCGCCGTGGCGCGGGGCCAGCGCCCGGGGCGCAGCTCCCGGCCAGGCGCTCCGTACCACCGTCCCGTTCCGCCGGCGCCTGGAGGCGGAAGTCGAGCGAGGGGGCGGGCCCTGGCGACGCCCCGCCCCGGAAGTGGGCGGAGCGCCAGCGCCTCCCTCCCCGTTGCCTCACAGTCGGGTCGCGGCCGAGGCCGGTCCCGGCTTTGTAGCTCGCTGAAGATGGCGACGCAGCCTCCCAGCGGGATCCGCCTCAGCGCGGTGAGCAGCCGCGAGGGGTGGAGCGGGCCGGGTCCCCGGAGGGCGGGCGGGCGCGGGCGCGGCGGGCCGCCATGGCGCTCGGGCGGCGGCGGCTGAGCCCGCGGGCTGGTCCTGCGGCCCCGCCTCCGGCCGCGCCGCTGTCGCCCGCCGAGGCCCCTTCCCCGCGGGCGGCGGGCCGGGCCGGGGCGGCGGGGCGCGGCCGGCGCCCTGGCCAGCGGCGGGCACCCTCGTCCCCGCGCCCGCGGCCGTCGGAGCCGCGTCCTGGAGGGGGCGTGGCCTCCTCACCTGATTGTCCGAAAAAGTTTTATTCGCCGGCGGCGCGGAGGTGTCGCGGCCGAGCGGACCTCCGCGGGGCATTGTTCCGGGTGCGTCGCCTCTTTCCTTCTCGGAGCCGACTCTTGGCAACACCTGGCGGAGTCGCGCTCGAACCTTTCCCCCTACCTGGTGCGTGTGGCCAGATACCTGGTTTCACCGGCGTTTTCTTAGTGGCGAATTTGTTATTTCTGCCTTGAGCTGCCTGTTCATGGCCTTTGCCCATTTTTCTTATTTTTTTCCTTTGATGAGGGTACTCATTGACTTGTGAAGGTTGTTTACATATTATGGGTAAAGGAAGGGTCCCGTGGTTACAATTAGCTTTGTATTTATTTTTTGGTACTGGGAGTTGAACCCAGGGTCATTCTGCATCCGAGTGAGGCAGGGCAGAAGATCTGGGAACAAAGGAGAAAAGACCATGCCTTCTGTGAGATTGGGTGAGGAAAGGGGGAGACTGGGGGGGCATCAGAAAAATCAGGGTCCTGACGAGTCCACAAGATAGCAGTTCAAGTGAAGGATCCAAATTGTGCAGAAGCCACCGGTTCCCCCAGCCGGCCGTGGTGGCGCAGGCTTGTAATCTCTGCATTTGGGAGGCTGAGACTGGAGGATCGCGATTCTAGGACCTTAGGCCCTTTGCTGCGCAGGGGGACCCTGTTTCAAAATAAAGAATAGAAAATAGGGCTGGGGGTGTCACTCGGAAGTGGACTGTTCCTGGGTTTCATCCCCCCGAAAATTGGTTGCCCCAAACCCAATTCTGACCAGTCGTAATAGAATAGATAGAAAACCTCAGGAAGATCCCAGCATGGTGGCACGCTCTTAAAACCCCAGTATTTAGGAGGTTGAGACGGAGGATGGCAGGTTCATGGCCAATCTCAGCTACATAGTGAGGCCCTCCTCAATTTAGTGAGACCCTGTTTCAAAATAAAGGATAAGAAATGGGGTTGGGGTGTACCTCAGAGATAGAATGCACCTGGGTTCAATACCCAGTACCATTAAAAAAAAAGAAACAAAACCCTCAGGAAGGCTTTAAAAAAATTTTTTTTTTAAGCCGCGCGTGGTGGCGCTTGCTTGTAATCCCAGCTCTTGGGAGGATGAGACAGGAGGATCACATGGGTTCGAAGCCAGCCTCAGCAATTTAGACCCTGTTTCCAAATAAAGTATAAAAAAGGTCTGGGTCTGGGATTATAGCCCAGAAGTAAGAAAAGTCCCTGGGTTCCACCCCCAGTACCACACAAAAACAAATTAGTACATTGTAGTCATGCATCTTTTAGTACAAGATGGCGGAGGAACACCTGCACACATCAACCAGTTAGCCCTTCCCCAATTCCCACCCCATTCCCTCCCTCCTCATATTTGGCTTAGTGATTGCCTTTGCTCGGGAAGGTTTAAAAGCCCACTTCCCAAGAGTTTTGAGTTCACTCTTTTTCTGGGACTGCTTTGTCTTCTCTCTTTCCCTGACTTTCATATATATTTATATATGGGGAGAGAGAGAGAGAGAGAGAGAGTGAGTGTGTGTGTGTGTGTGTGTGTGTGTGTGTGTGTGTGTGTGGTGCTGGGGATGGAATCCAGGGGCATTCTACTTCCAAGCCACACCCCCAGTTCTTTTTTTTGGGTATTATTTTATATTTGAAACAGGTCTCACTAAGTTGTGGAGGACCTCACTAAGTACCTGAGGCAGGCTATAAATCTGCAATCCTCTTGTTTCAGCCTCCCAAATCTGGGATTACAAGTGTGGGCCATCACTCCTGGTTTATATTTTCATATTTCTATACCCTTCTCTAGTCCTTGTGGTACACTTGACTTTGTTCTCCAAATCTACTGGATACGAACCCCATTGAAGAGGACGCCTGAGCTTTACAACCTCAGCCCTATTTTATTTCTTATTTGGAAACTGGTTCTCTTAAGTTGCTGAAAATGGCCTTGAACTTGTGATCTTCCAGCTCCAGCCTCTGTGCCACCACTTACCAGGCTATTACTGGTTTATGGAATGAGATAATCTTTATTGGAATTTAGAGAGCAGCTCTGTTTCTCACCACTGGCTAAAGTTATAGTAACATTAATATAACTTTAATTAACATTTGTTAATTATTCTTCCTCTCACCTGCATTGAGGCAGTTAGGCCCAAGTATTAGTCTGTCCACACTGAGTCTGTCCACACTGAGTTTAAAATCTCTCCCCAGGGCTGGGGTGTAGGTCCAGTTGGTTTCTTAACTGGTTCTTTACTCCCCCCCCCCTCACCACCCCACTCCACTCCACCCCCACACTGACTTGAGATAACCTTTGTCTCTTCTACATCAAAATGAGAATAAGAGCCTGGCACACCCATAATCCTTGTGAGGCTGAGACCCGGAATTTCAGTTTTAAGGCCAGCCTCAGCAATCTAGTGAAACCCTATTTCAAAACAAAAAATTAAAAGGGTCTGGGGGGTGTAGTGTAGAAGTCGAATGCCCTGGGTTTAATAATGCCTAGCACCACAAGGAAGAAAAAACCGGGAATCCAGCGAGGTGGTATAGGCCTGTAATCCCAGCTGCTTGAGAAGGGCAAGTTTCAAGGCCGCTTGGGCTATTTAGAGACCCTGTCTGAAAATAAAAAATAAGAGGGTTGGAGTTGTTGCTCAGTGGTAGAATGCTCTTGGGTTCACTGCCCTATACTGCAAGAAAAAAAAAAAAAATTAAGAGAAATTGAATAGAGTCAAAAGTCAGAATTGGTTTTTAACTAGGTGTTGTGCGTTGCCTAGCATTTACTATCCTGGGTTCTACCCCCAGCACCACAAACAAAACAAAAACCCAGGCTTCACTCTTATGGTGCTGAGATTGAACCCAAAGGCGTTTTACTTGGAAACGAGACCCCAGACTTAAATTTTTCAGGGGGGAGGGTGGTACCTGGACCCAGTGACAATCTACTTCTGAGCTAAACCACCAGTTCTTTTAAGTTTTTTTAAAAACAGTTTCTCTAGCTGGGCGTGGTGGCGCACACTTGTAATCCCAGCGCTTGGAAGGTGGAAACAGGAGGATCACGCTGGTTCGAAGCCAGCCTCAGCTGGTTTAAGAGACCCTGTTTCCAAATAAAATATAATATAGGTCTGGGAGTGTAGCCTGGAGGTAGAAGGGTTCCATCCCCAGTATAACCAAAAAAAAAAAAAAAAACACTTTCTCTAGGTTGCTGAATTGTTGAAGCTGGTCTAGAAGCTGGTCTGGTGGAACCTGCTTTCCTCCTGTCTCAGCCTCCCAAGAACTGGGGTTAGAGGTGTGTCCCGCTATGCCTGACTAGAAACCTAGGCTTCAAGAAACCGATGTTAGCTGACTCTGGATGTAGCAGCTGCCCTGTGCTAGTCTTCCTTTTGTGGGAAGTACAAGCTGTTTGGAAACTCTAAGAGAAGTCTTCCACTGCGGTTCCTGGCCAGTGTCTCTACCAGTTTCTGCTTTTGCTTTAGGATGAAAGTTGGCAAACGACAGGAACCAAACCCAGCCCAACACCTGTTCTGTATGACATGGGAGATAAGAAGGATTTGTATGTTAGTGAATGGTTGAAAAAAAAAATCAAGACTATTTTTTGACCCGTGAAAATTATGTGACATAGAAATTTCAGTTTCCATAAAGGTTTTTATGGTTGTCCTTGCAGAAGTGGGGATTGAACCCAGGGGCACTCTGCTACTGAGGTTCATGCACAGTACCCCCTTTGTTTTTTGCATACTGGGGGTGGAACCCAGAGGCATTCTGCCTTCGAGCTACAACCCCAGCCCTATTTTTTATTCTTTATTTTGAAACAGCATCTCACTGAGTTGCAAAGGGCCTCACTAGCTGAGGCTGTCCTCGAACCGCGACCCTCCTGTCTAAGCCTCCCAAATGCAGGGATTACAAGTGTGCGTCACCATGCCCGGTTCACAGCCCTTTTTCATATATATTTTATTTTGAAACAGGGTCTGGCTAATTGCCTATCCTATCCTTGAACTTGTGATCTTACCGTGTTAGCCTCCTGCATTGCTGGGATTACTCATATGTCCCACTTTGCCAGGCACCATAAAGTTTTATTGAAACACAGACATACACTGCTTTCAAATGCTTGGATTAAGAGAGTCCAAAAAGTAATGAGTTTTTGCATTTGTCAAAAGCCGTGCAATTTTTTTGTGTGTGTGTGTGGTACTGGGGAGGAACCCAGGGGCATTCTACCGTTGAGCTCCGCTCCCAGCCCTATTTTTTATACTTTATTTTGAAGCAGGGTCTCACTAAGTTGCGGAGGGCCTTTGGTCTCTGCCTCCTGAATGCTGGGATTACAAGCATTATAAATGAAAGAGCTGGTGGTTTGGCTCAGAGGTAGACTGCTGCTGGTCCAATCCCCCATGCCACCCTCCCCCCGTGATGTGGTAGGGAAACATTCTAAGCTGCACCCCAGCCTACTTTATACAAATTTAGGAAAATTGTTGAGAAGATCTGAGATCCCAGGATGGGGTGTGAAGAGTGACTTTTTAATTTTTTGCTTTTTCCCCCCTGTATTTCAAAGTAAAATGCATACAGCATTTTCATGGTTGTTGACTTTTTTCTTACAAAAATCCTGCTGTGGATTTAGCCACAGAAGCACATTTCCTTGCTGCCTTCTCTTCCCAAAGCATATGTCGGTTTTGGGGCCATGTATGGTTTGTTCTTACGCTTAGCTTATGTTCATGCATGCCAAGTGGTTATTCTGTTTGTATTTTCCTTCCTATGTAGCTTTTTACTTCCCCTTAAGTTAGTAATTGATTTGTATTTTGTTTAGTTCTCTACTGATCAGTAGGTCATTCAGACTTTCAGAGGAACTAGGAAATCTTTTCCAGATGTGCTCAGACACATCCAGTGTGTTTGCACTTTGTTACCAGAGTCTCGGCCAGAGGCCAGACTGTGGGGATCTCAACAAGTCAGGTCTGGCCACTCACCCCAAGATGGCGAGGTGGGGAAGGAATTCAGTACCGATACCTGCATAGGAAGACAGGAAGATCGGTCAGGCATTCCTTAGCCCTGTCTTTCGGGGTACTGACGTGAGGTTTAGGTTTAAGTCGAGGAAGAATTGGGGGGCAGTTTAGAAGTATGCGTAATTGAGCAGTTTCACACTTGGTCAGACTGTCCTGTCCACTCAAGGAGATTGCCATTGCTCAGGGCAAACTCCATTTTGTGTGTGTGTGTGTGTGTGTGTGTGTGTGTGTGTGTGTCTGGAAATTGAACCCAGTGCTGTTCTACCTCTGAGCTACACCTCAGCCCTATTTTTTTTTTTTTTTTTGTGGTACTTGGGGTGGAACCCAGGGGCATTTCTACCTTTGGGCTATACTCCCAGACCTATTTGTACTTTATTTGGAAACGGGCTCACTAAGTTGCTGAGAGCCTCCCTAAGTAGCTGAGGCTGGCTTCGAACCTGTGTGGTCCTCCTGTCTCAGCCTCTCAAGTGCTGGGATTAAAAGCGTGTGCCACCACACCTGCCCTTATTTTCTTCTTTTTTTAATCATGAAACAGAATCTTGCTGTAGGTGTACACTGGCTTCTCGCCTGCAATCCTCCCAAGTACTGGGGTTTTGTGTGTGCACCACTGCACGCAGCTCAGATTTGCCCTATTGCTATAAATTAGGCCTGTGACTCTGGAGGGGGCATTTTGGTTCTCCTGAGATGATTGCTTCTGCTTAGGGACTGGTAGTCTCCTCCTTGGGTGATCTGCCTGCAAGACCCCATGATGACTACAGAGGCATCCAGGCATAGCGCCAGGGGGTCTGGAAAGAGATTGTAAATGTGTTCCTGCAAATCTTGAAAACACCTTAGTTACTCTTGGTGTCCTCAGTCTTGAGGAGGTTGAGACAGGCTAGATAAATTTAGAGCTAATAAACTTTATGTGTGTATGTAATAAACTGTGTGTGTGTGTGTGTGTGTGTGTGTGTGTGTGTGTGTGTGTGTGTTTTAGGGATAGAACCCCAGGGACATTCTACCTTTGTGCTACATCCCCAGCTTTTTTAATTTTTGTTTTGAAACAGGCTATCACTAGGGTATCTCAAGTTGAGAGTCTTAATACATTGTTGAGGCTGTCCTGAAACCTATGATCCTTCTCACTGACTCAGCCTTCTGAGTACTGGGATTACAGGTGTGTGCCAGCACACCTGTCTGCCCCATTTATTTATTTATTTATTTATTTATTTATTTATTTATTTTCAGTACTGGAGATGGAACCCAGGGACATTCTGCCTCCGAACTACACCCCCAGCCCTATTTTTTTATTCTTTATTTTGAAACAGGGTCTTACTAAGTTGCAAAGGGCCTCACTAAGTAGCTGAGGCTGGCCCTGAACCGTGATCCTCCTGTCTCAGCCTCCCAAATGCTGGGATTACGAGAGTACCACCATGCCCGGCTTCCCCCTTTCTTTTATTTATTTTTATTTTTTATTTTTTTGTGGCACTGGGGGTGGAGCCCAGGGGCTTTTCTACCTCTGGGCTATACTCCCAGACCTATTTTATATTTTATTTGGAAACGATCTCCCTAAGTTGCAGGTGCCTCACTCAGTAGCTGAGGCTGGCTTCGAACCTGTGCGATCCTCCTGTCTCAGCCTCCCAAGCGTGGGGATGACAAGTGTGCCCACCACGCCCGGCAGGCTTCCCCCTTTCTTTTAATGTACACCTTTTTAATCTGAAAAATGTTCTTTCCTCTATTTTTCTCTTGTGTTTTCTGTTCTCATTGAGGGTTATTTTCGGGGGAAGGGTACTGGAAGTTGAATCCAGGGGCATACTACTCCAAGATACACCCTTAGTCCTAATTTACTTTTTATTTTGAAACAGGGTCTCACTAGGTCACTTGAGGGTCTCGCTAAAATTGCTGAGACTGCCCTTAAACCTGAGGTCCTCTTGTCTCAGCCTCCCAAGTACTGAGAATACAGACATGCACCACCACACTCCACTTTTTTGTTGATTTCCATTCTGGGGGGTATCTTCTTCGCCTTTCACCTTTCTCATACTTTTTTTTTTTTTGGTGGTGGTGGTACTAGGGGTGAAACCCAGGGGCTTTCTACCTCCGGCTACACTCCCAGACCCATTTTATACTTTATTTGGAAACAGGGTCTCACTAAGTTGCTGAGAGCCTCATTAAGTAGCTGAGGCTATATTTGAACCTGTGAGATCCTCCCGTCTCAGTCTCCCAAGCACTGGGATTACAAGCCTGCTCCACCAGGCCTGGTTAGTCTTTGATATTTTAATCATTACAAACACTATTTTTCTAGTGTCTTTTTAAAACCACTCTCCACATAATGTTTTTTATTGCTGGATGCCTTAACCGCAGGGGTTTTGAGGTTTTTTTGCTCAGTGCATTGTCTGTTTTCTTTATGGTCCTCTTCCTGGGTGTTTGGTTTCTAGTTTTAGACATTCTCAGATGTCTCGGCCTTCTCGTGTTCCAAGCCGGATGCTAGGTGCTGGCTAGAAGGTGCCCTGCACAAGTAGAGCTTGCCCCTTGGGGGATCAAATAGGAAGGGAAGTTTTGTTGAGACCACCCTATGTCAGTACATGGTAGACTCTAAGGAATGAAGATGTTACACTGTAAATACATTTTTTTTTTTTTTTTTGGTGGTACTGGGGGTAGAACCCAGAGGCTTTCTACCTCCGGGCTATACTCCCAGACCCATTTTATATTTTATTTGGAAACAGGGTCTCACTAAGTTGCTGAGAGCCTCACTAAGTAGCTGAGGCTGGCTTTGAACCTATGCGATCCTCCTGTCTCAGCCTCCCAAGCGCGGGGATTACAAGCGTGCGCCACCACGCCCGGCCTGTAAATACATTTGAACTAAAAATGTTTTATTTTTTTCTTTTTTCTTTTTTTCTTTTCATTTTTTGTGGGTCTGGGGATGGAACCCAGGGGCATTCAACCTCTGAGCTGCACCCCCAGCCCTATTTTTTATTCTTTATTTTGAAACAGGGTCTCACTGAGTTGCTAAGGGCCTCACTAAGTAGGCTGAGGCTGTCTGCGAACTGCGATCCTCCAGTCTCAGCCTCCCGAATGCTGGGATGACAAGCGTGCGCCACCACGCCCGGCCCTATTTTATTTTAAAACAGGATCTCAGTATGTTGATGAGTTTTAGGCAAGTCTCACTACTTGCCTAAGATCGCCCTCCAACCTGTGATTCTCTTGTCTCAGCCTCCCGAGTACAGAGTTTACGAGCGTGGGCCACCATCCCCAGCTCCAACTAGACCTTTAGAAATCAGTTTCCAGAGAGAAGTTCTCTCTCCAGTCCCTGCAGCATGTGTTCCTTGGCTTTTAGCTCTTCTGGAGGTTGGGCTTGGGAAGTATTGTGCTGTATTTGCCAACTTGCTGTTGGTTGGTTATGAAACAGGAACCCCCACAAAAAACACCCATTAAGATGAAGGAGTTAAACACTGTAGGGAAAAGTAAGTAGCCAGTCTAGCTCTGTTTTAGGTGATTAACAGCCACATTAGAAAATTGGGAGTTAAATGAGCCAGGCCTATGGGAGCAAGATAACGTGCAGGAGTTGGAGGGCGCAGCCACACGGGGTTCTGCGCTCAGCAGAAACGCCAGGAAGCCACAGCCAGACAAAACGGAATCAGGAGTCAGGACAGCGGTCTTCCCTGTCTGAAGATAGCGGACTTTCCCAGCCCATTGGGGGCCAGTCATAAATGGTGAGGGGCATACCCAGGCCTGGAGTGACCACCGAAGTAACCTTACTGGCATAGTGAATTGGCTCTTCAGAGGCATTCACAGAATGCTGGCTGTGGGCTCTATGTCAGTAATTCCAGCTACTTGGGGGGCTGAGGCAGAAGGATCATAAGTTCTAATCTAGCCTGACAGTGTAGTGAGACCATGTATGTATGTATGTACGTATGCATGTGTGTGCTGGGGATTGAATCCAGGGGCATTCTACTCTGAGCTACACCCCTAAACCCTCTTTATTTTTTTATTTTGAAACAGGGTTTCACCTGTGATCCTCCTGTCTCAGCCTCCCAGGACCTGGGTTTATAAGCATGCACCACTCCTGGCTTCACGTTTACTTGTTATTTTCGAGGCACTGCGATGCTGTTTTCCATAGCAGCTGCATCATTTTACATTCCTGACCACTATCAACCTAAGTAACATCATAGAGGTTGGCTCTCCAAAATTAAAATTTTGATTGGAAATGGGAGAACATTGTTATACAGAATGTGGTGCCATAGTGAATATAGACATAGAGAGGCAAAGGAAGGCCAAGGTTTTAAAAGTAAACCGAGAAGCCCGGCGTGGTGCCACGTGCCTGGAATCCTGCTGCTCGGGGAATTAAGACAGTAGGATCACAGGCGTCAGGCCAGCGGCATGTGGTAATTGAGACCCTGTTTTCAAATAAAAAGTAAAATACAGCTGGGAGTATAGCCCTGGGGTAGAGCACCCCCGGCAGGTTCAATTCCCAGGACTGTGGGCAGGGGGAGAAAAAAGTAGAATGACTAGCCGGTCGTGGTGGTGCACGCTTGTAATCCCAGCATTCGGGAGGCTGAGACTGGAGGATCACGGTTTGTAGCCTCTGCTACTTACTGAGGCCCTCTACAACTTAGACCCTGTCTCAAAAAATAAAGAATAAAAAAAAAAAAATAGGGCAGGGGGTGTAGCTTGGAGGTTGAATGTCCCTGGGTTCCATTCCCAGACCCACCAAAAAAAAAAAAAGTAGAATGATGAGGGTTATATCGCCTCACTCCCCCCAACCCCTGCCTCATACTGGGGATGGAACCCAGGGGCATTCTACCTACAAGCTACACCCCCAGCCCTATTTTTTATTTGTGTGTGTGTGTGTGTGTGTGTGTGTGTGTGTGTTACTGGAGGTGGAACCCAGGGCTTTTCTACCTCCGGGCTATACTTCCAGACCGAATTTTATACTTTATTTAGAAACGGGGTCTCACTAAGTTGCTGAGAGCCTCACCAAGTAGCTGAGGCTGGCTTCGAACCAGTGCGATCCTCCTGTCTCAGCCTCCCAAGCACGGGGATTACAAGCGTGCGCCACCATGCCCTGCTAATCTCATAGTATTTTTTGTGCAAAGTTGTGGCTTTGTTAGTCGTTGTGATAGTTCCTGTTATCAAGCAAATATTTGTGAGGATCCTCCACAACCTTCCTTGGTTCCATTTTGTTAAAAACAACTCAGAGATAGAGTGTCCCTGGATCAATCCTCAGTAGCACAGAAAATATTAGAAGTAAAATTGAGTTCTAAAGCCGAACGTAGGGGGCGCATGCTTGTAATCCCCATTTATAATTCCCGCGATTGGGAGGAAGCCAGCCTCAGCTGGTTTAAGAGACCCTGTTTCCAAATAAAATATAAAATAGGTCTGGGAGTGGAGCCCGGAGGTAGAAGGGTTCCATCCCCAGTACCACCAAAAAAAAAAAAAAAAAATAGGGCAGGGGTGTAGCTCGGAGGTCAAATGCCCCTGGGTTCCGTCCCCAGACCCGCAAAAAGAAAAAAAAAAAATTAAAAATAAATTTAAAAAAGATCTCTATGTTTTGATTTAATTTTTGTATGTCCTAGTTTCCCAGGACCTTTTGATGAGAAGAGTGGCCTTCCGCCCATTCGTCGATCTTGGTACCATGTATGTGAGGGTTTATATGTGGGCAGTTGGCTGACTTGCTTTAACCCACGTGTTTTCAGTTGTCCCTGGAGTCCGCAGGTTACCATCATCAGTTTTCCTAGAGCACAGACCTCCAGTTTTGTAGCTGGTCACCATGGGCATTTCAAGGTTGCTCCAGATGAAAGAACAATGTGAGGAATTTTAACGGATCCTTTTAAAGACTTCCCACCTGTCTTTTTATGTAGTCTGGTGCCTTTGACTGAAGGGCACAGACCTCGCATTCCTAAGCCTCTGTGTGGTCTGCCAGGTCCAGTGCTTGGCTTCCTGCTTGCCAGGCTTCCCATCGCCCAGAGGTCCCGTGGTCCAGAGCGTGGAGCCGCCTCTGCAGGCTGTGTATCACGGCTACTGTCCGCCCCCAGTGCCCACACCGCTGCCCTGCTGGCTGCTGTCGCCGCCACGCCTCTATCCCTGCTCTTCTGCCTTTTGCCTTTCCTTCTGGAGCAGTTTCAGGAGACAGGGAAACACTCCATGTGTTCAGGCTTCCATGTTTTAGATTTGAATACTGTGAAAATTTTGTAGCTCTTTGCTAATTATAAAAGTTCTATTGATTCTTAAAAATCTTCGGAGCTGGGTGTCGTAATCCCAGCATTTTGGAGGCTGAGATGGGAGGATCACCATTCACTCACAGCCCCAGCTTCTTAGTGAGGCCCTTTGCAATTCATTGAGACCCTGTTTCAAAATAAAGAATAAAAATAGGGCTGGGATGTAGCTCAGAGGTAGACTGCCCCTGGGTTCCATCCCCAGTACCAAAAAAACCCTTTGTGTTTATATTTTTCACATTGTGTGTGCGCATGTGTCTATGTGTGTTTGTGTGTGTGTGTGTGTGTGTGTGTGTGTGTGTGTGTGTGTGTATAAGGTAGAATGTCTGTTTTATAGGGTTATATTTCTTTTACTTCGTGTTGCAGTAGGAGAATGTGATCTCAAACTAGACTGGGGTTTTCTTGTCTGCTAGTATTTTCTTCTAGTAAACGATTGCCTTAATGTTTTGCTTTGGATTCTCAAAAATAATCTTTTTTTGGACTGGGAATTGAATCTAGAGGCATTCTACCGCCAAGCTACACCTCCAGCCCGACTTTCTTTCTTTATTTGGAAATAGTCTCACTGGATTTCTGGGAGCCTCGCTACATTGCCGAGGCTGGCTTTGAACCTGCAATCTTTCTATGTCAGCCTTCCAAGTTCCGAGAGATTACAAGCCTGTACCACCACACCTGGCTTTCTCAAATAATTAACTGAAGAAATCCTGTACAGTATCCAAAGCTGTGCCCCACAGTGGTGCTGTAGGTCGTGCAGTCCAAGCCTTTAACTGGAGCAGAGGTCTATGCCTTTTGTCTGCAGATTCCATGTGACCACACGTACTTTCCCCTTTTTTTTTTTTTTTTGGTGGTACTGGGGTTCCTGGAAACCCTTCTACCTCCGGGCTACATTCCCAGACCTATTTCATAGTTTTTATTTGGAAACAGGGTCTCTTAAGCCAGAGCTTCGAACCTGCGCCATCCTCCTGTCCCCGCCTCCCAAGCGCGGGCGTGCTCCACCACAGTCTGCGTACATTTCCCTTTTTAGACCAGGGTCCAGACCCAAACAGGTAAGTCTGCCACCAGATAGATGCCCCTACTCCAAGTCTGCCCCTTTATTGGAGAAAGATGGAGCACATCCTTACAGGTACCTACTGCTTCTTGGCTGCCAAATTGCCTATACCTGAGTAACCATGAAAACCAAAACCAGCCTGGCGTGGTGGAGCACACCTGTAATCCCAACATTCGGGAGGCTGAGACCGGAGGATCGTGTTTCGCAGACAGCCTCAGCTACTTAGTGAGGCCCTTGGCATTTAGTGAGACCCTGTTTCAAAATAAAGAATAAGAAAAACAGGGCTGGGGGTGTAGCTCAGAGGTAGAATGCCCCTGGGTTCCATCCCCAGTATTGCAAAAAAAAAAATACACGTTGTAAAAAGTCCAGTTAATTACTTCACTCTCACCTGAAATTTGTCACTATTTTTAATTTTTTACCTGAAACACTTGAGGTCTCTCTTCCTCTCTCTCCCCCCCCCCTTTCTTGTTTGTGGTACCAGGGATGGAGCCCAGGGGCATTCTACCTCTGAGCCACACTCCCAGACCTATTTTTTAGTGTTTTAATTTTCTTATTTTTTAATGTTTTCTTCCCTTCCTTTCTTCTTTCTTTCTTTTTTCTTTCTTTCTGTACTGGGGATGGAACCCAGGGGCAATCTACCTCCCAGCAACACCCTCAGCCCTATTTTTTTAAAATTTATTTTGAAATAAGGTCTCACTGAGTTGCAAAGGGGCCCACTAAGTAGCTGAGGCTGGCTTTGAACCTGCACAATCCTGTCCCAGCCTCCCAAATGTTGGGATTACAAGCATGTACCACCATACCTTGCCAGTCCATTTATTTATTTATTTATTTATTTATTTATTTATTTATTTAGGTGGTACTGGGGTTCCTGGAAGCCCTTCTACCTCTGGGCTACACTCCCAGACCTATTTTTACATTTTTATTTGGAAACAGGGTCTCCTAAGCCAGCGCACGCAGCTGGCTTCGAACCTGCGCGATCCTCCTGTCTCTGCCTCCCAAGCGCGGGGATTACAAGTGTGCGCCGCCACGCCCAGCCCAGTCCTTTTATTTTTGAAACAGGTCTCACTGAGTTGCAAAGGGCCTCTCTAAGTAGATGAGGCTGTCCACAACCGCAGTCCTCCGGTCTCTGCCTTCTGGATGCTGGGATTATTAGTGTGCGCCACCATGCCCAGCTGGATTTCTTATTTTTATTTTTTGGTACTGGGGATCGAACCTAGGGCGTAATGTAAGTTAGGCAAGTACTTTGAAGTTTCCTTATATTTATATGAGCTCAGATCTTCCTTTAAAAGGATATTTCAGCTGGGCGTGGGTGTGGTGGCTCTCACTTGTAATCCCAGCATTCGGGAGGCTGAGACCAGAGGATCATGGTTTGTGGACAGCCTCAGCTACATAGAGAGGCCTTCTGTAACTTGGTGAGACTCTATTTCAAAATAAAGAATAAAAAACAGGGCAGGGGGTACAGCTCGGAGGTCGAATGTCCCTGGGTTTCATCCCCAGACCTGCAAAAAGGGGGGGCGGTATTTCATCTTTCTCTTTTTATTATTTTGTTTTTTGCAGTACTGGGGATGGAACCCAGAGGCATTCTACCTCCAGGCTACATCTCCAGCTCTATGTTTTTTTGTGTTGTTTGTTTTTGATTTTTGGTGATACTGGTTTTCCTGGAAATCCTTCTCTGGGCTACACTCCCAGACCTATTTCTTATATTTTTATTTGGAAACGGTCTCTTAAACAAGAGAGGCTGGCTTTGAACCTGCACGATCCTCCTGTTCCCGCCTCCCAAGCATGGGGATTACAAGCGTGCGCCACCACGTGCGGCTATTCTTTATTTTTGAAACAGAGTCTTACTGAGTTGCAATGGGCCTCACTAAGTAGGAGCTGAGACTGAGAACTGTGATCCCCCTGTCTCCGCCTCCCAAGCCTGGGGATTACAAGCGTGCGCCACCACGCCCGGCCGGGCTCTGTTTTTGAACAGGGTCTTTAGGTTGATGAGAGTATCACTACTTGCTGAGTCTGTCCTTGAACCTGTGGTCCTCTTGTCTCGGCCTCCTAAGCACTGGGATCACAGGCGTGCGTCACCGTGCTCGGCTACCAGACTTTTTCTAGAGCACTTGTAAATATTTAAGTTATGTGATTGTTTTAGCAGCCTGGTGAACTGGTGCTGTTACCATCCTCAGTTACACAGGCGACAACTTAGGGACAGCTTAAGCTTCTTGCTCAGAGTCACACACTTTGTGAACGTGCCCCATAGTCTGCTTGCTTCGAGTGTGTTTGGTGTGGGTGTGTTACACTGCCTTGGCTATTGAAGGGTATTTTTCTTTTCCAGCTAAAGAGATGTAGCATTAAGAATATCTGAAAAAAACCCACTTAAGTTTAAATACCCCTAAAGCCACTTCGTGTGTGTTTGTGGTACTGGGGACAGAACCCAGGGCCTTTCTACCTCCGAGCTACACCCTCTGCCCTATTTTTATTTTACTTTATTTTTATTTTTGAAACAGGGTCTGAGTTGCAAAGGGCCTAAGTTGTAGCTGAGGCTGTCTGTGAACCTCAATACTCCTGTCTCAGCCTCCCAAATGCTGGGATTACAAGTGTTCACCATGATGCGGGGCTATTTTTTAAATTTTTCAAACAGAGTTTTGCTCTGTTGATGAGAGTTTCTTTACATGCTGAGGCTGTTGTCCTTGAACGTGTGATCCTCCTGTGTCAGCTTTTCAAGTACTGGGACCGTAGCAATGAGCCACTGTGCCCGGTTTTAAATTCTTTATGTTTTTGCGGGTCTGGGGATGGAACCCATGGGCATTCCATCTTTGAGCTACACCCCCAGAACTACTTTTTATTCTTTATTTTGAAACAGGACCTCACAAAGTTGCAGAGGGCCTCACTGAGTAGCTGAGGCTGTCCACAAACTGCGATCCTCCAGTCTCAGCCTCCCGAATGCTGGGATTACAAGTGTGCGCCACCGCGCCCGGCTGACATTCTTTATTTCTAACTGCCACCCATCCTCTTTGCCTCCTGGGCCTCATAATCGAGAGTGAAGTGTAGCTTTTCTGTTTGGAGTCAGTGTAGACAATGAGGATACTAAATGAAAACCGACTTCCCTACAGCCACACTCTACATTACACCGACATTCGCCGTCTAGCAGTATGGGCCCAAATGCCCCATTTTGTTACGGTTTTGGTGTCGTCACCCGTGAGTTCTTTTCTTTGGCCAGTATAGGAATGAAAGCTGGGACGTGGGTGCAGAGTTAAAGTAGGATTTATTGCAAATGAGAGCATCACACTGAGGTGATGGGGTGCCCCAAAACGAGACCCCCACCCACTCCCGCCTTACATAGTTTTTTTGTTTGTTTTTTGTCCTATCTGATCTTTCTTGGTAAGAGAAAGGGAAGAGTTGGGACTGGCAGATCTTCCCGATGGCTGGCTGCTGCCATGTTCTCAAGCAGATTAATTTGAGAAAAACCGCGTTGTGCAAGATGAAAATCTGGAAATTGATTTTCATTGGAAACTTATGTATGCTCAAGAAAGTCTGATTTCCATGTACTCCGTATTGCACGAATGTGTGCTATTGAAAGTGCACACTGTATGTATGCCAGATATCATTTGTCCTTTGCGAGGTTTTCAACCTGATGAATGCTACCAAAGGCTTGCGGGATTCCCTTAATGCAGGGTGGACAGAGGGAAAGTGGGCCCTTCCTGGTGCCTGGTGGCAACAGCTGAGCACTATAAATGTCTTGGCTTTATGATCTAATCCTCTTTCTACAATTTTTTACACTTAACACAGTGCCCTCTTTTTCCTTTAAATATGAGAGAATATTCAAAATGAACACAAAAAAGATTGCATGTAAATTCTCTGCACAGTGCAATTTTCAAGCCTCAGCCTTTGTAAAAGCATGTGTACATCTTTATACATGTGATTTGTCTGTCACTCAGAAAACTGGAGAGTTCCCTACGGCATGAGGTTAATTGGCATATTCTTTCATACTCTATTGCTGTGAGTAAAAGCAGATGTAAAAAACCATGGAAATCAGGATGGTTTGTTTAATTGGAACCACTGTGTGACATTGAAGAGTTTGTAGATATTGTGTTAGTACAAGTGTGACTCTAATGAACTTGTATATAATATAGTCAAATAAAAGTTTCAAATAGGCGTGGTGGCACATGCTTGTAATCCTAGTACTTGGGAAGCTGAACCTGGAGGACCACAGGTTCAGGGCTAGCCTCAACAACTCAGTGAGGCCCTCCACAACCTAGTGAGTGAGAACTTGTTTAAAAATCAAGAATGAAAAGAAAAATAGGGCTGGAGGTACAGCTCATAGGTAGAATGCCCCTGGCTTTCATCTCTAGTACTGCGAAATAAATAAATAAATTAAATTAAATAGGGCTAGGGCTATAGCTCAGAGGTAGAAAGCCCTGGGTTAAATCCAGTACTACACACAAAAAAGTATCAAATAGTGACTGTTGACCAAGCAAAGCTAGGAAGTTTATTAGGTCTAATAAGCTGACAGGATCACACTCCCCTGGCAAAGTTGTTTCTCTTGCATTGGGAGAGTAGGAATTGATGTTACAAAATTTCGGACCTTGGCTGGGGCATTTTAAAATAGATCTTGCAAGGCAGGTAACTGTAGGGATTGGGCTGGCTGACATCATGGGCACGGGAGACGGGGATTGCGAAGTGAGTCATGGTGTGTATGCTTCTTAGCTGGTTCCCAGCCTTCATTTTGTTGCTTTATCTTCCAGATATGTCCTGGAGCTCTTTCACTTCTGGTTGGTCTCAGGGTTGTTTTCTCTGGGGACAAACAAGTTCTATTGCTTTTTGTTCTCAAAAATTAGTCCTGAATTAATTTACATGAATCATTGGTTTGTTTCAGCTTTGCCCGAAGTTTTTACATACAAATTCTACTAGTCATACTTGGCCATTCAGTGCAGTTGCTGAATTAATAGGTATGTAAATTGACATTTCATATACTATCTCTTGCTTGCAGTTATAAAAGACATTTTATTAAAAAATAATAAGCAGGTTTTCTATTTTAAAAGACCAAAAGTATCTTGAATGATTGCATTTGTGATAAGACTTGACTTCGCATAACTATTCCAATGAGTGTCAAAGTAACCGCTGCCCGGCAGTCCTTGTAGTGCTACCCCAGTGCTCCTAACATCTAGGACTTAATTTGCTTAGTTGATGAACTTTGATATTGAAATAAAGAGTGGGTTCTCTTTTGTGTGTTAGTAGGAAAATTAGTATGTTAGGTTTATGATAATTACTGCTTCTTCCGAGAAATAGGGTGATTAGGGACTTATTTTTGTGATAGTGGTGATAGAATCTAGGGGCAGTCTACCTCTGGGCTACACCCTTAGGCCTATTTTTTATTCTTTTCTTTTGAAACAGGGTCTCACTAAATTGCAGAGGGCCTCACTCAGTAGCTGAGGCTGGCTGCGAACCTGCGACCCTCCTATCTCAGCCTCCCACTCACTGAGCATGCACCACCATGTGCGGCTGGGATTTGTTTATTTATGCATTAATGATGGTATTTGGAATTGAACCCAGGGATCATGGGTTTATGCTAGGCAAGAATTCTATTAATGAGCTGTTTCCCCAGCAGTTTTTTTTATTTTGAGAGTTTCTTTCTCAAGTTGCCCAGGTTGGCCTTGAACTTGTTATTCTGCCACTGCCTTCTCGGTCGGCGGTATTACAGGTGTGGGCCGCCACGCCAGGCTAGGATGATATTTTAATAGTTTTTTGGGGGTGCTTAGGGTTGAACTCGGCAACATTCTCCCTCCAAGTTATACTCCCTAGCATGATTATTTAAAAGGGGGTTTCACCAAGTTGCCGAGGCTGGCTGTGAACCCGCATTCCTCCTACCTCAGCCTCCCAGGCACTTGGATCACAGCATGCCCACCATGCTCACCTATTTTAATAGTGTTTTAGTGAGCCGGGCGTGGTGGCGCACGCTTGTCATCCCCGTGCTTGGGAGGCAGAGACAGGAGGATCACAGGTTGGAAGCGAGCCTCAGCAGCTTAGTGAGGCTCTCAGCAACTTAGTGTGAGACCCTGTTCCCAAATAACGTATAAAATAGGTCTGGAGGTGTAGCCTAGAGGTAGAAGGCTCCTGGGTTCCATCCATAGTACCAAAAAAAAAAAGTGTTTTAGTGAATGTGAGAAAGAAGGCAAGGCTGTGGTCAGGTTAGCATTATGGGCTCAAAATTGTTTTTTCTTAGGAAAATTTATACACAAAAATATTTTTTTAGAATTCAGGTGTTTTAAAAACATAAGGCAATTTTTATTCTTAGGAATGCTTTTGTATACTTTAGATTCTTTACCCAAGAAGGGCTTTATCTTAGATGTGCAGGAAAAAGAAGGAACTTTTAAATAAGCATCCTTCAGGTGGTTTTTTCAAAATCCAAAGTGGATCCCCTGTGACATTGCAGCTCTTCTTTTTTTTGTTTGTGTGTGGGGTACAGAGAATTGAACCTAGGGTTGTTCTTCCTTTGAGCTACAGACCCAGCCCTATTTTGTTTTGAAACAGGGCCTTACTAAGTTGTAGAGGGGCTTACTAAGCTGATGCGGCTAGCCTTGACCCTGGGATCCTCCTGCCTTAGCCTCCCAACTACTAGGAGGACAGGTGTGCACCACCATGCCCAGCTGATGGTCTTTTTTTGTGTGTGTCTGGCACTGGGGATGGAACCCAGGGGCTTTCTACCTCCGGGCTATACTCCCAGACCTATTTTATACTTTATTTGGAAACAGGATCTCACTAAGTTGCTGAGAGCCTCACTAAGTAGCTGAGGCTGGCTTCAAACTTGTGTGATCCTCCTGTCTCAGCCTCCTAAACGCGGGGATTACAAGTGTGTGCCACCACGCCCGGCTAATGGTCTTATTTTTATATCAACCCAGAGGAGATACCTATAACTTTTATGGTGCTCTTTGTGGTACCAAATTTTAATGAAACATTGTTTTTCTGAAGTATTTGGGGAAAAAGATTAGATTATAGGCTCCTTTATAGAAGGATAATTTGAAAACCATTATTTATATTTAGTAAAGATTCCCAATTTTTTTTTTGGTGTGTGTGTGTGTGTGTGTGCTGTACTGAGGATTGAACCCAGGGTCATTCTTTCTACGTCTGAGTTACACCTGCAGCCCTATTTTTTATTTTTTTAAAACAGTCTCACTAAGCTGCAGAGGGCCTCACTAAGTAGCTGAGGCTGGCTGTGAACCTGTGACCCTCCTGTCTCAGCCTCTCAAGTACTGGGATTACAAGTGTGGGCCACTGTGCTGGCTCAGAATGTATTTTTATCAGTTAGGGAATATCAGATGGATCTTGGATAATTCACAAGTTGATGAGGTAATATTATTACTGGTACCATTCAGATATTTATCATTTTTAAGTGTATTCCTTTTCTACTCACCTATTCTGAGAGAAGTGAGTGTACTGCATAGCCTGATGCGAGGAATGCAGTGACAGGCGCGCCTGAGCCAGAAGAAAGTGATGAAGATGACCAGGCCACAGGTGCAGAGGCTTTATAGAAGGCGGACTTTCCATCTGTGTGTGTAGCTTGGCAGAAAGTGGTACTGTGCCCTTGTTTGTTTAATAATGGTTGTGAGCTGGGCGTGGTGGCGCACGCCTGGAATCCCAGTACTTGGGAGGCTGAGACCAGAGGATCACAGGTTCATGGCCAGCCTCAGCTACTCAGTGAGGCCCTCTGCAACCTCGTGAGACCCTGTTTCAAAATAAAGAATAAAAAATGGGGCTGGGGGTGTAGCTCGGAGGTCGAATGCCCCTATATAAATGGTGGGTGTATGTCTTGAGTGTCAACTCAAGGTGCTAGGTAACATTCAATTCTTAGTTTCCTTATGATAGCCGGTGGGGTGGGGCCCCCTCTTGACAGCTGTTCAGTGATGTTTGATATATTTCTTAAATGTGACAGGCGCCAGTCTTTGCTCTCTACTTAACATGAAGGACTTTAGAAAGGGCTCATTTTGCAGGACTAGCAGTTTAGTTTTCTGTTTTCCAACCATATAAGTTTCTAAAAATTGTAGCTGTTAAAAATAGCCTTAAAATGTAGTATTCTTTTGCTTGTTATAGAACTCTTCTGAACTAATTGGTCTTCTTTAAAATGCAAACTCAAAATTTCTCAAAACCGTTTTTGTCCCAGACAATGCGTATGATCCTGATGTGAACGCTAAGCAGATATGGATTGACAAGACGGTGATAAGTGACTGCATATGCCTGACGTTCACTGATAACGGGAACGGGATGACGCCGGACAAGTTACACAAGATGCTGAGGTATGAGCACGGCCGCCCGTGAGGGTCACGGGCGCCTAGCGGAAGGACTTTGCGTGTCATGCTTCCGGCCATTGCTTGTCTTTGCTTTTTAAATATGAAATGCATACCCACAGTATGAGTGGTTGTCTAAGAGTCACAGTACCACGTTCTCATCGCCCCTTCCCGTCCTGCTTACCTGAAACGCCACCGTGCCTTTAGCGTTTAGCACTCTGATGCCAGCTGTTTATATTCCAGTGCATATCAGTTGTAACAAGGATTCCTACTAAACCTTGCCAGGGGCCGGGTGGGGGAGGGTGGTGCTGATTTTTTAAAGAGATTCGGCCAGGCATGGGGGCGCACGCTTGAAATCCCGCATCCAGGAGGTTGAGACCGGAGGATCGCAGTTCACGGCCAGCCTCAGCTACTTAGTGAGGCCCTCTGCAACTCAGTGAGGCCCTGTTTCAAAAATAAAAAAAGACAAAAAAATAGGGCTGGGGTGTAGCTGGGAGGTGCAGCGCCCCTGGGTTCCGTCCCCAGTACCATAACAAAAAACAGATTCAGAGAAGGGAAAGCAACACAAGGTAGTCCTGGGCCGTGGGCTGTGGGGTCAGAACAGGACCAGTATGGACCAAGTTTGCCTGAAATGGACACGGAAACGTGTAGCACAGGGTAAAGGAAGGATTTAGAAGCTGAGGCCTTCTGCTGTCCCTGCAGCTACTCCTGGTGCTGCCAGAGAGTGATCTGATCCCATCATCAATCATCCGCTGCGGGCCTGCTGCGAACAGGCGAGTGTCAGCACTCAGGAAGATTCACGGGGTAAAATCCTTAGGTCCCGGGAGCCCAGGTTACAGCGCAGCCATTTAGCAGAGGCGCGCGGCGCCAGCAGTGAGCTACGTGTTAGCACCCGTAATCTCACAGCTCTGTGACCTCGATCGGTTTTCTTTGTTTCAGAGATAGGAAAACATACCAAAATAGAATAAATGTAATTTGCCCAAGGTAGTACCACCAGGAGGGGTGTGGCCAGCATTTATACTTAGGCTTTTAATTGGAATCCGTTACACTTGCTGAATTTAAACTTTCGGAGACTATGGGTGTTGACTTAAAACCTGTCTTTTCTCTCAGCTTTGGCTTCAGTGACAAAGTCACCATGAACGGCCACGTCCCAGTTGGATTATACGGCAATGGCTTCAAGTCCGGCTCCATGCGTCTGGGTAAAGACGCCATCGTTTTTACCAAAAATGGCGAGACCATGAGTGTGGGCTTCTTATCTCAGACCTACCTGGAAGTCATAAAAGCAGAGCATGTTGTTGTCCCGATAGTGGCATTCAACAGGCACCATATCCTTTCAACATGGAAATAGAAGCTGAAGAATGTCTCCCAGTGTTTACTTACTTACTGTTTTGCAGTACTGGGGATGGAACCCAGGGGCATTGTACCTTTGAGCTATACCCCAAGCCCTATGTTTTAGTCTTTTCATTTTTGAAACAGAGTCTCACTGAGTTACCGAGGGCCTCGTTAAGTAGCTGAGGCTGGCTGCCAACCTCGAACCTCTGGTTCCCGCCTCCTGCATGCTGGGGTGACAAGTGTGCGCCACCATGCCCGGCTTATCCCCCAGTTTTGCCTTTTTCCCAATTCTTGTTTCTTAGTGACACCTATTCCAGCTCTTACCTGTGTACACTGCCTTTACCCTACATCTAAAGCTCGTGTTCTGTCCTCTGTGGGAACTCAGCTTCCAGATCCTCAGTAGAAGGTGGTGGCATATCATGGGGCCAGAGGGAGGGGCAGTTAATTTTAGAGCACATACCTAGCATGAGTGAGGCCCTGGTTTCCCTTCTCATCACCACACACACAATTTCTTTTCCCAATTGCTCTCTTTATTTCATGCTTATGGTAGATTAATAAGACTTGTGGTCTGGTTTGGAAATTTCGGTAATAACTGTGAAAACTAAGATAACTTTAAGAAAATTCTTCCTGTGTAGCCAGGTGTGATGGTACATGCTTGTAATCCCAGTACTTGGGAGGCTGAGGCAGGATCACAGGTTTGCGGCCAGCCTCAGCAAATTAGTGAGGCCCTCCACAAGTCAGTAAGACCTTGTTTTAAAATAAAAGAATAAAATAAGGCTGTGGTTGTAGCTCAGAGATAGAATGCCCCTGGCTTCAGTCCCCAGTGCCGCAAGAAAAAAAACCCACGTTGGAATATTGGAAAGCATTAAATTAGGTAAGAATAATAAGCTTTCTGGTGTTCATTTGAAACCAAACGAATATATATATATTTTTAAATTTATTTAATTTTTTTTGGTACTAAGACTTAAACCAGGGACATTCTACCTCTGAGCTATGTCCCCAGCCCTTTTTCAAATTTTTTATTTATGTATTGATTTATGTATTGATTTTTTTTGTGTGTATGTGGTGCTGGGGATTGAACTCAGGGGCATCCTACCTTTGAGTTTTGCTCCCGTGCCATTTTATTTTGAAACAGGGTCTCACCAAGTTGCTGAGAGCCTTATGAAGTTGCTGAGACTGGCTTCGAGCCTGTGATCCTCCTGTCTCAGCTTCCTGAGTACTGGGATTACAGGAGTGTGACACCACTCAACTCTCTTAGAGTTGTTTTCTGTGTTATAATGGGGAAAAATATTTAGGTTATCTCATTCTTTAACTAATGATATACGACAGATGATTAATTTAGCAGAATCAAAAGCAAGCCTTGCTGCAATTCTGGAACATTCTCTATTTACTACGGAACAGAAATTACTGGCAGAACTTGATGCTATTATGGGTAAGAAGGGGACAAGGATCATCATTTGGAATCTTAGAAGGTAAATGTAGACTTCAGCCAGTGGGCCCTTTAGGAACTAAAGTATATATACAGGATTGGTATCATTCTGTTCATTCATTGTTACACAGAGTAGAAATTAAGGTACTTATTTCTTTTGCCTAGTTAATGATTTACTTTTGCAAGGACAAAACTGGAAATTATTGAGGTCATTTTGGGTTCAATTTGAAATATTTTCATTTTGTTAACAATGTTTCCTGTTTCTGCCATTCAGTATCCATTAATACTCTACTCTTTATTATTCTGTCCCTTCTCAAAATATGGGAGAAAAAAAAAACAAAAACAGAAGACAAAACCCAGGCTTCAAGTCCAGCATTTGAAAGTTAGGAAGAGAAATACTTGGCCATTTTGTCTATTACTTAAAGCTCAGCATGAATCTAGCATTTGGTGAGCAAAGTGATATAGATGAGATTTGTATTACTAATCCTGCTGCTTGGAGGCTAAGACAGGAAGAGCGTGGATTCGATCACAAGTAGTGAGATTCTCATCAACCTAGTGAGACCCTGTTTCAAAATTAGAATTAGAATTAGGCTAGGGATGTAGTTCGGAAGTAGATGCCCCTGGGTTCAATCCTAAGTATCGCAAAAAAAAAAACACAAACCCAAACTATACATACATACATACATACATACATACATACATGCATACATACATGCATCTCCATTTAAGGATGAAATCCTTTGCAAATGAAAGCTTTAAAATTGAAGACTAGTGCCGGGCGTGGGGGCGCGCGCTTATAACCCCGCGCTTGGGAGGTGGAGACAGGAGGGTCAGGTTCAAAGCCAGCCGCTCTGGCTTAAGAGACCTGTTTCCAAATAAAAATATAACATAAGTCTGGGAGTGTAGCCCGGAGGCAGAAGGGTTTCCAGGAACCCCAGTACCACCAAAAAAAAAAAAAAAAAAAAAAATGAAGACTAGTGTGTGACATTGAGAGATCTGAGGCTCAGTGAGCTGTAGGAGTAAAGCACAGAAAGCGGTGAGCCTAAAGCTCAGACTTGTCAGCCCAGCATTCAGGAGGCTGAGACAGGAGGATCACAGTTCGCGGACAGCCTCAGCTACTTAGGCCCTCCACAGCTCAGTGAGACCTTGTTTCAAAATAAAGAATAAAGTTGGGCAGGGGGTGTAGTTCGGAGGTCGAATGCCTCTGGGTTCCACCCCCAGAACCTCAAAAAAAAGAATGTCAAAACAAAGCTGGGTGTGGCGGTGCATATGATCCTAATCCTGGCATTTGGGAGACAGACAGGAGGGTCGCAGTTCGCGGACTACTCGGCTACTGAGTGAGGGCCTTGGCACTCGGTGAGACCTGGTCTCGAAGAATAAAGCTGGGCGCGGTGGAGCTGAGGCTGTCCCCGAACAAAGACTCATTAAATTGCTGAGCTTGGTTTGCCGGGAAAGGCGGAGACAGGGGGATCGCGCTGGTTTGAAGCCAGCCTTGCTGGCTTGAAGAGACCCTGTTTCCAAATAAAAAAATATAAAATGGGTCTGGGAGTGTAGCCCAGAGGTAGAAGGGCTTCCAGGAACCCCAGTACCACCAAAGAAAAAAAGAAAGAAAGAAAAAAAAAATAGGGCTGGGGGGGTTGTAGCTCAGAGGTAGAATGCCCCCTGGGTCCATCCCCAATAACACACACACACACACACAACACACACACACACACACACACACACACACACACACACACACACACCTGCTTTTCTCACTTTCTAGGTTTCTATTTGTTTATTCTTGCTTTGACCTCCTTCTCTCTTTTCCTGGAGGTTTTTCTTTGATTCAGTTAAGCTTTGTCTTAAGATAATTGTGGATTGATGTGCAGCTCTAAGAAATAATACAGAGACCGCATCCGCCCAGTTTCCCTAATGGTAATATAACACATAGTACAGTAGTACTGTGGATGGTGACAGGGTGCTGTCCTTGACGTGGTCAGTATAGAGGACACGCTGGCCTCCACAGGGCCCTCGCCCTGCCCTTTGTGGCCACTCCTCCTTCCTAGCAACTTCTTCCCTGTCACCTTCTTATCAGTTTGTCATTTCAAACGGTGTACAGCCGGGCGTGGTGGGCGTGTACAGCCGGGCGTGGTGGGCACGCTTGTAATCCCCGCGCTTGGGAGGCGGAGACACGAGGATCGCGCAGGTTCGAAGCCAGCCATGCTGGCTTAAGAGACCCAGATTCCAAATAAAAATATAAAAAATAGGTCTGGGAGTGCAGCCCAGAGGTAGAAGGGCTTCCAGGAACCCCAGTACCACCAAAAAAGAAACAAACAAAAAAAACGGTGTTGTACAAAGCCCTACAGTGATGAACCTGTGGATTGACTTCTTTCTCATTAGATCTAACGGTGCTTATGGTCTTTATGCTATTTAAATTGCTGAAACATTTGAATATTTTTTATGATGGCCATATTGCTTAATGCAGTCACAGAAAACAGGAGTGTTTAAAAATTTGTGTAATACTCTAGAATACTTGCCTAACAGACCCTAAGCATCCTCCTAAAGCAGTAAACTCTCATCCATAGAGGTGGGTCTGATTCCTGTGTGCTTGAGCAGTTTGCTTGATTTCTTTTTAATACTGTCCTGTGCAGACAGATCCCATTGTGTAACCGTTCACCTGTTAAAGGACACCTGGGGCCAAGTTCAGAGTTACTACAAATTCTGTAAACATTCATGTACAGCTTTTGTGGAAATACAGTCTTTGTTTTCCAAGGTATATGCGTCGGAGTAGTTGCCGGGTCATATGGTACCTGCATTACTAATTTTTTAAGAAACAGACTATTTAATGAGTAGACTGAGTACCATTTTCATTGCCACCAAAAATGTGTGCGCATTATAGTTTTCCCTGATTATGTCTTTTTTCTTGCTTTTGCGTCTGTTCCCCGTAAAGTTTTATTTTTTTCCTTCTGTAAGGACTTAGTATTTGCTTCCCTACCTGGCTGCGATGTTAAATTTTACTTCTTTCTAAATATTACTTTTACAGCTACAAAAATGCAACTGAATTTGACTTTGAAAAAGATAAATACGACATCAGGATTCCTGAGGACTTAGATGAGATAACAGGGAAGAAAGGATACAAGAAGCAGGAACGGATGGACCAAATTGCCCCCGAGAGCGACTACTCCTTGAGGGTATGTACTCAGCTTTCTTTGTGGAGTCGTGTGTCCTCCAGTAATGGAGCTGTTCAGCTGACCTACCTTCTGTACCTGTATGTTCTAAGTAATTAATTCTTTATTTTGTGGGATTGAACCCAGGGCCATTCTACCTCTGACCTATAGCCCCATCCTATTTTGAAACAGGGTCTCATAAAGTAGCCAAGGCTGGCTTTGAACCTGTGATCCTCTCGTCTCCAGTTACCAGGTGCTAGGATTTCCAGCGTGCGCCGCCGTGGCCAGCACATGTATAATACATGCCGCCTGTGGTTGCTGCGGGAAAGCGCCTTGGGCAAGAGCCAGCTTACTAAATTTCCCAGCAGTGCACTGGTTTTATTTGCTTAGGAAACTTTGTCATCGGGTCTGACTGTGCTTACAGGTTTTTCCATATGCTTAGATGATTTGAATTGGTAAATTATTTGAATATGCTGAAATCAATATATTTTATATTTTATTTATTTTTCATTTTTTGTGGTACTGGGGATGGGACCCAGGGGCATTCTACCTCCGAGCTATACCCCCAGCCCTGTCATTTATCCTTTATTTTGAAGCAGGGTCTCACTGACTTGCAGAGGGCCTCACTAAGGAGGCTGTTTGTGGACCACGATCCTCAGCCTCCCAAGTGCTGGGATTACAAGCTTGTGCCACCAGGCCCGGCTTGCAATCAGTACATTTTATAATGGCCATATAAATCAGTCATTGGGCAGCAGAGTTTTTCTTAGCAATTTGGAACAGAATACTTGGCAACTGAACTATAGCTATCCTCCTAGAGTGTAACTTACATGCTGTGAAAAGATCATCTACATCAACATGACTTTGTGATGGATACCTTTGAGACTTAACCTTAGAAATGGGATGGGTTTTGCTTTGATTTTTTTTTTCTTTTTATTCTTTTCGGTACTGGGGATTGAACCCCGGGGCATTCTACCTTCGACCTACATCCCTAACCCTATTTTTTTTTTTTTTTTTTGGTGGTACTGGGGATGGAACCCTTCTACCTCCGGGCTATACTCCCAGACCTATTTTTATATTTTTTATTTGGAAACAGGGTCTCTTAAATAGGCAAGGCTGGCTTCGAACCTGCGCAATCCTCCTGTCTCCACTTCCCAAGTGTGGGGATTACAAGCGTGTGCCACCATGCCCGGCTTTTTTCTTTTATTTTGAAACAGGGTCTCACTGAGTTGCAAAGGGCCTCACTATGTAACTGAGGCTTGCCGCAAACCGCAATTCTCCTGTCTCAGCCTCCCAAATGCTGGGATTACAAGTGTGCGCCACCATGCCCGGCTAGGCCACATTTCTAAAGTATCTTAGCGTACATGTATTAAGAAATGAAAACGTACTCTGGCTACAGATCAGTGTGTGTGTGTGTGTGTGTGTGTGTGTGTGTGTGTGTGTGTGTGTGTGTTGCTAGCGTCATTTTACCTCCAAGCCACAACTCCAGCCCCGCCCCCTTTTTTGGTACTGGGGATGGAACCCAGGGGCATTATACCTCAGGGCTACAAACTCAAACCTATTTTTATATTTTATTTGGAAACAGGGTCTCACTGAGTTGATGAGAGTCTCACTGCTTGCTGAGGCTGTCCTGGAATCTTCAGTCCTCCTATTGTAGCCTCCCAGTACTGGGGTTACAAGCATGCTCCATCATGCCTGGCTCCCAGCTTCTTTTGTTTTTTGATTATATTTTTTGTTTTGAACTAGTCTTGCTAGGTTGTACTGAGAGTCTCCTCATATTGCTAAGGCTGTGTGCACCACGCCTGGCTCACAGCTCACTTTTTTTTTTGGTGGTGGTACTGGGGGTGGAACCCAGAGGCTTTCTACCTCCGGGCTCTTCTCCCAGACCTCTTTTATTCTTTATTTGGAAACAGGGTCTCACTAAGTTGCTGAGAGCCTCACTAAGCAGCTGAGGCTGGCTTCGAACCTGCCCGATCCTCCTGTCTCAGCCTCCCAAGCGTGGGGATTACAAGGGTGTGCCACCACGCGCGCTCACAGCTCAGTTTTGATAAAGCATTTTTCTTGTCTATTCTGCTTAAGTATTAGTGCATCATTTAGAACTTTTTTCATGTCAACCTTGTTTAATATCGTTTATATTATATCTTGCTCATTATTGTTAGTTTTTGTGGGTCTGGGGTGGAACCCAGGGGCATTTGACCTCCGAGCTACACCCCTGCCCTATTTTTTATTCTTTATATTGAAGCCGGGTCTCACTGAGTTGCAGAGGGCCTCACTAAGTAGCTGAGGCTGTCCGCGAACCGCGATCCTCCGGTCTCCGCCTCCTGAATGCTGGGATGACAAGCGTGCCCACCACGCCCGGCTATTTTTTCTTTTTAAATCATAATAGCAGTATGTGAGTATGTACCTGACACTGAGAGGTCTGAAACTGTCCTTTATTGTGTGCTCATACGTATACGTGTCTCTAATCAGGGCAAGGTGATAGCTTGCTATTTAAAGCCACATGTGGCTGTGCGTGATCGCACACACTTGCAATCCCAGTACTTGGGAGGCTGTGACAGGAAGATCACAGGTTCTAGAACAACCTCAGCAAGTAGTGAGACTCTCTTCAACCCTGTTACGAAATCAAAATAAAATAGGGCTGGGGATATAGCTCAGGGGTAGAATGCCCTTGGACTTAATCCCCAGTACCACCAAAAAAAAAAAAAAAAGCCACATCTGAGCTGTATGTGGTAGCACATGCCTGTAGTCCCAGTATTTGGGAGGCTGAGACAGGAGGAGAGCAGGTTTGAGGACGGCCTCAGCAAGTTAGCAGGATCCTTTTTTAAAATAAAGAGGGCTGGGGTTAGACTGTACAGTTCCCAGTACAAAAAAAAAAAAAATGTTTTTTTCTGTTCTCCCTAAAGCCACATTGAGCAATACTGAACAAATGTATGGGTGATTACTTGCAAAGTACTGATTCTGCTGCTTCTTTCCAGGCTTACTGTAGCATACTATATCTAAAGCCACGAATGCAGATCATCTTACGTGGACAGAAAGTGAAGACACAGCTAGTTTCCAAGAGCCTTGCCTACATAGAACGTGATGTTTATCGGCCGAAGTTTCTAGTATCCTTTATTTATTTATTTATTTATTTATTTATTTATTTATTTTTGCGGGTCTTGGGATGGAACCTTATTTGACCTCCAAGCTAAATTTGACCTCCAAGCTACATCCTCTGCCCTATTTTTTATTCTTTCTTTCTTTTTTATTATTATTTATTATTATTATTATTATTAATTATTATTATTATTATTATTATTATTATTATTTATTTATTTTTTATTTTTTTGGTGGTACTGGGGTTCCTGGAAACCCTTCTACCTCTGCGCTATATTCCCAGACCTGTTTTTTTATATTTTATTTTGAAACAGGGTCTCTTAAGCCAGCGCCACTGGCTTCAAACCTGTGTGATCCTCCTGTCCCCGCCTCCCAAGTGTGGGGATTACAAGCGTGCACCGCCACGCCCAGCTTTATTCTTTATTTTTATTTATTTATTTATTTTTTTTGGTGGTACTGGGGTTCCTGGAAGCCCTTCTTCCTCCGGGCTACACTCCCAGACCTATTTTATATTTTTGAAACAGGGTCTCTTACGCCAGCGCGGCTGGCTTCGAACCTGCGCGATCCTCCTGTCTCCGCCTCCCAAGCGCGGGGATTACAAGCGTGCGCCACCACGCCCGGCGTTTTATTCTTTATTTTTGAAACCGGGTCTCACTAAGTTGCGGAGGGCCTCACTAAGTAGCTGAGGCTGTCCAAGAACTGCGATCGCCAGTCTCAGCCTCCCGAATGCTGAGATTACAAACGTGCACCACCACGCCTGGCTAGTATCCTTTATTTTTTATGCCATCTGGGCATGTATCAGTCAGGCATGTCCTCCCCCGCTGTCGGCGTGTGTCCCCGTCCTCCACCTGCGGTCTCCAATTCTCCTTTGTCCTTCTCTTTGTATTTTAGGATCTATTAGTGATGAAATAGGATGATTTGAAGAGAGTAAGTTTTTTTTTTTTTTTTAAGTATTTTCCTTAACATTTTAAGACCAAAACAGTGAGAATTACTTTTGGATTCAACTGCCGAAATAAAGATCATTATGGGATAATGATGTATCACAGAAATAGACTCATCAAAGCCTATGAAAAAGTTGGCTGTCAGTTAAGGGTAAGCTTTAGTCCTTGTAAAAAAAAAATTTTTTTTTTGTGGTACTGGGGGTGGAACCTAGGGTCTTTTCTACCTCCGGGCTGTACTCCCAGACCATTTTTATACTTTATTTGGAAACAGGGTCTCACTAAGTTGCTGAGAGCCTCACTAAGTAGCTGAGGCTGGCTTCGAACCTGTGCAATCCTCCTGTCTCAGTCTCCCAAGCGCTGGGATTACCCATGCTCGGCTCAAGAAAATGTTTATTTTTAATAAAAGTTGGAATATGGTTATTTGGTCAAAGGTAAAATTATTTTAAGTGTTTTATGCTCCTGACTTTTAGATGTCATTCTTTTTAAAATAATAGCATGGCTTTAGTCCTATAAGGGGAGAAAGAATATATATTTGTGTGGGTTGTGTGTGTGTGGTACTGGGTATTGAACCTAGAGGCCTTCTACCTTCAAGGTACATTCCAGATCGATTTTTATTTTTTATTTGGAACAGGGTCTTGATAGATTGATGAGAGTCTCACTGCTTGCTGAGGCTGTCCTCAAACTTGTGACCCTCCTGTGTACAGGGATTACAGGTGCATGCCACCATGCCTGGCTGAGACAGAATATTTAATTCCTAATTTACTGATATAGAAATTGGTGCTAAGATGTAGGTTTTATAGTTTGCCTAAGACTTTTTGTGTGTGCAGTACTGGGTATGGAACCCAGGGGCATTCTACCTCTGAGCTGTATACCAAGCCCTATTTTTTTATTCTTTATTTTGAAATAGAGTCTCACTAAGTTGCAGAGGGCCTCACTAAGTAGCTGAGGCTGGTTGCAAACCTGCAGTCCTCTTGTCTCAGCCTTGCAAGTACTGTGGATGCAAGTGTGTGCCACCACTCTGACGCTTCTATTTTATTCTTTATTTTGAAACGGCCTTGCTAAGTTTGGAGAGCCTCACTAAGTAGCTGAGGCTGACTTTGAACCCGCAATTCTCCTGTTTCAACCTCCCAAGTACTGAGATTACAAGAGTGTGCCACCACGCCTGGCTCGCCTAAAACTTAACAGCAAATATGGATCTCAGAAACACACACGTCATCGGTTGTTTTTATTTTTCTTTTCTCTTTTGGTGGTGCTGGGGATTGGACCCAGGGCCATTCTACGTCCAAGCTATATCCCCAGCCCTATTTTATATTTAATTTGAAACAGGGCCTCACTGAGTTGGAGAGGGCCTCAGTGAGTTGCTAAGGCTGGCTCACTGTGTCCATCAGTCTGGCCTGTGCATGTTGTCCCAGAGTCTTTTTTAAAGGAGGTGGGCATTTTCAATTAATTTGGTAATAATTTTGAAAATCAACATTGATTTTTTTTTTTTTTTTTTTTTTTTTGCAGTCCTGGGGATGGAACCCCAGGGCCATTCTACCTCTGAGCTACACCCCTATCCCTACTTTTTATTCTTTATTCTGAAATGGGGGTCTCACTAATTTGCAGAGGGCCTCACTAAGTAGCTAAGGTTGTCTGCAAACCTGCAATTCTCCTGTATTGGCTTCCAAGTTACAAGCATGTGCCACCATTCCTGACTTAAAAATAAAATTTACACACACACACACACACACACACACACACACACACACACACACATTTGCAGTACTAGAGATGGAACCCAGGGACATTCTACCTCCAAGCTGCACCCCAGCTCCATTTTTTTATTCATTATTTGGGAAAAGGGTCTTGCTACATTGCGGAGGGCCTCACTAAGTAGCTGAGGCTGTCTGCAAACCGCGATCCTCCTGTCTCAGCCTCCCAGTGCTGGGATTACAAGTGTGTACCACCATGCCTGGCTAAAAATATTTTAAGGCTGGGTAGTATTTTGATTTTCTGATTCTTTGATTTTTATATTCTGTTCATCTTACTTCACTTTAAATAGTTTGTAGAGTATTGTAAGTACAGTGACATGGCTTTGTCTATTCAACAGGGGTTGTACCTCTGCCTTACCTGTCTTCGTAGAATGAGCCTGCGACAGCATTTTTGTAGAACTACATGGATTTTGTCGGTCTCCTGTTTGCAACCCGTAATTTTTGTCAGATAATAAGTAAACATACGGCAGTTGTAATGTGAAGAACAAATGACATTTACTTACAACGCTCATTTTCATTTATAATTGAAATGCTGATTTTTGGCACATATATCCTCTAATGTGCCGTTAAAGTTAAAAATCTTGTTGGTAATTTGAAATGCATGTTAGCAATAAGCCTTATTTTCCCAGTGTTTCAGGATTTAAAGAGAACTGTTAGAGAATGTAAATTCTCTGTCACTTATGAGTTTGAATTCACTTAATCAGTTACACAGCCTGTGTTTCTAATTCAGTTAAATTGCATTGTCTATAGTGTCTGGTTAAGCTTGACTCTGTAAAAATTGGCTGTTACAGCAAAGTTGTGTGTGTGTGTTATTGGGGATTGAACCCAGAGGCATTCTACCTCTGAGCCTTATTCTATTCTATTCTTTCTTTCTTTTTCTCTCTTTTTTTTTTTTTTTTTTTTTTTTGGTACTGGATATAAAACCCAGGGGCATTGTACCTCTGAGCTACACTCCAACTCTGTTTTTAAATCTTTTTTATTTTTGAAACTGGGTCTCACTGTGTTGTGAAGGGTCTCGCTAAGTAGCTGAGGCTGTCCGCGAACCGCGATCCTCTGGTCTCAGCCTCCCAAATACTGGGATTACAAGCTTGACCACCACACCAGGCTTATTCTTTTATTTTGAAACAAAGACTTCAGGTTATTGAAAGTCTCATTAAGTTGCTAAGGCTTACTTCGAACCTGTGATTCTCCTGTTCTCAGCCTCTTAAGTACAGGAATTATACGTGTTCATCACCATGCCTGGCAAAGTAAAATTTTCTTCATTTTTCTTTTCTTTTTTTGGGGGGGGCAGTGTTGGGGATGGAACCCAGGGGCATTCTACCTCCAGGCTACACTCCCAGCCCTATTTTTAGTCTTTATTTTGAAACGGCGTCTCACTGAGTTGTGAAGTAGCTGAGGCTGTTGGAATCATTATCCTCCTGTCTCAACCCCCCAAATGCTGGGATTATATGTATGCACCACCGCGCCCGGCTGCTCATGTTTGTTTGCTAGATGATGGAGTGCGCCAATGTTCGCATTCTGTGGACTTAATAACCCTTTACTAAATAGCTATCAGATGCTCGCTCCGCAGCATGGGAAGGTGCTCAATGCTGAATAGGGAGCCTGCCTCAGCCTCGCTTGGTGTGTATCCCTGAGTATTGGAGACTTCTTGGAGACAGTGAGGACTGAGACGTCTCTGTTGAATTCACTGCCTCAGAGCCTGGGAAGGCTCTCCACGCAGAGACAGCCTCTGCCAAGGAAGGAAAGAGGCTGTCAGAGTTTGCCATCGTAAAAGGTGTAAAGTGCTATAGCTGGGCCATTTTGTAGTTGGGGGGGAAAAGTGGAGAGAGACAGGAAGATGAGGCTGGAAAGGAGGAGGACAAGAACTACAACTCAAGGCGTCTTGTTACGTGTGTGTGTGTGTGTGTCCATTTCTTTTTTGAGACAGAGTCTCTATAAATTGCCTAGGTTATCCTCCAACTTGTAGTCCTTCCTTAGCCTCTGGAGTGCCTGGAATTATAAGCATGTGCCACTATTCCTGGCCCTACTGCGCTTTTTTAATGGACAACGGTATGATTATATTTACTTGGTTGGGTCTGTAGTTGTGTTTGTGAACATTTTCTTTTCTTTTTTTTTTTTTTTTTTTGGTAGTACTGGGGTTCCTGGAAGCCCTTCTACCTCCGGGATACACTCCCACGGGCTACACTCCCAGACCTAATTTTTAACTTTTTTATTTGGAAACAGAGTCTCTTAAGCCAGCGAGGCTGGCTTTGAACCAGGGCGATCCTCCTGTCTCTACCTTCCAAGCGCGGGGATTACAAGCGTGCGCCACCACGCCCGGCGAACATTTTCATTTTATAAATTTCATTTTGTCTGTAGACTTGGTCATAGTTATGAATGGAATATGCTTGTTAGTCACATGTAGAGTGTCAGAATATGACTCATAATTTGAGTCCATCATTTTAGTTAGTAATGTTTAAAACAATAACTGACCTGAGTGTTTTATTTAATCATCATTAGCAGTTGGTTAAATGACTAGCTTTTTTTTGGACATGAGGTCTCGATGTGTTTCTCAGACTTGAGCTCTTAGGCCAAGTTATCCTCCTGCCGCAGCCTCCAGAGTGCTGGGACTGCAGGACTCTTATCTAGCAAACTTATAAACGTATATGCTAGAACTTTTGATGCTGAGCTGAGTTATTTATGGTTCTTACTCTGTAGGAAATCGCGTCCCAGTAGTAGGCCTTTCCCCCGCTTAGATGTGAGGGCGATAATACTTGTCTAAATGAGGCTTAAACGGTGGGGAAGGTTTTAGGGAAAGTGCTAATATGCGTGAACTCCCAGGAAAATAAATCCTCTGCCAGGAGATACTCCTTTTAGTCTAAAATCCATGAGAGGAGCATAGAGAAATATTTTTTTTTTTTCCAAATTGAGAATCTTTGCTTAGGGTCTTTGAGCTTTCTCTGCTATGCTTCAAATGCTGATTTCATTTTATTATTTCAGGCAAACAACATGGGTGTTGGAGTAGTTGGAATTATAGAGTGTAATTTCCTTAAGCCAACCCATAATAAGCAAGATTTCGACTATACTAATGAGTACAGGTACGTTACCTATTTAAATTATTGACTGAGACTCCGAGGAAATGGATTACCAGAGATCAGGGCTGTGCTACTTTGTATGAATCTCAGAAGTGCTTCATAAATATACTACTTGTGATGGAGTCGATTACAATTCTCAGGGTGGAAAAGGTGGTTAAATACATTTTGGTGTTTTGGTAGTACTGGGGATTGAACCCAGGGGCATTCTACCTCGAAGCTATATACCCAGTCCTATTTTGTTTTTTATTTTGAAACAGGTTCTCACTAAGTTGTGGAGGATTCTATGATTCTCCTGACTTAGCCTCCCAAGTACTGAGATTACAGGCATGTGCCACCACACCCAGCTCTTAAGAACATTTTCTGTGTAAGCCCCTTAACAATTTTTTTTAAAAAAGTTCTCTAATGTAGGTATAATTTTATAAAGCAAAATATAAAAATACCCACAAGATGGCAATATATTTAGCTTAGAAAAAGTTAGGAAAAGTCAGGTGCAGTTGGGCATTGCTCATGATCCTAATGTTTGGGAGACCAAGACAGGAGGATCAGAGGTTTGAGGCGAGCCTCAGCATTTGGCAAGACCCCCATTTCAAAATACAAAGGGCTCTGAGGTAGCATACCCCTGAGTTCAATTGCTACTACCAAAAAAAAAAAGGGAAAAGAAAACATTTTGAAAGTGTTTCAAAAATAAACTTTTAGAGGACGTCAATAATTTAAATAGGTAAATAGGCCTGCCAGTGCTGGAGTCAGGAAGGTTTCCCTGTGTTGCTGGGGGCGGAGGGTGGTTAGAGCCGTCCACTGAGCAGTGGTGGGAAGCTGGTCTGCAGGTGCAGCTGCGTTCCTCTAGGGGCACTGTGCTCCGGACAGTTGACTCCCAGAGGCAGTAAGTGAGAGCAGACACATCAGTGTAAAGCCAGTGTTCATTGAGAAGATCAGTAGTCTGACCATCTAGACCAAGGCAAAAGAGAAAAGGCAGAGCACTGGTGTGAGAAGCGTGACCTTAGGAGGTGACCAGAGCCCATTTCATCGTGGCCATGTTCTTGCGAAGCAGTTTTTAGGAAATTTCCCACATTTTATTAAATTCAAATATTTAAGAAATAAATGGTCTAATTCTAATGCAAACTCTATTTTATTTTATTTTTTGCAATACTGGGGATGGAACCCAGGTGCATGCTACCTCTGAGCTACACCCCCAGCCCTATTTTTATTCTTTATTTTGAAAAAGGGCCTCACTAAGTAGCTGAGGCTGTCTGTGAACCCGGAGTATCCTCCTGTCTCAGCCTCCCGAATGCTCGGGTTTCAAGTGTACGCCACCACACCCGGCTACAAACTTTTGTTTTTATGGTAGTGGAGATTGAACCCAGGAGCATTCCACCTCCAAGGTACACACTCTAGCTCCATTTTAAGTCTCACTAAGTTGCTAAGGGCCTCCACTAGGCTTCTGAGGCTGGCCTCTATCCTGTAACAAACCCTTTGGAGGCCCCATAGCCTTGATAGTTAACTCAAGAGCATGAGAAAGGCAGCATAGACCAGTCTCTCATTATCATAGATTAAAATCTTAAAATAGTAGCAAATACCATTCAGCAACTTGTAAAAAGGATAACATCCTTAAATCCAAGTGAGCTGTAGACCAAGACAGCATGAGTGGCTTTAATATTAAAAAGTCAGCAGGGCGCAGCGGCCCACGCTTGAACCCCAGCTGCCGGGAGGCTGAGACAGAGGATCCTCCGGGTTCACAGACAGTCTCATCTACTTAGTGAGGCCCTCTGCAACTCAGTGAGACCCGGTTTCAAAATAAAGAATAAAAAATAGGGCTGGGAGTGTAGCTCGGAGGTCGAATGCCCCTGGGTTCCACCCCAGACCCGCAATAAATAAGATAAAAAAGTAAAATAAAATGAAAACCGCAGAACTGGGCGTGTGGCGCACGACCTCCTCCCAGTGCTTGGGAGGCTGAGGCAGGATCACACAGGGTGGAAGCCAGAAGCCACGTTACCCATTGAGGCTCTCTGCGACTTAGGAAGATTGTTTCCAAATAAGATATAAAATAGGTGGGGGCGTGTGGCCCAGATGTATAAGGCCCTGGGTTCTATCCACAGTACCACATTAAATAAATAAATTAATTAAAACAACATTACAGATGTTGGCAAAATGTAGGGGGGTCAGAACTTGCTTAAATCACAGTAGGTGTGAAAATTGATAATCATTTTTGAAAACTACTGAAGCCGGGCGTCGTGGCGCACGCTTGTAATCCCCGCGCTTGGGAGGCTGAGACGGGAGGATCGCACAGGTTCAGAGACAGCCTCAGCTACTGGGTGAGGCTCTCAGCAACTTATTGAGACCCTGTTTCCAAATAAAGTATAAAATAGGTTTGGGAGGATAGCCTGAAGGAAGGAAAGCCCCTGGGTTCCACCCCCAGTACCATAAAAAAAGAAAAAAAAAAAAAGAAAAGAAAACTGTGCTGAATATCAGTGCACATCCTGTCACCTTGGACTTCCCATTTCTAGCTTATTCCCTGCAGAATGAGCACCATCTTAGAGATTGAGGAATTCTGCCAGTGAGAAAACAGTGCTATAAAGACGGGCATGGTGGCACACTCCTGTAATCCCAGTGCTTGGGAAGCGGAGGCAGGAGGACTGCAGGCCCATGGCCAACCTCAGCAACTTAGTGAGGGCTCCTGCAACTTCGTGATATCCTGCCTCAAAAAAAAAAAAAAAAAAATAGTGCCGAGGGTGTGCTTCGGAGGTAAAGTACCACTGGGTTCAGTCCCTAGCAGACACACACGCCCACGCCCACACACGATACGAAGGGGGAAGCAAGGATGCGGCGTCACCAAAATGTCTAAATGTGCCATATAACAGGACTTCCTGGGGGAGAAGACTAAAGTCATCAGAAACTGAGTTGGAATCCCAGTACTTAGGAGGCTGAGCCCGGAGGATCGTAGGTTCAAAGCCAGCCTCAGCTGCTTAGATCTGGGGGTGTAGCCCAAATGCAGAAGGTGCCTAAGTTCCATTCCCAGTAACACACACACACACACACACACACACACACACACACCACTAAAAAAGAAGAAAGCTCTTGAAATTGAGTTGGGATAGTTTAGCCTGCCAGAGTACATAAAAAGAAAGTTGTATAGGAGAGACTAGTAATGGGGGTCAGGGGAGGTATTCAGAAGGAAACTGGCCAAATTATGTCATGTGTTTATGAATGTATTCCTATTTTATTTTATAGTTATGTTGGATTATAATGTACCAATAAAATGTTTAAAATTTAAACAGACTAAAAGTGAAGTCCTATGGGTTTTTTTTTTTTTTTTTTTGTGTGTGTGTGTGTGTGTGTGTTTATGTAATACTGGGGATTGAATTTAGGGCCATTCTACCTCCAAGCTATATACCCAGCTTTATATTTTATTTTTTATTTTGAAACAGGGTCTCAATAAGTTGAGGTACTCACTAAGTACCTGCAATCCTCCTGTCTCAGCCTCCCAAGTACTGGGATTACAGGTGTGCACTGTCATGCCTGGCTTGAAGTCTTGATTTTTAAGAGCTTTTTTTTTTTTTTTTTTTAATTCAGAATGTTACACTCCCTGAATCTTGTGTTTTGTACACATGATTCTTGGCATAGTAGGTGCTTAACTCATTAACAACTATAAATTGTGGCCTCAATTGGATAATTGTAGTCTCAATTTTATTGATATCTTAGATAGCTGGGCCTGGTGGCACACGCTTGTAATCCCAGCATTCTAGAGGCTGACACCAGAGGATCGCGGTTCTTGGACAGCCTCAGCTACTTAGTAAGGCCCTTTTTCAAAATGAAGAATAAAAAAAAAAATAGGGCAGGGGGTGTGGCTCTGAGGTCGAATGCCCCTGGGTTCCATCCCCAGGCCTGCACCCCCCCCCCCCAGAAAAAATAAATCTTGGAAAAGTACAAGTCTTTTCAAAGTGAAAATGTTAATTTTAAGACAAGATATTTTCACATATACTTGTTATTAATTATCATATTTTTTTATTTATATATATTTTTTGGTGGCACTGGGGGTGGAACCCAGAGGCTTTCTACCTCCGGGCTATACTCCCAGACCCATTTTTTATATTTTATTTGGAAACAGGGTCTCCCTAAGTTGCTGAGAGCCTCACTAAGTAGCTGAGGCTGGCTTTGAACCTGCGTGATCCTCCTGTCTCAGCCTCCCAAGCGCGGGGATTACAAGCATGCGCCACCACACCGGCTTTAGTGAGCATATTTTTATGTACAAGAAGTTCTGTGTTCTAGTTTGAATTGGAGCTGTAAGCTCGTTGGTTGGGTTTGAAATGCAGGAAACCTCCCAGTAATTGCTCTGCACATAGTTTTTTAACAAAGGACCCAGTGTGCTGCTGGGGGTTTGCTTTTGTTTGTGGAGCTGGGGAGCCATTCTAGGGTCTCATGGAGTGCTAGGAAAGTGTTCTACTCCCGAGCTGCAGCCAGCCGTACTGCTGGGGTGCTGCTTTGTATCTAGTTTCCTGGTGTTCATGTCTCTGCTCTTGAGATTACAGATGTCCTGGGAGAAGGCTGGCGTTGTCCTGCATGCTCTGTATTAACAAAATGTTCCGGAGCTTATTTCTGCTCCTAGTGTTCCTATGACCATTACTAGATTATTTATGTTTTGTATTTGAAAAAATTCAGTATTTCCTCCTTGAATTGATTTTATAATTAATTTTTTAAAGGCTTACAATAACAGCACTGGGAGAAAAACTAAATGACTACTGGAATGAGATGAAAGTGAAGAAGAATTCAGAATATCCTTTAAATTTGCCAGTTGAGGATATACAGTGAGTACATTTAGGAAAAATGCCAGCTCACTTTGATATCAAGGTTGCTCTTGGAGGGTATAATTTTATGGTGTTTCACAAGCGTAAGACTCCAAACTCATAGTAAGAAATCTGCAGCGTGAGTCAGCATCCTGCAGAGTAAATGGCTCTGAGCATGTGTACGCGCACAGAGGATTCATGAGGCAGTGTGCCCGTATGTGTGGTGTAGGTTGATAGTGTTTCTCTTTTTTTTTTTTTTTTTTGCAGTACTAGGGCCTCACTAAGTTGTGGAGGGCCCCACTAAGTAGCTGAGGCTGGCCGCAGACCTGCGATCCTCCTGTCTCGGCCTCCCAAATGCTGGGATTACAAGCGTGCGCCACCACGCCTGGCTCAAGTTCATTTTTAAAATGCTAATCAGCCGGGCGTGGTGGCGCATGCTTGTAATCCCCGTGCTTGGGAGGCGGAGACAGGAGGATCGCGCAGGTTCGAAGCCAGCCGCGCTGGCTTACGAGACCCTGTTTCAAAATATAAAAAAATAGGTCTGGGAGTGTAGCCCAGAGGTAGAAGGGCTTCCAGGAACCCCAGTACCACCAAAAAAAAAAAAAAAAAGCTAATCAACACATTAAGTTGATTTCACAATGCACGAACAGGCTGCATCTAAGAGTGTGAGAAGCACTCTTGTCTTCAGTCAGAAGCCTGTGTCTAAATGCAGACATGTTCAGGATTTGGCATCAATAGTACTTAATCCCCTGGAGTTAATGAACAATCCAATAAACGAGTGGATGAGTAATAATATGTACTGATAGGGAGAGATCCCAAGATGTATTGAAAAGTAAGAAAGGTATAGTTTATTGTATGAACCCCGCCCCTTTTTTGTATCCAGTACGCTTGTACTTTGATAAGCAAGGACAGTTTCTGCCAGGATTCAAAATACGTACAGTAGTCTCTTGACGCGAGGGGCTTATAGACTTGGATTTTGTCGGGGGGGGGGTACTGGGGATGGAACCCAGGGGCATTCATTCTACCTTTGAGCTACACTCCCAGCCCTATTTTATTTTTATTTTGAAACAGAGTCTCACTAGGCTGATGAGCGTGTCACCACTTTCTGAGGCTGTCCTCCAATCTGCAGTCTCCTGTCTCAGCCTTCCAAGTACTGAGATTACAGGTGTGCGCCACTAAGCCTAGAATGGATTGTTCTGAAATTTTATATAAATGTATTTTTGTCTTGTTTTTGCTGCTGGAGATCAAACCCAGGGCTTTGTGGATGCTAAATACACATTCTTTCCCCACCAAATTTTTATTTTATTTATTGATTCGTGGTACTGGGGATTGAATCTAGGGGCATTTTACCTCTGAGATACATCCCCAACCCTCTTTTTGTTTTGAAATAGGATAGCACTAGGTTGCTGATTGCTACATTACTGAGGCTGACCTCAAAGCTGCGATTCTCCTGTTTCACTCTCTCATTCTGGGATTACTGGTGTACACTACCGCACCCAACTTCCCACCTAAGTTTTTTTCCCCCCAGTATTGGGGATGGAACCCCGGGGGCATTCTACCTCTGAGCTATACCCCTAACTCTGTTTTTTACCCTTTCTTTTGAAACAGGGTGTCACTAAGTTGTAGAAGGCCTCACTGAGGCCAGCCCGAGGCTCTGTCTCAGCCTCCCAAGTACTGGGATTACAGTCTTGCACTGCCATACATACCCAGTTCCCACTGAATTTTTAAAAACTAGATTTGAAACATTACTATCTTTAAGGTGAAGTCTTTATATGTAAAATGAATCTATATGCTTTTTTTTATAGGATTTGTAATTTTCACGTGACAAAACTATGCAAACACTTTTTGTATTTTTGTGGTCCTAGAGATTGAACCCCAGGAGCATTCACCTCTGAGCTACACTCCTAGCCCTATTTTGTTTGATTATTTTGGAAACAGGATCTCACTAAGTTTGAGGATGGCCTCAGCTACTCACAGAGTAGCTGTGATCCTTCTGTTTCAGCCTCCCAAGTACTGGGATTACAAGCATGCGCCTCTACGCCCAGCTAAAAGCGCTTTGTAAAGTACAAGTCTATAAATTTTATACTCCACGAAAAGTACAATATATGTCAATTCTTTAAAATTAAATTTTAGTTATTCATAAACATGCTATTACTAGAAGCAAAAATGTAATAAAATTAAAAATGCTGAAATTATAGTAATATAACTTCTATATTAAGTTGTTAATTTTGCTAATAAATACACTGTTAGATTTGACATTGCTGATGCTAACAATATAAATTTCACTGCAAGGCACTGGAAGTACTTTTTAAATGTTATCATGGAACAAATTCAGTAGTATGTTATTAAGCATTTAAGTTGCTTTGCTCAAATTTACCTGTGACCTTTAACCTCTTGAAGGCAGCCAAAATGATTGTATATAATTTTTTTTTTAGTAGTGGGGATGGAACCCAGGGGCATTCTACCTCCGAGCTACACTCCCAGCCCTGTTTTTTATTCTTATTTTGAAGCAGGGTCTCAGTGAGTTGCAAAGGGCCTCATTAAGTAGCTGAGGCTGGCCTTCAACCAAGATTCTCTTGTGTCAGCCTCCTAAATACTGGAATTACAAGCCTGCCCCACCATGCCCAGCTGTTTATAACAATTTAAATGAGCCAGGTATTGTGGAACAGATATGTTATTCCGTATTCTGGAGGCTGAGACAGAAGGATCACAGGTTCAAGGTCAGCTCCAGCAACTTAGCAAGACTCAGCAACTTAGCATGACCATGTTTCAAAATAAAAAATAGAAGTCAGGTGTGGTGGTGCATGCATGTAATCCCAGCATTTGGGAGGCTGAGACAGGAGGATCTCGGTTCGAGGACAGCTTCAGCTATTTAGTGAGGCCCTTTGTAACTCAGTGAGATCCTGTTTCAAAATAAAGAATAAAAAATAGAGTTGGGGGTGTAGCTCAGATAGAATGCCCCTAGGTTCCATACTCAGTACCACACATATGCAAAAAATGAATAAATAATAATAAGTAATAGAAAAAAAGCTGGAGATACAGATGCTCAGATGTAAGAGTACTTCTGGGCTCAACCCCAATACCAAAAAATATTTTTTTAAATGGATGAATGTATAATGCATATAGCTAATACCACAGAATTTTCAGGAAAAAATGAGGATTTTTGCGGTGAAAGTAGTATAGAAAGTCTAATGAATTGCTTTAGAGTCCATATTTTTATGTTAATATATTATTTTTGTTTTGTTACAGGAAACGTCCTGATCAGACTTGGGTTCAATGTGATGCCTGCCTAAAATGGCGAAAATTACCAGATGGGATAGATCAACTTCCAGAAAAATGGTATTGCTCCAATAACCCTGACCCACAGTTCAGGTATCATATAGCTGGCAGTACCCTTTTTGGAAAGGCAGAAAGTACCGTTCAAGATGTATACATTGGCTCTGGTGACGTGTTGTTTCTTATGTGATTTTTCTTTCTAGAAACTGTGAAGTTCCAGAAGAACCTGAAGATGAAGATTTGGTACATCCCACTTACGAAAAAACTTACAAAAAGAAGTGAGTGTTGCATTCGTGTGTGTGGGGAAACGATGCGCACGTCACGACACAGCGTGCCTGCAGCGTTGACTGACGTTCCGTGGTCCCCGCGATGAAGCTGGGGTAGTGAAGATCGCAGCGCGTCTGTCTCAGTGGTTTAAGTTTGTGCTGCGACTGCCTGCTGTTTAATTACCTGACATTTATCACCATCCTGTCATAATGTGCTTACGGAAGAGCTAAACACAGAAGGATTGGCGGTGACCAAACCCTCCTTTGGAGCTTATGGTCTCAATAGAGGTGGGAGGCATGTATGTTATCAATTAGAAGGTCGTGACCACCACAAAAGGTACAGCCCCTCATTGTAAGGAAGCTCATCAGGAGAGGTTGCCTCTGGCAGGAGTGGGAGGGGAGGAGAACAGGGCGGGCACTTCCTGGAGGAGGCAGTGTGACAGTCGGCTTTGCAGGAGGAGTAAGACGACAGTGGTGTGTTCAGCCTGAGAAAATACAGGGGTGAGAATGGTGGAAAACAGACGGGATAGATAAACCAAGGCGGCTCTGGGTAATGTACTGTCTGCAGAAGGCCAACCGCACCAAAATCTTTTCAGATTGTTTTGCAGCAAGGGGAACTGTTCTTTAAATTTAGCAGCAGTATTGGAAGGAAAGGAAACATTTAGAAGCCTACCTGATATTCTAAGTCAAAGGTCTACAACTTAGGCCTGTGCAAATAGAATGTTTCGGGTACATATTAGGTTGTTACTGAGATTTTCTTTTTCTTTTTGTAATTAAAAAAAAGGATGAAAAGTATTCTCTTGTGTAAGAGCTTGCTGCTGATAATGAAATCCAAGCAATGTAGGTATCTGAATAGCTCTGTAGTGGAATAGTAGGTGTTAATCATTAGAAAATGAGACGGAGACTTAAAAGTGAGATACATGCAAATATGTTTATTTTTCATCCTTCTTTTAAAGCAACAAGGAAAAATTCAGGATCAGACAACCGGAAATAATCTCTCGGGTAATTAAACTTTCTGTTTTTTAGTTGTCTTATTTTGGTAGATTTTAGTTTAACCAATACTGAATTTTTTTCCCCCCTGGTACTGGGGATGGGACCCAGGGGCATTCTACCTCCAAGCTACACCTCCAGCCAGTTTTTTTTCTTTATTTTAAACAGGGTCTCAGTAAGTTGAGGAGGGCCTCACTAAGGAGCTGATGTTGGCTGTGAACATCTGATCTTCCTGTCTTAGCCTCCTAAGTACTGGGATTAAAGTGTGGGCCTCATGCCTGGTTACCAATACTGAACTTTAAAGTTTTGGATCAACATAGCAGATCCGAGGGGTATTATTATTTAGGTCACACTCTCCTTTTTTTTTAACCTTTCTTGACTTTTTCATCCTTAACTTCCTAACCCAAAAACTTCATTCAAACAGTTCAGTTTTATTGAGTTGGGCTTCATCTGAAGGAAAAGACTGTAAGAACGTGGGGTGGTAGTGCATGCCCTTAATCCTAGTAGCTCAGGAGGTTGAGGCAGGAGGATTGCAAGTTCAAGACCAGCCTGGGCAACTTAGGGAGACCTTGCCTCAGAATTAAAAATAATCAGCGATAGAGATACAAGTTGGTGGTAGAATGCCTCTGAGTTTCACCCCCAGGAAGGGTTTCGGGGCCATGGAAAACCATTCCAGGTCACTTGGCAGACTGGATTTGGTTCGGTGCTCTGTCTGTCAATTCCTGGTAGCACAAGAATTCATATGCTTAGAAGAGTTCTCGATGTCTTGTGGAATGAGGGGGAAAGGAGAAAGTTATAACTTGTGTTTTAGACATGTCCTATTAAAATAGCTCCTTGAAGATCTGTTTTTTTCCCTCAGCAGATTAATTCTGAACTGTTGTTTCGGACAGCCACTGTTTCAAGCCCAAGCTTTCCCCCTGCAAAGGAAAGTGTTCCAAGAGGACTCCTTTCAGAAGTGGTCAGTTCTTATCCACGACATGCAAATAATCATCAAGTTTCTCCCCAACCGGAACCCGAGGGTAACAGGTTTGTCGTGGCTTTTATTCACGGAATATTGAATGGAGCTTTAGTGGACACTTCTAGGACGATGATACAGTTCTAGGAAGTTAGTTTACATGCATGCAAAAAGTCGTCAAGATAGTTATCTGGCTTTTACTATACAATCTTCCATCTATCCCGCTTTTGCCACCTAATTAAATTAGTTACAAATATTAATTATATTAGTTTAAAATATTAATTATATTCATGAAATTATATTCATCAGCTGCTTGACTTTATTTAACAGCGTTAACATCTGTATGGCATGACAATAGTATGACTATCTTATCCTATTTATTGTAAAATGACCAGTGTCTTAAAAACAAAGTGGTTATCAGCACAGCACTGTGCTGTCACGCGTGACGCTGGGTCTCTGCATAGCCCTCGGCACTCTTACTTATTTGGCTGAGTGGGTGAAGAAGGGAGTGTCACATATCTGGATTCCCAGACTAAGATAGGAAGATCACAGGTTTGAGGCTAGTCTTGTCTTGGTAACTTAGCAAGACCCTGTTTCAAAATAAAAATAAAGAGCTGGGCGTGGTGGCGCATGCTTGTAATCCCAGCATTTGGGAGGCTGAGACCTGAGGATCGCGGTTCGCAGACAGACTCAGCTACTTAGTGAGGTCCTCTGTAACTTAGTGAGACCCTGTTTCAAAATAAAGAATAAAAAAATTGGGCAGGGTGTGAAGCACGGAGGTCGAATGCCCCTGCGTTCCATCCCCAGACCTGCAAAATAAAATAAAAATAAAGAAGAGTTGAGAAGGAGGGAGGAATGTTGGGGTGTGTGTGTGTGTGTGTGTGTGTGTGTGTGTGTGTGTGTGTGTGTGTTTGTTTTTTTGTTTTACTGGGAGTGAGCCCAGGGACATTCTATCTCTAAACTACACCCCCAGCTTTTTTTTTTTTTTTTAATTTTTATTTTGATGAGAGTCTAACTACTTGCTGAGGCTGTCCTCGAACCTGTAATCCTCATCCTTCTGTCTCAGCCTCTGGGATTACAGGCATGTGTCACCACGCCCAGCAGGAGGAAAGTTTTTATTTTATAGTTTTAAAGCCTATACTTATTCTCAAGCTGAAAAACCAAATTCCTGTGGAAAGAGGCTACCTAAGATGAGTCTTAGGAAAGGCAGATGGGCTTAGCCTGGTGTAAGATAAATAAGGCAACTCCAGTTACAGGGCAAAGTAGTCAACAAGAGGTCACTGGCCACAGACCAGAGAGAGCTGAAATGAAAGCCTGCGAAGGAGGGTGGAAACCTGAGCTGAAGCACGTGGCTGCGGGTGCTGCTTGGAGAGGGAAGAGGCTTGCCTGCGTCCCCTTCCCATCTGCCAGCCTCTGGCAGCAGCTGCTGCTCTTCCTTTCTTAGGAGATAGGGACTGACTCTGAAGCAGTGTGTGCTGCAGAAGGTACAGTGAGGCATTGTTTCAAAAGCAGAAGGAAGGGAGCGTTGGCCTCCTGGGCTCCCGGGAGCAAAGCTCTTGTTGGGCAGCAGCACTTCCACCACCTTTAGGTTGCAGCCTGGGCACGCAGCGGCAAACTGAGACACATGGAACGGAAAGAAACGGCTGGGATGTGTTGGGGAGCCGTGGGGCAGATGCTGAATAGAGAAACAGCTGGAAGACTAAGGTGTGACAGTGTGTGTAGAGGAGGCCAGCGTCTGGATAAGGGGTTACAGAATTGGGGATGAGAAAGGAGGAAGGAGATGAATGGAGACAAATCTCACACTCCCACCAGGTGTAGAGCATGCTGCCTGGTGAAAGGTCACCTCGAGGCTCATCATGACACTGTAGAACACACGGGGAAAGAGAAGTTCTTTTCTCAGAGCGGACGCGCAGATTGCCTATAATTGGTAGAAACACTGAATGAGAGATGAAAATGGAATGGAGAGAGAGAGAGAGAGAGAGAGGGTGGGCGCGCGCACGTATATATGTGTTACTGAGGATGAACCCACGGACATTCTACCTTTGAACTATGCCTCCAGCCCTATTTATTTATTTATTGGTACTAGCAATGGGACTCGGGCATTCTGCCTCTGAGCTACACCCCTAGCCCTATTTTTTTTTTTTTTTTTTGGTGGTACAGGGGGGTGGAACCCAAGGGCTTTTTTTTTTTAACCTCTGGGCTACACTCCCAGACCTATTTTATTCTTTATTTGGAAACAGGGTCTCACTGAGTTGCTGAGAGCCTCACTAAGCAGCTGAGACTGGCTTCGAACCTGTGTGATCCTCCTGTCTCAGCCTCCTAAGTGCTGGGATTACAAGCATGCACCACTATGCCCAGCCTCCAGGCCTATTTTTTTATTCTTTATTTTGAAATAGGGTCTCACTGAGTTGCAAAGGGCTTCACTAAGTATTAGCTGAGGCTGTCAGTGAACTACAGTCTTGATCCTCCTGTCTCAGCCTCCCAAATGCTGGGATTACAAGCGTGAGCCACCACACCCGGCTTGTGTGTGAGTTTTTTTTAACAGAGACTAGGGATGTAATGCAGCTCAGTGGTAGAGAATGCCCCTGGGTTTTATCGCCAGTACTGCCAAAAAAAAAAAAAAAAGAAAGAAAAGAAAGCAATTTCCCAGTAATTATAAAATTGTTATGGTAGTACATTTGTTAGAATGATTGCTTCAAGGTTATCTGCTTTGGCCATACCTGTATTTTATAATCGTAAATTTTTTCCAGCCTGAAACGAAGACTTTCTACTCGTTCCTCAATTTTGAATGCAAAGAATCGGAGAATAAGTAATCAAACATTTGAAAACACAGCTTATAAGGATGATGATGATGACGAGGATGTCATCATCTTGGAAGAAAACAGTACTCCCAAACCTTCAGTGGACCTTGACATCGACGTGAAGCTGGAGCAGAGTCACACTGAGCCAGGCGGCGCTCCGCTCGAGCTTGTGGCTGACGTCAAGCCTTGTGGTCCCACTAGTTCAGCCAGCACTGCGTCCTCCAGGTGTGATCCTGGCACGACTGCAGCCACCCAGACCGAAGCGCCAAGCTTAATTGTTAAGAAGGAAGAAACGATGGAACTTGAGCTGGATCTGAGAAATGACCCGGTGCTGCCCCCCTGTGGAGACGCTGGAGCAAAGGCCCAGGACGCCCCGGATCCTGTTGATCAGTCCGCAGAGGCTCCTGCCTGCCAGCTGCAGGACCTGAGAAACGAGCTCCTGTCAGTCACCCAGGAAAAGGACGGCTACCAGAGGCAGTGCTACATGCTTACCGACCAAGTCAAAGTGCTGCAGCAAAGGATCCTAGAAATGAACGACAGATACGTGAAGAAGGAAACCTGCCATCAAGCTACTGAAACTGATTCTCTAGTTTTACCTGACAGTATTAATGGCAAATCTGAAGGCCCAGACCGGATAGTATCTCAGTATAAGCAAGCTTTGGAAGAAATAGAGCGGCTAAAAAATCAGTGTAGTGCTTTGCAGCACGTCAAGGCTGAGTGTGGCCAGTGCTCTAACAGCGAGAGTAGAAGCGAGATGGATGACATGGCGGTGCAGCTCGACAGCGTGTTTAGACAGCTGGACAAGTGCAGCGTCGAGAGGGACCGCTACAGAAGCGAGGTGAGCTGTGTCACCGAGCGCCACGAGGCTGGAGGGCCGCTCAGAACCACCACAAGTGGCTAGATTGGAATGCTTTCAGTTCATTGGTTCTTAACTGGGGAGTGGGCCTCCTGCGGGCGTATGGGTATGTAGGGGGACTTGGTTCTTACAGTGTCTTGAAGAGACAGCTAGAAAGTAATGGAAACTGGCTAGGTGTGGTGAATGTTCTGTGGTGCGCGGGATATTGCCAGACAGTGAATCAGTGCCATGTTCAGAATACCAGGATCAGCCCCATGAGGACACATAATCTCTTAATACAGTCAGACAACTTGGCATCCATTATTACTATACTTTTCAGTAACCCTGGAGTAGACATTGACATCTTCATTTTGTAGATAAGCCCTCTGAGGACTAGGTTTGTGCTAATGACATAGTACCCCACCTGCCAGAGATGGAGCTTCTCAGACGCCTGCCTTGCTCTCAGCACGCAGTTGTGATCTGAATTGGCTTGTGAGGTCTGCCCTGGAATCCAAATGCCAGGCTGCCGGGGGGCGCGGGCGTGATCTGGGAACTGCAGATATGCCGTCTGTCCAACTTGGACACCTGCCTGATGAGAAAAGTGGTAGATGTCAGGAGATGCGTAGTCCTCCGAATGAGCCACACTTGAAACTCAGCACCTTCCCTTTTAAGCTGTTCTCTGTACATTATGGGGTATTTGAAAGACTTTCTTTGGTAGAAAGGGTTTGGAAGCCACAGTATGGCATTTTACTGTTCCTTCTTAGATACATTGCTGCCAGATGCTCATTGAGATACTCTTCATGGTATGTTAGCTCAGGAGTTACATGACAGAACATATAAAAACCAATGCAGGCTCATTGTTGCACGTTAAAGTAGAGTGCAAGAAAGGAAAACCACTGCCATCATATCATTTACATATTGGTATCTTGGTGCTTTAATTTCTAGGTATCACTTAATTGTCATCAAATGGTAATTAAAATTGTTTTCTCTCACTGTAAAAGATGGAGAGTTAAACTACACAAATGAAACTATTGGTGCGCACGCGTGTGTATTTAATGAATTATGATATTTGGTAAATTTGGAGCAGTTTCTGGGGATGGAAACCAGGGGCATTCTACCTCTGAACTACACTCCCAGGCCTGTTTGTATTCTTTATTTAGAAACAGGGTCTCACTGAGTTGCAGAAAGGCCTCACTAAGTAGCTGGGGCTGGCCGTGAACCAATATCCTCCTGTCTCAGCTGAGTACTGGGATTAAAAGCATGCGCCACCATGCCTGGCTTGATAGTTGGTAAATTTTTTTTTTTTTAATTTTATTTTATTGGTGCACTGTATTCATACATCATAGTGGGATACAAACTTTTGTAGACATACATGCACACATCGCCCAGTCAGCCCCCACCCGATCCCCACCCCATTCTCTCCCCATCCCTCCCTCCCATGCTTGGCTTAGTGGTTGACATCTAGTATTATAGCAATTTATCCAAAATTAAAAATGATAATCTCACATAACAGTTTCATTTGTCTGATACCAAGCTTTTGATGACTTAAAGATAACATTTCAATATTTCTTTTTGCTTTCTTTCTTACCAGAGAATATTTTTTTCTTTTTTTTAGGTGAAACTATCATATATTTATTTTTCAGAAAAAAAATCTATCCTGATATGGAATATGGACTCTAGATACCCAAAACAATCTCGAAGCAAAAACAAAGCTAGAAGCTGTATATTTTCTGATTTCAAACCATATAAAGCTACAATAATTGAAACAGTGTAGTATTGTTCTAAAGGCAGATATATAGACCATTGGAGTTAAATACAAGCCTAGAGCTAACTTCTTCCCTATATTGTCAAGTTATTTTTGACAAGGTTTCCACGAAGATTTGGTGGTGGAAATAATAATCTTTTAACTAAATATTGTTGAAAAATAATAATTACATGGAAAAGAATAAAATTGGACCCTTACCTAATCCCACATACAAGTATTAACTCAAACTAGATAAAAGACCTAAATATAAATCTTAAGACTATAAACTTTTAGGAGAAAATCTGGGTCATAAAACCTCACAACATTGAAATTGGCAGTGATTTCTTGGATATGATTTCAATGGCACAGGCAACAGAAGAATATACAAACTCCCTAAAAAATAAAAGAAAATATTGTATATCCAAAGACAATGTAAACAGAGTTAAAAGTTACTAATAGAATTGGATAAAATATTTCCAAATGCTATATCTGAAGGTATATTAATATTCCAACTAGAAATCCTAAAAATTAACAACAATAAAGGCAAACAATACCATTTAGAGATAGGTAAAAGACTAACATAAATAATGAATCTCCACAGATAACCAATCTTAGTTGTCTGTTGGATGGAAACTCTTGTTTCTCTGGTTCTGGTGAGTGTTACCTATTTCTTCTTTGTAGTTAATCTCTTTGAGTATTTTCTCTAGCGCTGGTTTTGAAGACATAAATTCCTTCAGTTTCTGTTTGTCATGGAAGCTTCTTATTTCTCCATCTAATTTGATAGAAAGTTTTGCTGGATAGGAAATTTTTGGCTGGAAGTTGTTTTCTTTCAGAGTTTGGAATATGTTACTCCAAGCCCTTCTGGCTCTCATGACTTGGTTTGGGAAGTCTGGAGTGATTCTAATTGGTTTGCCTCTGAATGTCACTTGGCCCTTTGTTTTTGTTGCCTTTAAGATTCTCTGCTTGGCTTCCACATTGGTCATTTTGACAATTATATGGCGTGGGGATCCTCTTCTCGGATCCTGTCTAAAGGGAGTTCTATAAGTTTCCTGGATCTGTGTATCAACCTCTTGCTCTATATTTGGAAAATTTTCTGCTATTACTTCCTTGAAGAGATTGTTGATCCCTTTGGTATCACTTTCTTTTCCCTCCTCTATTCCAATTATTCTTAGGTTAGCTCTCTTAAGATGGGCCCATATTTCTTCAATGTCAGATTCCTGCTGTTGGATATTTTTTTCTAGATTAGAAACTATGCATTCATTTTTGGAATGCTCATCTTCTAAGAGCGAGATTCTGTTCTCCATGTGGTCTAATTGGTTGTTTGTGCTTTGAATTGAGGCCTTTACTTCATTAATTGCATCCTTTATCTCTTTTTGGCTCTCTCTGAGTTCTTTTCGAAGCACCTCTATTATTTCTACAGTTATTTTCCTGATTTGATCTTCTAGAAATCTCTGATTTTCTGTTTTATCAGGTTCTGATGTTGTGGGGTTGTGCACATTCATTACTTCAGTGTTATTCCTCTTTCCCATGATTTCGGAGGTTTGTGCCTTCTCTGGGTTCTTCCCTTGGGTCACTATGGCTTCACTTAAGGTGCTCTGGATCTCGAGTCTGTATTATCTCAGACCCTACTACTCCTTTACTGGGTTGTATCACAGAGTCTCCGACCCAGGGAGTCAATAGAGGCTGCTTTAAACTATGGGGGGTGCCAGGTTGCACGCTCTCCTATGGTGTGATATCTCTGCCACCACCACTCCCTCACTGGGTCAAGTCCCAGGAGGCACAATACTGGGATTTCTCCTCTGTGGCCCGCAATTTGACTCACTGTTCTTGAGTACGTAGATGTAGCTGTACTGGACTCGGTGAATTCACTGCTGCTGCCGCCGCCGGTGGCAATATGGCGCCTCTGCCACGCCCTCGGCCATGAGGCTGGCGTATTTTTTCTTCTCTGGTTTTGATTTCCACTCTGAATCCCTGCAGCGTGTGCTGAGCTCAGCCACTGGGAGCTTTAAATGCTGTCTGCGCCGAAAGATCCCGCCTGGCTGTTCCGCATCGCCTCACCTCGGCTTGCTGTAGCCGTCCGCTGAGTTCGCCGCTGCCGCTGGCAGTATGGCGCTGCTGCCGCGTCCTCGGGCGCGTGTGTCTCCTCTGTGGCCCTGAGCTCTGTTCTCAGTCCGCTTTCTCTCTGGAGCCTGGTGGTTTTTTTGTTTTTCTGGTGATGGTGTTTTCTGGCTATGAAAGGCGCTCTTTTTGTGGTAATGGAGATTGGTTGTTAGCGGGACTCTTAAGCCCCGCTTTTCTCGGTCGCCATCTTCCCGGAAGTCGATAGTTGGTAAATTTTATCAAGCTGGTTCTCTACATTTCTTAGTTTAAAGTTGCAAGCTGGCATGGTGGCACATGCTTGTAATCCCAGCATTTGGGAGGCTGAGATTGGAGGATCACAGTTCATGGACAGCCTCAGCTACTTAGGCCCTTTGGAACTCTGACCTTGTTTCAAAATAAAGAATAAAACATAGGTCTGGGAATGTAGCTCAGAGGTAGAATGCCCCTGGGTTCCATCTTTAGTACCGCCAAAAAAAAAATAAATAAAAAGTTGCACATTAACAGTATTTTATTTTTAAATTTTATAGTGTTAAAATTTATATTCTTCATAGGTAGAATTATTACAAGTGGAAAAATCACAGATTCGTTCTCAGTGTGAAGAACTCAAAACTGAAATTGAACACTTAAAGTCCACAAGTCGTCGGATGGGAACAGACAGTTCAGCTTCGAGCGACATGGAGGCGGCCGTGCACCACGCGGACGGGGAGAGGTAACGGCAGCCACGGGCCCTTTGCTGGTGTTGCACTTGGGATCAGCATCTGAGCTCTTCTGTTAACACATTAGCAACCAACAAGTCATGATCATCTGCGATTCGCCCCAGTATCAATGGCAGCCTCAAACCAAGTAACATGATATTTAAAAAAAAACACATACCATTCCTTCAAGCTGTTAATAGTTTAGGTTTTTTTTTTTTTCCTTTTGGTGTGTGTGCGCTCATGTGTGTTACTGGGGATGTAACCCAGAGCCATGCTACCTCGGAGCCACACCCCCAGACTACCATTTTTGTGTGTGTGTGTGTGAAATTGGTTCTGACTAAGTTGCAGAGGCTTGTTTAAGTAACAAAATTAGAAGGAATAAAGAGCAATTTGGAATGGTTTTGGGGGAGAAGTGGTAAAGAAGATAGATCTGGAAGTACATTTGTCATGACTAGAAGACAGGATTCTTACTGAGTCTTTCACCCACTCTGCTTTTCTTTTACTCTGTACTTGGCACATTGCTTTATTGTTACGCTCTTCCTTCCACTAGATTTGTTCCCTGATCTTTTAGGAAACACAGAATTATTAAAAATGACCTTAGAATGGGTAATACAGGAAATTCTGTTAAAACAAAATGCAGTAAACAGGTGGTTCTCAGTAAAACCCATCATGGGCTTGGAGTTCTGTTCCTGTTGTAAGGGCCGGTGGCCGGGGCCTGCTGGTGGGTCACCACTGAAACAGTCATGTGTCCTGCCAACCTTCCTGGACACTAATTATACTATTAATTTGCCTTTTAGCTTAAGTTTTCAAGAGGTTTCATTACATCTATTCGTAGCAATAGGGGAGCAGCACATATAAAGCATGGAGGCCCTGGGGCTGAGACAGTCTTGGTCTTTGTTTCTGAAAGTGGGCCCGTGAGCAGCCGTGATGCTCCCAGCAATGCCCCTCCGCTCCTTGCTGAGCCAGACGCCTGTGAGCAGCCTCCAGACGGTCCGGCGCGCTGACCCTGAGTAACGGGGCTGTTCCTGCTCTCTCTTGCTCTCCTTCCCAGTGTGCTGGCTCTAGCCTGGTGCCAGTCTAGATTCTGACAGCAGGGATCTGTGCCAGGCTTGCAGCAGCAGGAAGGAGCCAGGGATGACTGAGGCTCCCGGAGGGGAGGGGTGAGAGGGTGGTACAGTCTTGTAAAGGGGATATTCGTAATAGGATACGGGATGGCTGATAACTTCTGCAAGGCAAAGCAAAAATTTCAACTATGAGCCCTTCCTTGATTGAAGATGAGTGGGAAACTTGAAGAAAAAAATGGCTGGTGTGGAAATGTCAGTTCTTCCCTCCCTCTTCCTTCCTTCCTTCCTTCCTTCCTTTCTTTTTTATTGGGAACTGAAGCTGGGCTCTACCACTGAACCACATACCCAGCTCTCTTTATTTTTCTTTTCAGGCAATCTTGATAAATTGCCCTGGCTGGCCATGAATTTGGCAATCCTCCTGCCTCCACCTTCAAGTAGCTAGGATTACTGGTGCACACCATCACTCGAGGTTAAAATTTTTCTTTTTCTTTTTTTGTGGTAGTAGATGTTAAATTCAGGCGCATTCTACTTTTTTTTTTTTTTTTTTTGCAGTACTGAGGATGGAACCCAGGGGCATTCTACCTCTGAGCTACACCCCCAGCCCTATTTTTTTATTCTTTATTTTGAAACGGGGTCTCACTAAGTAGCTGAGGCTGTCCGCAAACCTCAATCCTCTGGTGTCAGCCTCCCAAATGCTGGGATGACAAGCGTGCCCACCACGCCCGGCTCGCATCCTACTTCTGAGCTACACCTCAGCCCTATATTATTCTTTATTTTGAAGTAGGGTCTCACTGGCTTGCTGAGTCTTGCTGAGTTTCTGAGGCTGGTCTTAACGGGTGATCCTCTTGTCTTGCTCAGTGTTTTCACTACCAAATCACTGTGTGTGTGTGTGTGTGTGTGTGAGAGAGAGAGAGAGAGAGAGAGAGAGAGAGAGAGAGAGAGAGAGAGAGAGGAGGGAGGGAGAGGTAGATAGATAGATAGATATTGGGGATTTAACCCAATTGAATTCTACCTCTGAGCTTTAACCCTGGCCCTTTTTATCATTTTGTTTTGAAACAGGGTCTTGGCTAGGTTGCTGAGTCTTGCTAATTTGCTGACCTGGCCTCAAACCTGTCTTAGCCTTCCGAGTACTAGGATTACAGCCATGTGCCACACCTGGCTGCATATTATTTTTTTAGGTGAAAATACTTTAAGTAGTAAATAGCATCTTTTAATTTATATATTTTGCCAGTCCATGTGTTTTCTCCAATCTGCAAATTAAAGTATAAGTAGAAAAGTCAGTCATGGCAGCCCACACCTATAATCCCAGTACTTGGGAGGTTGAGAAAGGAGGATCACAGGCTTGAGGCCAGGTTTAGGAACTTAGGGAGAACCTATTTCAAAATAAAAAAATAAGCTGGGTGTCCTGTAATCTAGTACTTGGGAGGCCAAGAGAGGAGAATTGCAGGTTTGAGACCAGCACTGGCAATTTATTGAGACTCTCAGCAACCTATTGAGACCCTGACTTCAAAATAAAAAAATAAAAAGGGCTGGAAGGTATAGCTCAAAGGTAGACAGCCCCTGGGTTCAAGACCCAGTACCAATATACAAGCAAACAAATTAATAGGACTGAGTTTAGCTTGGAGGTAAATCCCCAGTGCACAAAAACAGAACAGATAGGAACCAGAACAAGCCAGCACTTCTGTGAAACACTCTACTTGGCCTTGGGCTAGCATCTAATGGATAAAATCTATGGGGTAAAGTGACTTGTTAAGTGGGGCGTGGTGCACGTTTGTAATCCCATCATGTGGGAAGCTGACGCCCTCAGCAACGTAAGACCTGTTCAAAATAGAACAGAATAGGGCTGGGGCATAGCTTGGAGGTAGACGGCCCCTGGGTTCCCTTCCCAGTACCCCTTCCCCAAAAAAGAGAGTCCTTGAGTCCAGTTCTCCAAGGGGAGTTTTCTCTCACTCAGCTGTCGTCCTGTAGAGATCCGATGCTGTTGCATTGCCGTGCTCGTGTAATGAGCGTGTGTTTGTGTTTGCAGCCTCAAGCTTCGCTCTCTTCGCGTTAACGTGGGACAGCTGCTGGCCATGATTGTGCCTGATCTCGATCTTCAGCAAGTGAATTACGATGTCGACGTGGTCGATGAAATCCTAGGACAGGTTGTTGAACAAATGAGTGAGATCAGTAGTACTTAAAGTACACTTCAGATGCATTAATAAAAGATATTGCTCAGCTCTTTTGATTGTACAGCTTGCCAAGTGTAAAGTTTTATTTTATAGCTAGCTCGGCGACGGACTGAAGACCCTTTCCTGTCTTCTATGCATCGGCGTGCTCACAGGTGCCGGGCGCGCTCCTGCCTTTGGAATGCTCTGATTGCTGGCATGGAGCAGCTGAGCGGCTGGCTTAGCGTTCTGTTTTTAATGTAAATATAAGTAGGCCCACACATATTTTTTTATTGCCCTAAAATACTTAGGCGTTTTTCACCAAGAGCTTTTCACATTGCTCCTAAGCTTTGTGCAGTTTTTTTCTGGTTTTTGAAAATGTATTTTCTTGCAATTGAGGGCTGTGCCGCAATACAAAATAGAAATGGGACTACCTTTGATTTTATTATCAAGGAACTTAAGTAATTTTTAAATAATGCATTGCCACTCCTGATAAGAGTCTGGCTATAAGAGAATTCAGCATTAGTGTCGTCTTTTCCATCAATTCCTCTGAAATATATTATTCATGAAAATAAGCTAAGCAAAAACCAACTCCATTTGGCCGGGATTTCTTGTGCTGAGATTGCCAATCATGATTGAACACAAAGTGTTTTATAAAACAAAGAAATGACCTTTAGTATAAAGTATTGAAAATATTAAATGACCACTGAGCTTACTTTGAGGCCCATTTTTGGCTGTCTAGTCAGCATGGAGTGGGTACAATAATCATTTAATATTTCTTTTTGTGAAATTTCCTGTACAGCCTTTTGTAGGATTATTGCAGGTTAATGTGTATTGAGGAAGACAATCTTTCTCAAACAATACTGCATACCTTTTTATTATATTGCAAAAAGTTGAGTGTTCTATATCCTGGAGTTATGGGACAAACTGCCCTAGGATTATAGTATTACATGCCATAAAGTATGTTTTATTGTTTCCATGTTTGTGCAATCTTAAAGAGATGGTTTTTTATTAAGTATATAACTGTATATAATTAAGAATCATATTTTCCACAATTAAAGTGAGTTATTTTTTTCCAAAGTTTTATCATTGGTATTTATTTTTACTTTTCTTTTTGAAAATTCAAAACATGTTCATTTTGTATGTATGCTTAACTACATGTTTGTCATACAGTTTTGGATTTTTACTGTATATTACCTTCTGGAAAGAGCAAATAAATGGAGATTGTTTTATTTGCTTGTAAAGTAATTGAAAGTGTATTTTTGGTATGAAGCTGGTTTTCTGTCATAATTGTAACTGCCCCAGATTTAAAATACCTTGTAATAAAATTAAAATACATAATGGCCAACTCTTTTTAAATATTCAGTATTAACTTCAAAATATTTTAAAACTAAAAATATATGTTATACCTTCAATTGAGCTCATTTTACTAAGTTATTTTTTTCTTTTTTCTTTTTTTTTCATTCTTTTTTTTCTTTTGTGGGTCTGGAGATGGAACCCAGAGGCATTCAACCTCCGAGCTACACTCCCTGCCCTGTTTTTTATTCTTTATTTTGAAACAGGGTCTCACTAACTTGTGGAGGGCCTTATAAGATATGTAGCTGAGGCTGTCTTCTGGGATTACAAGCATGCGCCACCACCCTTGCTTTACTAAGTTACATTTTGAGGAATAAGACTGTTTCCTTTAAGGCTGCCTTTCTTGAGAAATTGTGTGTGTGTGTGTGTGTGTGTGTGTGTGTGTGTGTGTGTGTTTTCTATGCTCAAGAAGAAACATTTTCTTTGGATAAATCATTTTGTCGGAAGAAATGTCTAAAAGATCGCACCTATGATATAGAAGTTTGTGATTATTTAAGTTGACATAGTGATTCTTTTTGGAATATGCCATTTTTCCCTTTCTCTTGGTTAGCTTCCATATTCTTTTTTTGTGTGTGTCTGGGGATGGAAACCCAGGAGCATTCGACCTCCAAGCTACACCCCTGCCCTATTGTTTTATTCTTTATTTTTGAAACAGGGTCTCACTAACTTGTGGAGGTCCTCACTAAGTGGCTGAGGCTGTCTGGAAACTGCGATTCTCCAGTCAGCCTCCAGAATGCTGGGATTCAAGCGTGCACCACCGCACCCGGCTTATATTCTTCTTCTTCTTCTTTTTTTTTTTTTTTTTTTTTGGTGGTACTAGGGTTGGAACCCAGGGGAGTTTTTACCTCTGGGCTATAGCCCCAGGTCTTTTTTTTTTTTTTTTTTGAAATGGTCTGAATTATAGAAGGCCCAATTAAGTTGCTGAGGCTGGCTGCAAACCTGTGATCCTCCTGTCTCAGTCTCCCAAGACCTGGAATTGCAAGTATACCACCATGCCCCACAGCTTCTATATTTTACAAATACATGCTTTATATAACTGGCTTAATGGAAAACTTAATCATGATATTCGCTGTTAAATTTATTATTTTACTTTTTTTTTTTTTGTGGTATTGGGAATTGAACCCGGAGGCATTCTACTTCTGAGTTACACCCCCTACGCCAATTTTATTTCTTATTTGGAAACAGGATCTCACTAGGTTTCTGTGGGCCTCACCAAATTGTTGAGGCTCTCCTCGAAACTGAGATCCTGCTGTCTCAGCCTCCTGATCTGTGGCTTCCATGTATTAACAAATGTTGAACTCCAGTGGCTCAGGAAACAAGGATTAGTACTGCTGCTTGCTCACTGGGGTAAGTGAGGGACAGTAAGTGGTACCCTAGTTAGACATGAGGATGGACCACATGGTACACATGAGGCTGATGCCTGCTGCCTCTCTAAAGATACCCACATCGGGCTTGTATATCCTTCCAGAAAATGCTGTCTAATAGACCCATACATATATATTCAATGCATGTTGTTAAATACATTTATAAGCTGGGTGTAGTGGCGCACGCTTTTAATCCCCGTGCTTGGGAGGCTGAGACAGGAGGATCGCGCAGGTTCGAAGCCAGCCTCAGCTACTTAGTGAGGTTCTCAGCAACTTAGTGAGACGCTGTTTCAAAATAAAATAGAAAATAGGCCTGGGCATATACCCGGGAGGTAGAAAGCCCCTGGGTTCCACCCCCAATGCCACCCCCCCAAAAAAATTTGTAATTCCAAGTTTACACAAACGTATTATACCATGAACAATAACCTAACATTTCAACACTGTTTGAGAAGGCTTCAGGAACATTCTGTGAGAAGAATATGCTCCTGTTGTTCATTTGTTGTTATTATTTTATTTTGATGGTACTGGGGGTGGAACCCAGAGGCTTTCTACCTCCAGGCTATTCTCCCAGACCTATTTTTATTTGGAAACAGGGTCTCACTAAGGTGCTGAGAGCCTCACTCAGTAGCTGACGCTGGCTTTGAACCTGTGCCATCCTCCTGTCTCAGCCTCCCAAGCGCGGGGATTACAAGCGTGCACCACCACGCCCAGCATTGCTATCTTTTGATATTACAAAAATACTGTGAAAGTTAAATATACACTACACATACTCTTTTAGGTAGGTCTATTTGGAGAATAAATTCTTTGCAGTGAATATTGATAAGGTATGAACATGTCTTCCTGGTTGTGTGTGTGTAGTACTGGGGATTAAACCCAAGGGTATCCTACCCCAGAACTATCCCCCCAGGTGTACTTTTTAATTTTCAAGCAGTCTCCCTAGGTTGCTGAGGCTGACCTGGAACCTGTGATCCTCCTGTCTCAGCCTCCCACATACTTGGATTGTAAGTGTGCACCAGTGTACTTGCCTTTCATGATCCTTTTACTTTTTTCCCTGCACTACAGTATATTTGCCTAGTCTTCTCTATTGAGTTTTGTCACTGCTACAAAGATACAAGCTTGTCTTGCAGCCACAGACACCACCCAAACAACTACCCAGGGGCTTGCAGAAATCCACAGTAGGACAAATGCTATTTGCATACTCCGGTAACTGGACTCATTGGAGTGGAGTGGAGTCCCCATGGGTTTATGCATCTCGATACTGAGGTCTTTTGGACATTTGACCAAAACTTGGAAAAGGAATCCTATTAATGCCTGGTTGTTTGAATGGAAAAAGTAACTATATTGTTTTTTGCAATTGAATTTTTCTGTCACAAAGTTAAATTTCCATACCCTAGCCTGTGGGAAGAAAGTCAAGACCAAAGGAGACAGTCCTGTAAAGTGAAGCCATTTAAAGACGTGAGTGGGGTCACAGAGAATGAGTTAGCCATTGAGGAGCCGAGTGTGACTGACAGCTTGGTTTCCTACCACACACTAATCAGGAAGCTGTGAGTAAAGGCAGCTTCCCGCCCCAAACAGGCAGAGCCTCGGGTTCCGTTTCATTCTCTAAGAGTAAGTAACAAGGAACCGATAGGGCTACAGAAGTATTTCCTGCAAAATGCCACTCAATGGCAAGGTAGCAAGATAAAGGAAAACATTTAAATGACCCCAGAAGACTCAGGTGGCTAATATTTAGGTCACAAATATTTTCCTGGATATCCGGAATTTGACTCCTCATGACAAAATAGTTGTAATAGTTTCTCATTTCCAATTAGTTGACTTCTTAAAGTTCAATTTTTTATTAGATAAACATTTGGGGAATTTTCAAATAGAGAAATGACCATAGTGAACCCCTGTGTGGTCATTTCAGCAGTTTTTAAGTCCCAATCCCGTTTTATCTACGTCCTCATTTGCTTGTGTTATTAGCTCAAGAAAAATGTTTTCTGGTAAAATGTACATCAAAATTTACCATCTAATGTTTTGTGCGGTATTGGGGATTGAACCCAGGGGCACCCCACGTCTGAGCTATGCTCCCGGTCTTTCTGCGTTTGGAAACAAGGTCTTGCTAGGTTGATGAGGGTCTCACCAAGTTTCTGTGTCTGGCTTTGAACCTGTGATCCTCCTGGCTCACCTCCCAAGTACTGGGATTACAAGTGTGCACCACCATGCCTGGCCCTATTTCACAACTTTTAAATGTACAATTAAGTGACATTACATAATTCACACTGTTGTGCAATTACCACGGTTCACTCCCAGAATTTTTCACCATTTCAAACAACTCCTATTTTCCCTGGTACTGGGGACTGAACCCAGGGGCATTCTATTTCTTAGCTACCCCTTCAGGCATGCACCACCATGCAGGCCACTGTATGTGTTTTTTGTGTGTTGAGGAAATCAGAATACTTTTAAGGAGTAAGGTGTCAGTTTTTGTTGTGATGGTGGTGGTACTGGGATGTAACCCAGGGGCATTCTACCTCCAAGCTACATCCCAGCCCCATTTTTTATTCTTTATTTTGAAACGGTCTGAGTTGCAAAGGGCCTCACCAAGTAGCTGAAGCTGGCCGCTACCCGCGACCCTCCGTGGTGGCGCTCGCTTATAACCCTAGCATTCCTTTGTTTTTTAACAGTATTTCTCACTAGGTCTCGCCGTTGCTAAGGCTGAACTTGAACCCGCGATCCTCCTGTCTCAGCCTCCCAAGTGCAGGGAGCGCAGAGGTGCTCCACCAGCCCGGCTCAGGGGTACTGGTTTTAAGAATGCTGCTTAGGAAGCCGGGCGTGGTGGCGCACGCTTGGAATCCCCGAACTTGGGAGGCCGAGACAGGAGGATCGCGCAGGTTCAAAGCCAGCCTCAACTACTTAGTGAGGCTCTCAGCAACTTAGCGAGACCCTGTTTCCAAATAAAATTTATAATAGGTCTGGGAGTGTAGCCCGGAGGTAGAAGGGCTCTGGGTTCCATCCACAGTGCCACCAAAAAAAAAAAAAAAAAAAAAAGGATTGCAGCTTAGGTGGTACTGTGCAACCCAAGCGGCATGCATTAGAAAGAAAGAGAAAGAAAGAAAGAAAGAAAGAAAGAGAAAAGGCTGCTTAGGTGGTACTGTGCAACCCAAGCGGCATGCATTAGAAAGAGAAAGAAAGAAAGAAAGAAAGAAAGAAAGAAAGAAAGAAAGAAAAAGAAAGAAAGAAAGAAAAGGCTGCTTAGGTGGTACTGCGCAACCCAAGCGGCAAGCATGGTATGTAGCTGGTGAAAGTAAAGCCGATTAATGAGTATTGTCATTCTTTCATGAAGTTCCCTATTACCTAATGACCGGCAGCCATTGCCTAGGTGCGTTATTTTATTAGGGGCTGTAGGTGGTGATGTTTGCATTCTGTCATTCCTTTTGAACTTGTGGGATATCTACCCCAAAAAACCCAAAACCTCCCAGCTGGAGATGCACTGGAGCCCCGCCTATAGGAGGCGTGGCGAAATCAAGGCCGCGCCCACACGGCGAAGACGCGCCGACTGGGCCCGCCCACAGGAGGCGTGGTAGTTTCCGGTCCCGCCCACGGAGGCGTGGCGCTTTCCGGTCCCCGCCCACGGAGGCGTGGCAGTTCCGATCACGCCCCTAGGAGGCGTGGCACTTTCCGGTCCCGCCCCCGGGGGCGTGGCGCCCTCGGAGCGCGGGAAGCGGCGCGCGCGGCGGCGGGAGAGGCTGCGCGGTGGAGCGGCGCGCCCCGGCTCAGGTAGGGCTCCGGGCTCCCCGGGCCCCGCGGTCTCGGGCCGGGCCGGGGGCTGCGTGCGAGGGCGGGCGGCGGCCGGGCCCCGCGGCTCCGGTGCGGCTCCCGGGCTGGGGTCTTCCCCGGCTCGCAGGCCCGGCTCCCGGCCCCCCCGGGGGCCTCTTCCCTGACCCCCTCCCCTAGGGCCCCTGCCGGGGTCTCTGCCTTCCCGACGCAGCGGGAGCGCCGTAAACTTTGGACGCTGCTGCTCGCGGAGGCGTTCGCGGTGCAGCTCGCGGTGCCGTCCTGTCCCCAGCAGCCCCGGGCTCCTGGAAGCAAGCGTCCAGTTAACCCTGGCTGCCATGAAACTGCCCTGTACTCACCACCAGTGTCGCGCAGCTTCCCTGTGTGTGGAAGAAGAACACGGCTCCGCGGACTTCTGACCCCTTCCGTCGGGAGGATGAAAGTCATCACGTGTGAGATAGCCTGGCACAACAAGGAGCCGGTGTACAGCCTGGACTTCCAGCACGCCCCGGCCGGCAGGATGCACAGGCTGGCCTCCGCGGGAGTGGACACCGCTGTCAGGGTGACCGGGGAGCCTCCTGGGGGCCGGAGCATTCCTGCTTTTACTTAAAACTAATGTCAACAAACCGAGACTGCTTTGCCATCTAGCTCAGAATTAGCATTCTTTGGGCCTGAAGCAGAGAGTGAAAGCAGAAGAGTAGAGAGTAGCTTACCTTCTTTGTTCACTGGGGATGGAAGCCTGCGCCTCCTGCTTGCTAGGGGAGGACTCCATCACGGAGCTAGACTCCGGCCCTTTTCAGTTTTTTCTTTGGAGGAAAGGTCTTGTTAAGTTGCCCAGGCTGGTCTCGAACTTGTGATCCTCCTGCCTTAGCCTCCCAAATAGCATAGAGGAATCCCACCATGGTCTGGGAGAGGAGCTTTCTTATCTAATAGCCCCTGTGTCGTTTCTGGATGCCACTGTTTTAGGACACTGAGCTGGGTTTCCATGGGAGTGACAGTTTTCTCTAGAAAGAAGTGGGAGGGAAGACTGCAGACCTGAGACTGTGGGATTCTGTTTTATATAGGAGAGATTTTCAAAAGGAAATTTAAATTTTCTGGCTAAGAAGAAGGGTGGAGTTTTAGTGTGCTCAAGCCAGCAGTTGCTTGCCCTGTTTCTCAAGTGAATGTTTTGGTATCGACAGATCTGGAAGGTAGAAAAAGGACCAGATGGAAAAGCCATTGTGGAATTTTTGTCCAATCTTGTTCGTCACACCAAAGCTGTCAATGTCGTGCGTTTTTCTCCAACTGGGGAAATTTTAGCATCTGGAGGAGATGGTGAGTCATTGTCTTGCAGTTTGTTTTATTTTTTGTTTGTTTTTGAAACGAGATACCTATGTGTCTCATGTCAGTTTGTGAGATTTGAGCTGGTTATCCTTTTTTTTTTTTTTTTTGGTACGGGATGGAACCTAGAGGCACTCTACCTCTGAACTACATACACCCCCAACCCTATGTATTTATTTATTTATTTATTTTTGCGGTAGTGTGGATGGAACCCGGGACCATTCTACCTCTGAGCTACATCTCTGGCTTTATCTTTTTATTTTTTTGGTGGTACTGGTGTTCCTGGAAGCCCTTCCATCTCAGGGCTACAATCCCAGACCTATTTAAAATTTTTCTTTGGAAACAGGGCCTCTTAAACCAGCGCAGCTGGCTTCGAACCTGCGCGATCCTCCTGTCTCTGCCTCCCAAGTGCAGGGATTACAAGCGTGTGCCACCACGCCCGGCTCGCCTTATTTTTTAGTCTTTTTATTTATTTATTTTTGATGGGTCTGGGAATGGAACCCAGGGGCATTTGACCTCCGAGCTACACCCCCAAACCTGTTCTTTGTTTTGAAACAGGGTTTCACTAAGTTGCGGAGGGCCTCGCTAAGCTGAGGCTGTCGGCAAACCGCCATCCTCCGGTCTCAGCCTCCCGAATGCTGGGATGACAAGCATGTGCCACCACGCCCGGCGTTAGTCTTTATTTTGAAACAGGGTCTCACTGACTTGCAACAGCCTCACTAAGTCGCTGAGGCTGGCTGCAAACCACCATTCTCCTGTCTCAGCCTTCTAAATGCTAGGATTACAAGTGTGCGTCACCATACCCAGCTTAACTGGTTATCTTTTATTTTAGATACCACTGACTCTCAATCTGTCATTTAGTTGTTTAGTAACATAACATTTTGGGGAATGCAGCAGGAGAGGCCATGAAGGTTGAGAAGACTAAACTCAACCTGTTTGAAAACAGCCCCTTTTCCACTTGCTCCTCTCAGCTGTTTTAAAGTGAGGCAGGAAAGGTACTTGCCTGCTGTCTGAGTCCCTAGACAACAGTCCTGTTCTTGTTTGGTTGTTAGTTTAATATTTGTGATGACAAGAGTCAGTTGTGTGTCTCATTAAAATTAATTAATTTGAAAGCTGGGCGTGGTGGCGCACACTTGTCACCCCAGTATTTGGGAGGCTGAGACAGGAGGATCGCGGTTCGAAGACAGCCTCAGCTACTTAGTGAGGCCCTTTGCAACTCAGTGAGACCATTTCAAAATAAAGAATACAAAATATGGCTGGGGGTGTAGCTCGGAGGTAGAATGCCCCTGGATTCCATCCCCGGTACCACACACACACAAAAAAATTTATTTATTTTCAGGTATGTCTTTAATAAATGAATGGCCTTGTAATTTCTGTTCCTTTGGTGGGGAATAGGTGGATTCTTATTTTTTGCCTGTACTTAAAGGAGATAAAGATGTACTGAAACATAAACTGTTTTAGTACATGTTGCCATAGTTTAGAAAATTTATAAAATTAACCAGGCCTGGTGGTGCAGGCTTGTCATCCCAGCACTTGGGAGGCTGATACAGGAGGATCACAGGTCTGTGGCCAGCCTCAGCTACTTAGTGAGGCTCTCAGCAATTTAGTGAGACCCTGTTTCAAATTAAAAAATAAAAATAAAATAGGGCTAGGAGTATAGTTGAGTGGTAGAATGCCCTTGAGTTCTAACCCCCCAATTTTGCCAAAAAAAAAGTATAAAATTAAACAGAAAAAATCTGTTTTTGTTTGGAAAGAAGGAAGAGACCTGGTTGAGTTTGGCGCCATGATGCTCTGTGTGGCAACTGTAGACATTTACAGGGAAAGGTGGAGCATGGAAGCTGCTAGGGGAGGCCACAGGCGGTCTCCTCGGAGGCTGAACAGGACAGCGCTGAGTTTTCAAAGTCCCTTCCTTGAAGGCCCAGAAACATCTGCCAGGGCCATTCTCGTGTCTACCAAGCTCCTAGACCAAATTGTGCAGCCAAGCTCCTATTACCTTTGAGTAGAATGCATACGTCCTATACACCTTGCTCATCCATTCATTCTTCCTTGGCCTTCCTTAAAAGGGATGCCAAAGTTGGACCACTTGGGAGCCTGAGACGGGAGGATTGCGGGTTCACGGCAGTCTATGAAACTTAGTGAGATCCTGTTTCAAAATAAAGAATAAAAAAATAGGAGCCCGGCATGGTGGCGCATGCTTGTAATCCCAGCATCTGAGAGGCTGAAACAGGGGACGGTCTTGGTTTAGGTACAGCCTCAGCTACTTTGTGAGGACCTCCACAACTCAGTGAGACCCTGTTGCAAAATAAACAGGGGTGGGGGTGTAGCTTGGAGGTAGAATGTTCCTGGGTTCAATCCCCAGTACCACAAAAAAAAAAAAAAAAAAAAAAAATAGGGCTGGGGGGTGTAGCTTGGAGGTTGAATGCCCTGGGTTCAATCCCCTGTGCTGGAAAAAAAAAAAAAAAAAAAGGAAGCCAAGCCATGGTCAGAAGGTTCTGTGTTACAAGTGGATTTGAAATGTGAAGAGTTATTAGACATAAACCATTGCCGGCATCAGGCTAAAGTATCTGATATTCTGATATTAATGTATTTTGATATATTAACAGTTAACCCTTAGGTGGGGCTTACCATGAACCAGGCAAATGCTCTATGTGTAGCATGTTAACCCGTTTCATCTCACAGGAGTCCTCTTAGGTAGATAGCCTATTATTGTCTTTTTTTTTTTTTTAATTTGGTACTGGGAATTGAACTCAGGCATTCAAACTCTGAGCACCACCCCAGCCCTATTTTATTTTTATTTGGAAACAAAGTCTCACTAGGTTGATGAGAGTCTCACTACTTACTGAGGCTGTCCCTGAACCTGCAGTCCCCTGCCTCAGCTTCACAAGTACTTGGATTCCAGGCATTCACCACCATGCCTGGCTTATTATACCCTTTTTAGAGTAAGGAATCTGAGAATCGAGTTTTTTTTGTGACTTTCTGGAAGTTACACAGGAACAATTTGCAGACCCCTGCGTTGGTGTCTCTGCTATTTTTTTTTTCTCCCTTCTTTTCCTATTCATCTATTTATAGGTTATTCCTTTAGATTTGTCAACGGTCATTTTACAGTGGCATTTTGCTGGCCTGAGGAGCCTTCTGTTTAAGGCGACTCTGTATACCTCTGGTCTGAGTTTGCTTTTTTGGAATTTTAGTTCAGAAGGCAAACCTGGTTTTCCTGCCCAGGTTCTTAAAAGTTAGTCATCGTGGCCAGAGTGTCCATTGAACAACACAGTTTGGGGCCCTTAGAATCCAGAAAGGAAGGGGCGCCGCGAAGCGTGGCTCATTCCTGCCTGAACACCCGCAGATGCTGCGATTGTGCTGTGGAAGGTGAATGACAGCAAAGAGCCGGAGCAGGTTGCTTTTCAGGATGAGGACGAGGCTCAGCTGAACAAGGAGAACTGGACCGTTGTGAAGACCCTGAGGTAACCTGCGTGTGGGGAGGCGTGGCGTGGTTTACCTTTATTCCCTGAGCGAATCCAGCAGAAGATGCCCCTCACCTTTAAGTTATATTTAACTTAAAGCTTTTCCTTACGTGAGATTGTTAGAAGACAATAAAAGATGAAAACAAAACTAAAATGGAATTTTTTTTTTTTGGAACTGGTAATGGAACCCAGGAGCGTTCTATTTCCAAGCTATACCTCCAGCCCTATTTTTTATTCTTTATTTTTAAACAGGGTCACCCTAAACTGAAGAGAGCTAAACTGAGTTGCTGAAACTGGCAGCGAACCTGTGATCCTCCTGTCTCAGCCTCCCACGTATTGGGATTACAAGTGTGTGCCACCACACCTGGCTTAAATGGATTTTTTTTTTTTTTTTTTTTTTTTTTTTTTTACAAGCACAAGCTTGTAATCCCAGCATTTGGGAGGCTGACAGGAGGATCCAGGTTTGCAGCCAGCCTCAGCTACTTAGTGAGGCCCTTTGCAACTCAGTGAGACCCTGTTTCAAAATAAAAGAATAACAAATCATACTGGGGGTGTAGCTCGGAGGTAGAATGCCCTTGGGTTCAATTCCCAGCACCAGGAAAAAAAAAAAAAAAAACATAACTTTGAAAGTAGTTGTTTATAGTGAAGGCTAATACAGTTCTTGTGGAAATTTCTAGAATCTCATTCTCGCTCATGGTTCCAGAGTTTGTACTTAAGTTTTTGATAATTTCCCTTTCCCCTTTTAAGACTTTTACTCCTCCTCTTTGTCTTCTGTGGTTTCTAGGGGTCATTTAGAAGATGTATATGATATTTGCTGGGCAACTGATGGGAATTTAATGGCGTCTGCTTCTGTGGATAACACAGCTATCATATGGGATGTCAGCAAAGGTAAGAAATAGGTTTTTGTTATCACCAGAGGAAAGGGATAGTCTGTGTATTTAAAAAATCTAATCTGGCTGGGCATGGTGGTGCACGCTTGTAATCCCCGCTCTTGGGAGGTGGAGACAGGAGGATCACACAGGTTCATAGCCAGCCGTGCTGGTTTAAGATACCCTGTTTCCAAATAAAAATATAAAAAAATAGGTCTGGGAGTGTAGCCCGGAAGTAGAAGGGTTTCCAGGAACCCCAGTACCAACAAAACAAAACAAAATCTAATCTGACTTATTTATTTATTTCTGTACTGGGGATCAGACTCAGGTATTCTGTCACCGAGCTGTACTGCTGGCTCTTTCTATTTTATTTTATTTTATTTTTGTGGCACTGAGGACTGAGCCCCAGGGGCAGTCTACTTGTTGAGTTACACCTCCCAACCCTATTTTATTAATTAATTCATTTAATTTTTTGTGGTACTAGGGATGGAACCCAGGGGCATTATACCTCCAAGCTACACCCTCAGCCCTATTTTTTATTCTTTTTTTTTTTTTTTTTTTGGTGGTACTGGGGTTCCTGGAAACCCTTCTATCTCCGGGGTACACTCCCAGACCTATTTTTATACTTTTTTAAATTTGGAAACAGGGTCTCTTAAGCCAGCATGGCTGGCTTTGAACCTAATTTGGAAACAGGGTCTCTTAAGCCAGCATGGCTGGCTTTGAACCTGCGCGATCCTCCTGTCTCCGCCACCCAAGCGCGGGGATTACAAGCGTGCACCACCATGCCTGGCTTATTCTTTATTTTGAAAGAAGGTACCCCTAGTACCACAAGAAAGAAAAAAATAAATAAAAGCACAGAGAAGCTAGTCACAGTGGCAGCTGGTGGTTGGGTGGTTGACCCAACAAGAGAGATTGTCCCAGATGCATGAATCCAGCTCAGTTGCAGAGGACCTCACTAAGTAGCTGATGCTGGCCACAAACCTGTGATCCTCCTGTCTTACCCTCTTACGTTTTGGGATTACAGGATTACAGGTGTGCGCCACCACACTTAGTCTGCTTTTTTATTTATTTATTTATTTATTTATTTATTTATTTATTTATTTATTTATTTATTTTGGTGCTGGGATTGACCCTAGGGGCATTCTACCTCTGAGCTACACCCACCAGCCCAATTTTATTTTTATTTTCAAACAGGACCTCACTAAGTTGCTGAGGTTGGCAACAAACCTGCGGTTCTATCTCAGCCTCCCAAATACTGGGATTACAAGTGTGCGCCACCATGCCTGGCCTGCTTTCTTTTTAAAAGCAAAGAGAAAGCTGGGTGTGGTGGCCCATGCATGTAGTCTCAGTACTTGAGAGGCTGAGACAGAAAGATTACAAGTTCAAAGCCAGCCTCAGCAACTTAAAGTAGGGCTGAGGGTATAGCTCAGAGGTAGAATGCCCCTGGGTTCAATCCCTAGTACCACAAGAAAGAAAATATAAATAAAAGCACAGAGAAGCCAGTCACAGTGGCAGCTGGTGGTTGGGTGGTTCACCCAACAAGAGAGATTGTCCCAGATGCATGGGTCCAGCTCAGTTTGTAGCGCTCTAGTCCAACCAGGAGGCTCAGCAGTGGTGTCCTGAATTACTGGTGCCGACGAGAGGCTAATCCCAAGAGCTGGAGATGCAGACAGAAGGGGACAGGCCTGACCAGGCCTAGGACTCGGGAAGGTGACGTCATCTATAATTAACATGGCCTCGCGTGCCGGTTGATGGGGTACATGGGATCAGGATTCTATTTCAGGACATCAAGGGAAGCCGAGGACATTCCGCTGCTTCGTTCTCTGCTCTGGGAGAGGGGACCCCTGTGAGAGTTCGCAGTGGGGTAAAAATTAGCCGTGAATGCAGTGCTAGTAGCAACGGATCCCTAATCATTCTATCGTGTGTGGGGGGGAGGATTGAACTCAGGTTCTATTTCAGAGCTCCACCCTCAGCCCCACTTTACTTCTTAGATTGAAACAGGGTCTCCCCAGTAGCTGCAGCGGGTGCCAGCCTGCGTCCTCCTGTCTCAGCCTCCCAAGTACCAGGATTACAAGTGTGCACCACCATGCCTGGCTGCACTTCTCTCCTCACACTTTGTGTCCCCTCCCAAGCCTCCTCCCACACGCTGGCCTGCATGCGGGCTCATTGTTCCACCCCCAGGGCCTGGCAGGAGTTGGGGAGTGGAGTTGGCCACCCCTCGGCCCTGCGTCGGGTCAGTCTCCATCTACTCTAAAAGGCTGTTCCTTTAGACTCATGCAGTCGGCAAGTCACCCTCCCTCCTGCCTCCTCTGTTATCCTCTCTGCTCAGGGCCCAGCATCCTCACATGATAATGAAGGACCGGCGTCACTGTCTTCCTGTCTACTCCAAATCCAGCCATTGTCCTGGCTAGTTTCAGCATCCATGAAGCCAGTTCACTCAACCTTTAAGCCGGTTGCAGTGACCTTGAATGTTGCCAGTGTGCTGGACAGGATGGCTGCTGGAAGCCACAGGACCGAAATGGCTTTTTTGCAGTAGGATTTCAGATAAATATACAGGGGGCCTGATGTCAGCTGGTGACAGGTGCCGTGAACAGAACTGAGTCTGAACCACGATCCTCCAGTCTCAGCCTCCCAATGCTGGGATTACAAGCGTGCTCTACCATGCCCGGCTCTTTGCCATCTTTGTTGACGCAGCTCCAGTTCTGGCCCCTCTCAGTGGCTCTTCCTCACCTCCTAACTGGGGACCCTTTTTGTTATCTTCCAAGCCTCGTTTTCATCTCTGAGGCACAGATAGCTCCCTGTTCAGCACTCCTGGATGCCTGTGCCTTCTCCCTCCCGCAGTGGCTCTCCAGCGCACCTCCTGCTGTTCCTGGCCCTGCCAGGTCTCATTTACTCCTCACCATGCCGCGCTGTAGAACATCCTTCCTCTCCTCGCCCATCCCTCACCCCCAACCCTGCTGAGCCTGGAGGACTGGCGCAGGCCCCTGCTGCTCCCACCTGCTCCTCTGCCCAGGGTGGTGTTCCGCCCACCTGTAGGTGGCCATCTCTCCTTTACGCTGCGGGCTTCCTGGGGTGGGTGCTGTGTGGAGTCGTCTCTGGGTCCCCAGAGCTGAGCCAGCGTGTGGAGCAGCCTCTTCATTAGTGACTGCAGTGTGGTGGGGTGGCATACGCGAATCATGCGCAAGTTATAGTGGATATAATTTGTGCCCAAGTAGGTTCTGGTAATGCTGTTCTGTGTTTTCTTTCTGTAGGACAAAAGATTTCCATTTTTAATGAACATAAAAGTTACGTACAAGGAGTAACCTGGGATCCTTTGGGTCAGTATGTTGCTACTCTGAGCTGTGACAGGTATGTGAATATTTGGCATGTGGCAAGTCGTCTATATTACTTGGAAATTTTTTCAGAGGTTTTTAATTTTTTTTTTTTTTTTTTCTGTGTGTGTGGTACTGGGGATTGAAACCAGGCCATTCTAGCTCTGAGCTCTACCCCCCAGCCCCAATTTTTTATTCTTTATTGTTTTATTTTTTACAGTACTGGAGGTGGAAACTGGAGGCATTCTACCTCTGAGCTATACTCCAGACTGACCTTTCTTTCTCTCTCTCTCTCTCTCTCTCTCTCTCTCTCTCTCTCTCTCTCTCTCTTTCACGGTACTGGGGATGGAACCCGGAGCATTCTACCTTTGAGCTACACCCTCAGCCCTACTTTTTATTCTTTATTTTGAAGCAGGGTCTCACTGAGTTGCAAAGGGCCTCACTGAGTAGCTGAGGCTGTACTCGAACTGCGATCCTCCTGTCCAGCCTCCCAAATGCTGGGATTACAAGCGTGTGCCACCACGCCCGGTTCTATTTTTTATTTTGAAACAGTGTCTCACTAGGTTGCGAAGGGCCTCACTAAGTAACTGAGCTCTCTGTGAACCTCAGTCCTCATGTCTCCGCCTCTGAAATGCTAGGATTACAAGCGTGTGCCACCATGCCCAGATTTTTATTCTTTATTTTGAAACAGAGTCTCACTAAGTTGCAGAGGGCCTCACTAAGTAGCTGAGGCTGGCCACAAACCTGCGATCTTCCTGTCTCAGCCTCCCAAGTACTGGGATTACAAGCTTGTACCAGCTTCTTCATGAGGTATTTCTGCCACAACTTAACCAAGATAAATTATAGTCCAGCTTTGCTTTTTTTTTTTAATACCCTTATTCTTACAAACTATAAAAAATAGGAGACTAGGGCAGGTGCCTAATGCAGAATTAGTACTTAAGTAAATCTTTATTGAATAAGTGAATATTTAAAATATAGGAAGAGCTATTAATTAGATTTTACCAAAGACATCAGGAAAAATCTCTTACGACTAACTTAAATAAAAAAAGGTAATGGGAGAGTTGGAGTCTTTATTTCACTTTTTTAAGACTTGTGCTGGGGATTAGACACAGGGCTGAAGGAATGCACCATCTCTGAGCCACATCCTGAGCGTGTTTGTTTCAGTTTTTGCTGATAGCTTACTGATACAGTGGTTTTAATGACTCCATTTAAATGGATATAAAAATGAAATGTTTTGAGCTGGAAGTAGTGGTACATGTCTATAATCTCAGCACTGGGAGGCTGAGGCAGGAGCATTACAGGTTCAGGGCCAGCACACAGTAACTTCGCGAGACTGCTTCAAAATAAAAAAATGAAGTGGGTGTACCTCTGAGGCCGAACACCCATGAGTTCAATCCTCAGTTCCACTAAAAAATTTAAAAAAGAGTTTTTGGAGCCGGGCGTGGTGGCGCACGCTTGTAATCCCCGCACTTGGGAGGCTGAGACAGGAGGATCGCACAGGGTCGAAGCCAGCCTCAGCTACTTAGTGAGGTTCTCAGGAACTTAGACCCTGTTTCCAAATAAAATATATAATAGGTTGGGGGTGTAGCCTGAAGGTAGAAAGCCTCTGGGTTTCACCCCTAGTACCACCAAAAAAAAAAAAAAGTTTGTCCTTTCTGGAAGGGAATCTTATTGCTGTGTTTATTGGTATAATTGTGTTCTTGCAACAAAGAGTTAAATCAGGGGTCCCAGGTGTATTAATTAACCCTTAAAGTTCCAAGTTTTCAATTCTGTGACTATTTCAGTAAAATTAACACAAGTGCCTAATCTCAAGTTTATGTAATCTTGAGCTTATATATTATTAGTAATACTAATTTAATTATATCCTGATTACTACATAATTAGGTTATACATCATATAACTACATATTGCATTCTATATTTAAATTTTTAGTTGTTCCACATCTGCGGCAATGGGACAAAATGCCTCAGTAGAGTTGTCCTTTCAGATTATTTATTTATCTGTTTATTTATTTATTTATTTTGCGGTCCTGGGGATGGAACCCAGGGGCATTCTACCTCCAAGCTACACCCGCAGCTTGATTGTTTTTTTTATTCTTTATTTTGAAACAGGATCTCACTGTCCGCGAACCATGATCCTCCTATCTCAGCCTCCCAAATGCTGGGATTACAAGCGTGCGCCACCACACCCAGGTCTTTCAAATAGTTATCAACCTACTTTTAATTTTTTAAATTTTTTTTTTGGTGGTACTGGGGTTCCTGGAAGCCTTTCTACCTCCGGACTATACTCCCAGACCTATTTTATATTTTTATTTGGAAACAGGGTCTCCTAAGCCAGCACACGCGGCTGGCTTCGAACCTGCGCGATCCTCCTGTCTCTGCCTCCCAAGCGCGGGGATTACAAGCGTGCGCCACCACGCCCATTTACCCTACTTTTAATTTAAATACAATTTTTTACTGTGGCCCTGGAATAAAAGCAACATGTTAAGAGCTAGTGTTTATTTTCCATAGACCCTCCCGTTGTATTCTGAATGCCATTCGTTTTCTGCCATGTTTTTTGGTAATGAGGAGTAACCCAGCTGGGTTGGTGGGAATAATGAGATGTAACCACACATTTCCCTGCTCATGTTTCCCTCGTCTCCTCAATCCCCGAGAGCGAGACCGTTCAACACAAAACAGACTTCACTGTAGTCACACAAATTGTCACTGGCCCAGATGTCCAAGACTGGGAAATAAGATAGGACCTAAGCGTTTCTTACCTGAGAGGTCAAAACATACAGTGAGAAGCAAATGAAAACGAAAGGACACGTTTCCCCACCGCAGAACCCGCAGGCTGTTAACACAGCTTCTGCCGTAACTCCTCAGTGGGGTCTGAATGTCACCGGTAATGATGCTTCAGGCTCAGAGTCATTTAGGCGGTCATAGAATGTAATAGATTATTTTTGTGTGTGTGTGTGAAACATAATCCATTTGCTATAAGAGGAAACTTCTTCCTCCAGGGTGCTGCGGGTGTATAGCACACAGAAGAAACGCGTGGCTTTCAATGTTTCGAAGATGCTGTCTGGCATAGGGGCGGAAGGAGAGGTATCAAACGTTCTGATCTTGCCTTTCAGTGGGACTTTAGTTGAGACCCGGGCCATCGCGAGCACCTCCTGCACCTTTACTGTGAAATCACGGGTGTCAAGCACTGACTGCAATAAGGCTTCCTCTGGGATAGTCAGGGCTCTTGGTGTGGGGCTGGGGGGCTGGTCCGTATGGAAGTAGGGCAGGGGAGAACCAACAGTGGGTGACCGGGGTTTGCAACCTAGCTATGCTGTGGGATCACCAGGGAGGCCTGGGCCTCACTCACTTGAGGTAGGCAGGCTCTCCCTGATTCTCAGGTGTAGCCAAGGTCCACGCTATCCATCTGGGAAGACCCCTGCGCCGGGGCAACCAGAGGCAGGTGGGTGGAGCATTGTCTCTGGCCGCAGGCAGCGCACCATCTAGTGGACAGCAGGGACCAGCCACGGGGAAGGAGCTGGAGAACGGGCAAAGGGGTCTTGCTTAGGAGTCAAGACTACGGAGGCAGACACTTGGGTGAGGGTGCGAGTCAGGTACTGGAGCCACAGAGGACTTGTGCGGACCCAGCCCTGGGCTCTGGGTGAGGCCGGGTGGTGGGCTGTGAGCTCCTGGTGCGGGTGCTCACGGCTGTATCGGCTGGACCGCCCGCTTCCTCATGTTCTTGAGAGTGGAATGCTAAATGTTATGTTTTTTTATTTTTTATTTTTTGAAGATTTAAAGAAGTTTATCAGAAAGATAGAAATACAGCCCCATGCCAAGATGGCATGGGGGAGGTGACTCGAATACACCCAAGGATGCTAAATGTTTACAAAACATCAGCAGATGGCGGTAGACTGTCCCACATAGATGCTCAGAAATGCTTTTTTTTGGTGGTCCTGGGGATGGGATCCAGGGGCCTCTACCTTCAGGCTACACCCCTAGACCTATTTTATATTTTATTTGGAAACAGGGCCTCACTAAGTTGCTGAGAGCCTCACTCAGTAGCTGAGGCTGGCTTTGAACCTCTGCGATCCTCCTGTCTCAGCCTCCCAAGCGCTGGGATTACAAGCGTGCGCCACCACGCCCAGTTCAAAACTGTTAATAAAGCTGGTAAAAAACAAAAGTCTAGCTGGGCACGATGACACACACTTGTAATCCCAGTACTTGGAAGGCTGAGACAGGAGGATCGCAGGTTCGAGGATGGCCTCAGCAATGTAGCAAGACTCTTAGCAACCTAAGGAGACCCTGTTTCAAAACAGAAAATAAAATGGGCTGGGGGTGTAGAGGTAAAATGGATTTAATCCCCAGGACACATGCTGCAGAGCAAAGACCCTCGCTGTTTTCTTTCTCCCCAGACCAACCACTGTGATGGTGCGCCATAGGTTTTTACAGGGTTTTTAAAAATTGCATAGCCACGTCAACACACACACCACACACACACACACACACGCCAGCACACCTACACATAAAGCCTTTCTGAACAAAGACGGGTGACCATGTCTTTTGAATGAGTCCTCTTGCAGTCTTGTGTGACTAATTGATCTGTAGTGTACTCAAGCTCCCTTCCCAGGCAGGAGTCAGGGCTGAGCCTTCCCCGTGAGTGTACGGATTGGCTAACGTGTGCATTGCACGCCGCAGGCGAGGAGCTACCGGATGTTCCACGACGACAGCATGAAGTCCTTCTTCCGCAGGCTCAGCTTCACTCCCGACGGGGCCCTGCTCCTCACACCGGGTATGTCCGGCGGCTGTTGGTCGGGGTGTCATGGCAGAGTGGAGTGTCTGTGCTGCTGTTCAGCTCAGTGAGGTCTGATCACAGTCCCCAACTTGTCTACACAGTGACACTCTTTGAGGATTACCCCTCCCCAGAGATGGTGGTTTAGTTGGTTAGGGTAGGTTGCCCTGCTTTGGAATTTTGAAAAGATTTCTAAGTGATTCTGAGAAGCCTGAGAATCATGAGACTAGTGTGATGGATTTTTTTTTTTTTTTTTTTTGGTGTACTAGGAGTTGGAATTGAACCCAGGCACATTCTACTTCCAAGCTATACCCATAGGCCTAGTTTTTATTATTATTATTTTTGAAACAGGATCTCGCTTATTTGCAGAGAGCTTCATAATCCTTCTGCGATCCTTCTGTCTCGGCCTCCCAAGTACTGGGATTATAAGTGTGTGTCACTGTTCCTGGTTGCCATTTTCTTTTTAATAAGTTTAACTTTTAAAAAATTTATATTAGAGCCGGGCGTGGTGGTGCACGCTTGTAATCCCAGCATTCAGGAGGCTGAGACCTGGAGGATCGTGGTTCGCGGACAGCCTTAGCTACTTAGTGAGGCCCTCTGCAACTGTGAGACCCGGTTTCAAAATAAAGAATAAAAAATAGGGCAGGGGGTGTAGCTTGGAGGTCATATGCCCCTGGGTTCCATCCCCAGACCCGCAAAAATAAATAAATAAATAAAGAATTTATATTAGAGCCGGGCGTGGTGGCGCACGCTTGTAATCCCCGTGCCTGGGAGGCTGAGACGGGAGGATCACACAGGTTCGAAGCCAGTCTCAGCTACTGAGTGAGGCTCTCAGCAACTTAGTGAGACCCTATTTCCAAATAAAATATAAAGTAGGTCTAGGAGTATAGCCCAGAGGTAGAAAAGCCCCTGGATTCCACCCTCAGTACCCACCCCCAAAAAAAGCCAGGCGTGGTGGTTCACGGGAGACTGAGACAGCAGGATTGTAGACACAAGACCAGCCTCATCAATTTAGTGAAACTGAGCAACTTAGCCAGACCCTTTTTAAATCTTAGAGGTAGAATGCTCAGGTTCGATCCCCAGTACTGCTAAAAAAAAAAAAAAAAAAAAAAAAAAAAAAAAAAAAAAAAAAAAAAAAACCTAAAAAAAAAATCACTGTTTAGCTGAGTGTGGCGGTACATGCCTGTCATCCCAGAACTTGGGTGGCCAAGACAGGAGAATCACAGGTTTCAGGCCAGCCCCAGCAACTTAGCAAAGCTTTCAGAAACTTACTTTTTTTCAAAGTAAAAAAAAGAATTAGAATAGAGGTAGAATGCCTCTAGGTTCAATCTTCAGTGTAACACACACACACACACACACACACACACACACACACACACACATAAGCTTGCCATATGAGCATGTATGTGGTTGAGTCATAACTGACTGTCGTCATCATGTGAGCATGTAGGGATTGTAGAGTGACATAATGATTTGTTATAATGGAGTACTTGGTGCTAGGCTGGTGACACACACCTGTAATCCCAGTACCTAGGAGATCCAAATAGGAGGATTACGGGTTCAAGGCCAGCCTCAACAACAACAACTTAGTGAGATCCTGTTTCCAAATAAAAAGGTCTGGGAGTGAGACAGGATCGCGGACAGCCTCAGCTACTTAGTGAGGCCCTTTGCAACTCAGTGAGATCTTGTTTCAAACTAAAGAACAAAAAAATTGGGCTGAGGGGGGTGTAGCTTGGAGGTAGAATGCCCCCCTGGCTCCATCCCCAGTACTGCAAAAAAATAAAAATAGGTCTGGGAATGCAGCTCAGAGGTAGAATGCCCTGGATTCACTCTCTAGTACCAAAAAGAAAAAAGAAAAAGGATTGCTCGAGAGTTGTAAAGTGGGTGAGATGGGAAGAGGTTTAGCTGTGCGGGAAAGTAATGGTAATACAGAAAGGCCGCCAATCCGGTCGACTGCTCTCCCTGCGAGTTAGGAAAGGGTCCCAAGTGAAATGGTAGGTGTGGATCCGGGTCAAGGAGAGTGGCAGTGTTCCCAAGAGCACCGCCATGTGGCCGGCTTTCCCTGCCGGCTCTACATGGCCGGCTTTCCCTGCCGGCTCTGCCCCGGCTCTCCGCACAGCCTGGCTTGCGTGAGGAAGGGCTGTCGGGTGGGCCTCTTCCACGCCCGGGCCCGAGCTTCAGCCTTGGGATGGCAGCCCAGGCCCAGACCTGTGAAGAGTCAGGGTCCTAGGCAGGGCCGGGGCAGCTGGGCTAGGCTGCGTCACCAGGATGGGGCTCGTTGAAGGCCCCTGTACCTCCCGTCCTTCCTGCCCCGTCCCCGGGGATTGTGGAACCCTTGTGGCTGGGACCGGAGTCGGGAGGGAGCACAGACAGCGATGGGATGTTTGTGTCCTCAGTCACAAGCGTGTCATCCAGGGATGAAGTATTTTACAAACCAGAACCGGGCTCTTGAGCTTTGCTTGGGGAAGTTTCACCCAAGACTGACGTTTCCCCCCTTCTCTCCTTTCCATTTTATAGCTGGATGCGTGGAATCAGGTGAAAATGTAACAAATACAACTTATGTTTTTTCCAGGAAGAATCTTAAAAGGTATGCTTTTCTCCTCCTCTTCTTCTTCTTTTTCTACTTCTTCTTCTTCTTCTTCTCCTTCTCCTCCTTCTCCTTCTCCTTCTCCTTCTTCTTCTTGCTTTGCTAAGTAACAGTGTCCGTTCCTAAGCTCTGGCTAATGTTTCAGGCCGATCGCTCATCTTCCGTGCCCTGGGAAAGCAACGCTTGCTGTTCGCTGCTGTCCGGTCTACTTTGAGCTGAGGCCTGTGGCAGAAGCAGGTACCGTCAGAGCCGAGCGTTGGCTCGCCTTTCTCTGGGGCAGGTCCCTTGTGGGACGGGGTCTGGATTCTGTCTTGTGGGAGGGGGTGAGCTTGTGGGTTTGATTCAGTTCAGTTTCTTTTTGCTAACACTTAAAAATCATACACTGCTGGGCGGGGTCCAGCCCTAGCAGGAGTCGGGGGTCCTCGGTGGTGGGGTGAGGAGTCGGCGAAGTCTGGCAGAGAAACAGCACGCAGACGCAATGGAGGGTGAAGCTGCTCTCTTTATTTTCCGTTTTTGCTCTCTCTACTTTAGGTTTTGACAAGCATTTTGTACTTTCTTTTTTGGCTACATTCTACTCTTACAATTTTTTTTCCCAGAATTAATACATCAGTAAATATACAAAGAACTAATACATCAAGGCAAAGTGGCAGACGGCCAGTTTCTTTTTTAAGGGAACATTTCCTCTTACAAGCAGTCGAGGAAAAGATCAGAAGTTTATTATTAACTACTTATGTAATATAATATCCTATATTAAGCATTATGCTCTCTATTATACATTATCGTTTTTTAATCAATAGGCACTACTGAGGAGAGGAACGTTTCATACTTTCCCATGTCCTGAGGCTGTGCCTGGTACCCATCTATTCTACTGCTGTCCACGTACCCATTGTACAACCAAAAGGGGGTAGGGTTCCTGGGGGGCAGTAGCCACTCTACCATAGCCTACCTCTGATAACATATGCTGGCTTTTTAGAATTCATGACGGTGGGAACAACTTGTCTTGGCTCTGTTTTAGGTGTATTGTTCATATTTGCTTGGGAAAGGCCTGGGGAGGATCGGTTACCTTTAAGGCTTGTTCTGCTTGTTATTGTCTGAGTCTTTATAGAATTCTTATTAGATCGGTCATTTGGAAATTTAAGCACAACCCATACATAAATGTTAAAGCTTCAGGGAGTAAATCTTGAATTATTTTAAACAATTTGAGGCCATTCATCTTTTTGGTAACAAGGCCAATTTCAAAAAATTATTTTAAACAATTTGAGGCCATTCATCTTTTTGGTAACAAGGCCAATTTCAAAAAATCCCCAAATACCCATACCTGATGCTATTCCCCAAAAGGAGATGCCGCACGCCCGTTCCGCCGCACGCCCGTTCCAGGGAATGTCTGCCGTGCGGCATTCCTGCTCAAACGAGCCGTGCTCAGTTTGAGGCTGGGAAGAAGGCGCGGCAGTACATATTTAAGGTGTACCATATGATGTTTCGGTACATGTATGCATAATGTTCAAATCAGGAGACATTTGTCTCAAACATTTATAATTTCTTTGTTGTCAAAACATTGAAAATCCTCTCTCTGAGCCTTTTTGAAGTTCAGTGGCACGTGGTCGTTAGTGCGGTCATATCGAGCCCTGAGTTCTGCTGTCACGTGTTGACCGTCCGCCCCCCGAGTCTTGGTAACGCTTTTCTACTCTCAGCTTCTGTGAGATTGTCAGTGAAGTTACTCTTAAGAGCTGGAACAAAGACTCATGTTACCAAGATAATATGTCAGGTTTTCTTTCTTTTTTTCTCTTTCTTTCTGGTCTGGAACCCACTTTCTTGCTTACTTCCTGTAACTCTAAGGAATATAAGTACTGGCTTTGTTTTCTATTGGCTGAATGTCATTACTGATTTTTCCATGCAGTAAAATTATGTATGAATTGGATTTTTGTTTTTTAATTCTTAACCTGTCTAGCTTTTTTTTTCCCCCCTTGTACTGAGGATTGGATCTAGGGGCGTTCTACCTTTAAGCTATACCCCTAGCCCTTTTTATTTTGAAGTTGCTGAGGTTAGCCTCTCACCTGTGAACCTCCTGTCTCAGCCTCCCAAGTGCTGGGATTCCAGCCCAGCCCCCTCTGGCTGCTTTAACATGTTTCCTTTTCGTCAGTGACTTTAAGCCGTCTCCCGGTCTGTGAGTGGCTCAGTGGAATCAGTGGTCTCCTGGGAACTGTGGTCACGTGCTCTGCCTGTCTCCTCTGCAGACAGCACGTCTCAGGAGCCGGCCGTGGAGCTGCTGAGCCTGCCCTACCGTGTGGTGTTCGCGGTGGCCTCCGAGGACTCCGTGCTGCTGTACGACACCCAGCAGCCGTTCCCTTTCGGCTACGTGTCTAACATCCATTACCACACGCTGAGCGATATCTCGTGGTGAGTAGCTGCTGATTAGAAAGGGGAAGGAGGAAACGGAGCGTGTGACCTGGGTGGGCCCGGGCCGGGGGTGTCTCATCACCAGAGATTTGGGGGGCCGGCCCTGTTTACCAGTCTGTGTTGGGTAGGTGCTAGGGGTTGAGCCCAGGGGCATTCTGTCTCTGAGCCACATCCCCAGCCCTAGGTTCCCAGGCCTCCCACCTCTTCCTGGTGATCTAGGTCCCAGCCCAGTCTTGGGAACAGTGTGGCCAGAGCCTCTGGCGGCCAGACCTTAGTGGAACATGAGTTGACACAGGGGCAGGAGAGGTTTTTTTTGGTGGTACTGGGGATGGAACCCAGGGGCATCCTACCTCTGAGCTCCACCCCACCCCTCTTTTTCTTTAGTTCGAAACAGGGTCTCACCGAGTTGCATAGGGCCTCACTAAGTAGCTGAGGCTGTCTGCGAACCTTGAACCTCCTGTCTCAGCCTCCCGAATGCTGGGATTAGAAGCGCGCGCCACCACGCCGTCCAGGCTTTAACCTTTCCTTCTGCTCTGCGGACGCAGGTCCAGTGACGGAGCCTTCCTGGCCATCTCTTCCACCGATGGCTATTGCTCCTTTGTGACCTTTGAGAAAGATGAACTTGGGATACCTTTGAAGGAGAAGCCGGTTTTGAACCTGAGAACCCCTGACCCAGCAAGGAAAACCAAGAGCCACGGGCAGCAAGGGTCCTCACCGGGCTCCAGGTCGGCGGAAGGAACGCCCACGAGCAGAGTCCAAGACCCCAGCAGCCCCTCTACAACGCCCTCCCCAGCCAGACAGTCACCGTGTCCCGCGGCCACCAAGGACACCGCCTCGGTCACCCCCGGTGCCCGAAGCTCTGGACCAGGGCCTTCAGAGGAGAAGACCCTGCAGCCCAGCAGTCAGAACGCCAAAGCCCCCCCATCCCGAAGGGTCACTCTGAACACCATACAGGCCTGGAGCAAGACAACCCCTCGGTGAGAACACTTGACAGTGTTGGCAGGAAATGGCCCTCGCAGAGTGGGCCCCGGCCTGTCCCAGGGTCAGCCCACACACTGGCCCGGTACCGTGGCAGAGGCCGGGAGGTCGCACCCTCGCCGTGGGCCTCCGCAGGGTGGGTGCAACCCAGGCTCCCGGGCGGTGCGGTCGTCCAGGACTGGCCGCTTGCTCTCCTACACGCAGTGACCTGCGTTCCCGAGCACGTCTGCCTTCGGGCCGTGGGCCTGGCTTCCTGGGAGCCCTGCCACCTGGCCCTGGCAGAACCAGTCCCTCTGCGAGGCCCATCTGAATGAGCGTGTGCCGGCCCTTTCCCTCCACCCATCCTCCCTCTGCCCGATGATGAGCCATTTTCTATGCATCAGGAAGCGCCTGGCATCATCCTGGGCAGGAGGAGAGCTGCTGCTGCTGCTCTTTGCCTGCGCTCTCTTGCCCACGGTGATACCAGGCGCTTCCTGGCGCATAGAAAGTCAAAGGGGGCCCGTGTCGGTCACCCCGGAGACTAGTCCACCTGAGAGGAGCGGAGCCGTATCGAGGCCCACAGTTTCGGAAGCATCAGTCCCTGGGCACCTGGCCCTGCTGCTTGGACCTGTGGCGGTGCCGTGTATCGCGGCGGGCTCACAGGGCAGAGGAGGCTGCTCACCTCACGGAGGCCTGGGAGGAAGAGGAAGGGGCTGGGCCCCGGGTCCCCTTCAAGAGCAGCGTCCTCCCGCCTCCCACAGATCCCACCCGCTCTCAGTGGTACTGCGGGCCAGGCGCCAAGCCTCCAGTCCACGGGCCTCGGGACACTTACCAAACTCCTCTGGCAGGCTCCTCCCTTTTTCTGAGGTAGTGCGGATTGAACCCAGGCCCGTGTACATGGTAGGCAAGAACCGAGCTGCACCCCCAGCCCTTTGACTTGGAGACAGGGCCTGAGCTGCCCAGGCTGACCTCCAGCTTGGGAGCCTCCGGCCTCAGCTTCCTGAGCAGCGGGGGCTCCAGGCGAGCGCCACCACCTGCTCATTCTCATTCTTGAGTGGCACGTGGTAACTGTACGTTTGTATAGGGTACAGTGTGACTTTTTGTTTGTTTGCGGTACTGGGGTTCCTGGAAGCCCTTCTACCTCCGGGCTACACTCCCAGACCTATTTTTATACTTTTTTATTTGGAAACAGGGTCTCTTAAGCCAGCGAGGCTGGCTCCGAACCTGCACGATCCTCCTGTCTCCGCCTCCCAAGCGCGGGGATTACAAGCGTGCGCCACCACGCTCGGCACAATGTGACATTTTGATATATGTATATGTTGTATTGATCAAGTCAGGGTATTAGCATTTTTATCACCTCAAACATTTATTCTTTGTCCGAGGGACACTCAGAGCAGCTCTTGCACACACACCACAGTGTGTTAAGCACGTCGTGCTGGGGTGCAGCCGAGCCGGGTCCTGTCCCTCCCGTCTCCTGCGGCAGGGACTCCTTGGCAGCCTCCCCCGCCCTCCGGGCTCTGGTAACCCCTGTTCTGGTCTCAGCTTGTCTGCCATCAGCTTTGTGAGATCCCACATACAGAGAGACTGAGCGGTTCTTGTCTTCCTGTAACTGAATTCTTCAGTTTCAGCCACATGGTCACAAATGGCAGAATGTCCTTGTTATTGTCTATTTTTTTATTTTTGAGGTATTGGGGATTGAACCCAGGGTCTCACAAATGCTAGGCAGGTGCTCTACCATTGAGCTACACTGCCAGCCCCAAGATTCCCTCCTTTTTTGAAGCTGAGTAATGTTCCAGTGTTTCTAAGGCTCATCCTCCTGAGCTGCCTGCTCCTGGGAAGGACACCCTGGTCTGATGGAAGGCGTTCGGGTGATGCTGGGGCCATTTCTCCCGGTTCTCAGCAGCCTGCCTCCTCTGCTGCAGATGAAGCTGCTTCTACGTCCCTCAGGCACCAGGCAGCTCTGGCCCTCGGGTTCCTTCCTTCCTTCCAGAGTCTGTTGCCCTTTGACTCTGTGCGCCTCCTCCAGTCCCTTGACCTCCTGCCCTTCCCCGTGGACTGAGCGGGAGGGGACGCAGGGAAGGGCGTGCTGGCGAGGCACCATCGTAGCCCTGTCTGCCTCTCCATTTCTCTGCTGTGTGCATGTGGCAGTTTGGCAAATTCATAAGACTTCTCATGTGTTGTGTTTGGCTTTTTTTTTTTTTTTTAAAGAAGTTTATTAGAAAGATAGAAATACAGAAAATAGAAATACAGCTCCATACCAGACAGGCACGGAGGGGTGACTCGAAATGAATACACCCGTGTTTGGCTCTTTAAATCTAATTTCTGGAGCTGGGAGCGGCGCACGCTTGTCATCCCAGCATCTGGGAGGCTGAGACAGAAGGATCGTAGTTCGCGGACAGCCTCAGCTACTTAGGCCCTCTGCAACTCAGTGAGACCCTGTTTCAAAATAAAGAATAAAAAATCGGGCAGGGGGTGTAGCTTGGAGGTAGAACACCCCTGGGTTCCATCCCCAGTACCACAAGATAGACAGACAGACAGACAGACAGACCAACCAGTTCCTGCGACACTAATGAGCCATCCACTCCTTTCTTTTCTTTAATCAAGGAGAATAAACTTAATACCCCTAAAGACAGATACTTCATCAAATTCTGTACCAAGCAGCGTGATCTCCACCTTTTCCACAGAAGAGATCCAGCTAGGTAAGTGCGGCTGTCACTGGTGGACGTTTCTCCTAGACATTAGCACCACTCAGTTGTAGGTCAGTTCTGGGAAGGCGAGAACTGTCTTTGCTGCTGCTGTTTTACTGGGGATTGAGGCCGGGGACACTCTGCTCTCAATACACCCTCAACCTTTTAAATTTTTATCTATTTATTTTGCGGTATTGGGGAAGTAACACAGGGGCATTCTACCTCTAAGCTAAATCCCCATTTCTATTTTTCAGTCTTTTTATTTTTGAAACATTTACGAAGGGTCTCACTGACTTGTGAAGGGCCTCGCTAAGTAGCTGAGGCTGTCCGTGAACCACCATCCTCTGGTCTCTGCCTCCCGAATGCTGGGATTACATGCATGTGCCACCATGCCTGACAGTTTTTATTATTTATTTATGTGCTGATGGGGATTGAATCCCCATTCAAGCTATACCCCCAACCCAGTTTCATTTACTTTGAAACAGGGTCTCACTAAGTTGATAAAGGCCTTATTAAGTAGCTGAAGCTGGCTTTGAACCTTCCATCCTCCTGTCTCAGCCTCCCAAGTGCTGAGATTACAGGTATGCACCAACGCACCTGGCTAGAATCTTTTTTTTTTTTTTTTTTTTTTTGGTACTGGGGTAGACCCAGAGGCTTTCTACCTCTGGGCTATACTCCCTATTTTGTACTTTTAATTGGAAACAGGGTCTCACTAAGTTGCCGAGAACCTCACTAAGTAGCTGAGGCTGGCTTCGAACCTGTGCGATCCTCCTGTCTCAGCCTCCCAGGCGCTGGGATTACCAGCATGTGCCACCACGCCTGGCTAGAACCATCTTTAGGCTGGATGTTTATACAGGGCCTCACTGGTAAAGCTACCCCTGTGAGCTCTGGTGGGTTCAGAAGGAATGGTGTAGGTTGGGTTTCTCTGCCTGATAACTTCCTGTTTTAGGCCAGGTAATTCTCTGTTCTGGGCAGCTGTGTGTCCCAGGTGCTTAGCAGCGTCCTCATGTTCTACCTTTTGCCCCATGACAGTCCCAGAGCCCACCAGACACTGCCCCTCTTTTGAGCGCAGCCAGCCCTGGTGGAGCGCCAGCGGTGCAGATCCCGTCCTTGGGCGTGTAGGGCCTGCCCGGCAGGTCAGCTCGTGTGTCTCCCTGTTGTCAAAGTCAGGTCTGCACGCTCGGAAGTCTTCCTTCACTAGCCCGCCTCGCGCTGTTAATGTTTCAGAGATGCCTGGAGACCCTCGGGGCAGCCCTCCGGAGTGCAAACGGCCCAGGCTGGATGAAGGCAAAGAAGCTACCCCGAGCGCAGACCCCTGATGGACCGCAGTTGCTGCTGGAGGGCGGAGGCGGCGCACCGAGGCCGGCGGGACGGGTGCCCGCAGGCTGACTTCCCGGGCAGGAGGAAGGCGGACTATTCTCCACAGATACGCATGCGCTTAGCCTCAGTGCCCATTTTCAGCTCGGGGATGTAGAGACTAAGTCCTCTTTCTGATGAATTTCTCAAACTGGAGCCATTCAATGCTCTGCACTGTGAAAAATCAGTAAATCCTCCCTCGAAACACTCATCAAAGTGCAGCTGTGTTGTGGGCGACTTTTAATATTAGAGTTGGAAGGAAGAGGCACCGAGAAGGTTATGCTGCTGGGTTTCGGTGTTTGACATGATTCTTAGACTTAGCTTCTGATTAGTTGATTGTCTAAACTTTGGAGGTTTTGTTCTATTTTCTCGCTTTAAGGGTAGTGATGCTCATCCTGGGAAGTTAGTCAACTGCAGTGAAGTTAAACGTAACGACTGGAGGTAGGACTCACCTCCGGTCACGCCAGAAGAAACCCCTGCTGACTGCAGCATCTTCTTAGCATTTCTATGAATTTTTTGTTTTTAAGAGAGCTGAAATTTTACTTCAGCTGCGGTTTGTATCTGAGTAGGTTAACTCTTTATTTTATTTTATTTTTTGGTGGTACTGGGGTTCCTGGAAACCCTTCTACCTCCGGGCTATACTCCCAGACCTATTTTATATTTTTATTTGGAAACTTCGAACCAGCGCGATCCTCCTGTCTCCGCCTCCCAAGCGCGGGGATGACAAGCGTGCCCACCACGCCTGGCCAGTTAACTCTTTAGATTGGCTTCTTAAAGAAAACAGAACAAAGTGACTTAGCCGTGTTCGCCTCTGTCTGCTGTCCTTGGGCCCCGGAGGTCAGATGTCCCCTCTCTGTCAGGAGTAAGCGGGAGCGTGGGCTGGCTTCCGCGGGGCTGCAGGAGGCAGTGATGTGGATTTGGGGCCTAGCTCGGGGTACCGGTGCTGTGGCTCGGAGGCGGGAACTGGGCTGGACCCAGTAGAGAAGCCAGTTCACGATGGGCCACGCAGACACGGCAGTAGACCCAGGGCGTCCTCCCCAGGCCGACGGAGAATGCTGGAGGATGGGCTGAGGGAAGCCCGACTTGAGCGACTCTGCTCAGCAGCCACAAAGGAAGTAGTTGAAGAGGTGTCCGTAAACCAGCGTCACCTGCTTCTAGACGGGGAGGTGGTAGGTGGGGTGACCGACCGTGTAGAGGCCGACAGGAGAATAGCACGCTCTTGTCGCGTGCAGCTGTGGGCCCCGCTCAGGGCGTGGCGGAGCACGACACGACACCTTTGGGCCAGGCCTCTCGGGAGCTGCACCGAGGTGGCACTCGAGCGGGCACTCAAGTGCAGTGGCACTCGAGAGGGCCTTCCAGTCTGGCCCTCTTGGCCTGGGGCAGGCGGGGTTAGGCCAGAGCCCCTGCGGTTACCCGAGGAGTCGCGACACCACGTGTCTGTCCTTCATGTGGTCTGCTTCGCTGCGCTTCTGAGCAGAGCCTGCAGAGGCCTGGACCCCTCGAGCTGGGGTGTGACCACAGGGCCCGCTCTGAGTGCCCACCTCCTGCACGTAGGAGGGCAACGCCGGGGTTTACAGTGCGCTCTCAGTCTCTCCTCCTCTCTCTCTCTCTCTTCTCTGTCTTCTCTCTCTTCTCTCCCTCCCTCTCTCTCTCCTGTCTTCTCTCTCTTCTCTCCCTCCCTCTCTCTCTTCTGTCTTCTCCCTCTTCTCTCTCTCTCTCCTCTCTCTGTCTCTCTTGCAGCTGTCATGGGGTGTTGGGCGAGACCCCCGCACCTTCAGCCCAAGGCTTGCGTCTGCAGAAGTGACCACCTGCCTGTTTATCAGCTGTCGCCCTTGACTATAAATGCCAACCCTGGCAATAAAGATGAGGTGATGTCACCTCGGGGTCCTCGTCTGGAACCTGGCCTGCTCCTGTCCGGGTTGTTTACAGGGGAGGGTCCGTTTGTGTCCCCACACAGGAGAGACGGAGGCCCAGGAAGACCGCTGTGGAGAGCAAGTGTGGCCATAGGTCCAGGGCTGGCCCTTTGCTGGGGTGTTTCGGGAGGGTCGCTGGTGGGGTTCCTGGCAGCCATGAGGGGAGAGGCCGCCGAGGACAGAGCCTCCACTGCACACGGACATGTGTGGTGGGCAACACGTGAGGCCCGGGCTGAAGGTGGAGGGCCAGGCGGGCGGGCCTGGGCGGTGCTCCCGGCAGGCCCAGCAGGCGGCCCAGGGCTCATTCGTTGTGGCTTGCATGTTTCACAGCAACTTCTGTTGTCTGCTGAAAGCGCTCGTGTGTGTGTGTGTGTGTGTGTGTGTGTGTGTGTGTGTGTGTGTGTGACAGACAGACAGACAGACAGTGTGTGTGTGTGTGTGTGTGTGTGTGTGACAGACAGACAGACAGACAGACAGAATAGGAATCAATTCCAGGAGCATTCCGCCTCTGAGCTATACCCTTAGCCCTTTTTATTTATGTTTATTAATTTTTTTGTATGTGTAACCCAGGGGCATTTTACCTCCGAGCTACACCCCCTAGCCCTATTTTTAATTATTTTGAAATAGTTTTACTAACTTGTGGGGTCGTCACTAAGTAACCGAGGCTGGCCACCAACCTGTGATCCTCCTGTCTCGGCCTCCTGAGTACTGGGGTTACAAGCCTGTGTCGCAGCTGCACCTGGCTTCGTTTTTTTTATTTTATTTTATTTTTTTTTTTGGTGCTACTGGGGATGGAACCCTTCTACTTCTGGACTACACTCCCAGACCTATTTTATATTTTTTATTTGGAAACAGGGTCTCTTAAGCCAGTGCAGCTGGCTTTGAACCCGCGTGATCCTCCTGCCTCCGCCTCCCAAGCATGGGGATTACAAGTGTGCGCCACCACGCCTGGCCCCTGGCCTCGTTTTTTACTTTTTTTTTTTTTTTTTTTTTTTTTGGCGGGTCTGGGGATGGAACCCAGAGGCATTTGACCTCTGAGCTATCCCCTCAGCCCTATTTTATATTCATTATTTTGAAACAGTCTCACTGAGTTGCTGAGAGCCTCACTCAGTTGCTGAGGCTGGCTTCGAACCTGTGCGATCCTTCTGTCTCAGCCTCCCAAGAGCTGGGATTACAAGCGTGCGCCACCACGCCCGGCTTACCCTGGACCTTCTAACCAGAGTGGTGAGTGTCCATTTGAATACCTTTGGTCCTGAGTCCGTGGCTTTGGAGGGGCGAAGGGGAAGGATGAGCCAGTCCGTAGCGGTTCCGGCCTGGAGCGTCCAGGACTCACCAGGGTTCTGCGGTGCCGTTGCGCTCTGTGCACGTGAGCATGTATGCGGGGCCTCGCTGGGACGCACGGGCACGAGCGAAACCTTGAGTTCCTGACTTCACTGATTTGCACCTTGGTTTCTTCACCTGACGAAGTCTCTCTTCAGCCCTGTGACCTTGGGCTCTGTGTGCTGGGTTAAGGGAGAGAAACAGGAGAAAAAGTAGCAGAGAAATGAGAAATCAAGGGCCAGGCGTGGAGGTGCACACTTGTAACTCCAGCGCTTGGGAGGCTGAAATACGAGGATGGCACAGGTTCGAAGCCAGCCTCAGCTTCTGAGTGAGGCTCTCAGCAACTTAGTGAGACCCTGTTTCCAAATGAAATATTAAAAAAAATAGGTCTGGGAGTATTGCCCTGAGATAGAAAGCCTCTGGGTTCCACCCCAGTACCACACACACACACATACACACACATACACACACACACACACACACACACACACACACACACGCACACACAGATGAAAAAAAAAAAAAAACGGCTGGAAAAGCCAGGCACCCTGGTACACGCCAGCTCCTTGGGAGGCTGAGCCTGGGCAATTTCGTGAGACCTTGTCTCAAAACGAGTGAATGGCTGAGTTTAATTAGTTAATTGAAGAATGAAAGAAAGAATGCAGCTGGTAGATAAACCACACCACGCTTCCCCTCTGTAAGGAAGGACCAGATGTTCACGCACGTGTTCTCAGTGGCCACTGGAGGGCGCTGCTCCGCTGTGATTGTGTGGGCAGGGGTTGCTAGGCTCCTGGGCCTCCATCGTCTGCCTGGGTCCCAGCGCAGTCTTGGGAACAGTATGGCCACAGTGGCCTAAGACACCAGCTTCAGCCTCTGGTGGCCAGACTTGAGCGGGGCATTAGTCAACGCAGGGGCAGGAGAGGTGTTTGTTTGGTGATACTGGGGCTGGAACCCAGGGGCATTCTACCTCCGAGCTACAACTCCGGCCCTATTTTTTATTCTTTATTTTGAAACAGGGTCTCACTGAGTTGCAAGAGCCTCGCTAAGTAGCTGAGGCTGGCCATGAACTGCGATCCTGTCTCAGCCTCCCAAATGCTGGGATTACAAGTGTGCACCGCCACGCCCGGCTGACGGGAGGATTATGAAGCGATCCCTTCATTTTCTCGCTCATTCCTTCACCACACAAATGTGTGTCAGATGCCTCCTAGGTTCCGGAGGACTCGTCAAAGCGACTGGGTAAAACCAGAGGTGTGAGGAGCCTTAGGAGAGTGGGACTGAGGACCAGATTGTGACAGCGGGCTGCGGCCGCACACACCTGTTGTAATCCCAGCCCTGGGGAGGTTGAGACGGGATCACAGGTTCGCAGCCAGCGCATGGTTACTTATGTAGATGCTGTTTCAAAAATAAAAGGAGGCCAGCTGGGCGTGGTGGCGCACGCTTGTAATCCCAGAATTCAGGAGGCTGACACTGGAGGATCGCGGTTTGTGGACAGCCTCGGCTACTAAGTGAGGCCCTTCGCAACTGAGTGAGACCCTGTTTTGAAAATAGAATAAAAAAATAGGGCCGAGGATGTCGCTTAGAGGTAGAATCCCCTGGGTCCCATCTCTGGTACAGCAAAATAAATAAATCCTAAAAGGAGGCCAGGCGTGGTGGCGCACGCTTGTAATCCCAGTACTTGGGAGGCTGAGACAGGAGGATCAGGGTTTGCGGCCAGCCTCAGCTACTTAGTGAGGCCCTCTGCAATTTAGTAAGACCCTGTTTAAAAATAAATAAGCCGGGCGTGGTGTCACATGCTTGTAATCCCAGCATTTGGGAGGCTGAGACCTGAGGATCATGGTTCGTGGACAGCCTCAGCTACTTAGTGAGGCCCTCCGCAACTCAGTGACCTGGTTTCAAAATAAAGAATAAAAAATAGGGCAGGGGGTGTAGCTCGGAGGTCGAATGCCCCTGGGTTCTCTCTCCAGACCTGCAAAAAAATAAAAATAAAAAATAGGGCTGGGGGTGTAGCTCAGATGTAGAATGTGCCTGTGCTCAGCACCAAATAAAATAAGGGGAGGGTCTCCTTGAGAATACAGGGGGTGAGAAGGGAGGTGTCGGATGGGGCATCCTGGGGTCCCCAGGAGCAGGACCGCCTTGTCTTAGGGTATGCTGAACACCCACGGGGTGTTCAGCGCCCCCAGTGGCGGGTTCAGGCCTCCACTCGCTGGGAAGCCCCAGGGTGGCTGTAGGGGGCCACCTGCGCACGCAAGCTGCAAGCTGCAAGCTGCGGCTGGACGGCAGCACAGCAGGCCAGGAAGACCCAGCCTGCCTGGGGGTGGGTGATCTCGGGTGTGGTGTTGGGAGCGCCATCTCTAGAAACTGGATGTCTCCGGCCCCGCCCTTTGATCCCAGACCAAACGCGCCCAGCAGTTCTCTTTCACATCCTGCTTTCTGCAGTGGTTTAACAACTATTGCAGAGGCGGGTGGCGCTGGGAGGCAGTTTCTTCTCTGCGACTTGTGTCCCCCCCTTACACCAATAATAAATAGTGTGGGAAGGAAAATGTCACTAACCGCCCCGAGCCCTGGCTTTTTCTCACTTTGTTTTTGAGAGGAGGTATCGGGCAGTGGGTGTTGCTTTTTTTTTTTTTTTTTTGGTGGTACTGGGGTTCCTGGAAGCCCTTCTACCTCCGGACTACATTCCCAGACCTATTTTATTCTCTTTTATTTTTGAAACAGGGTCTCTTAAGCCAGCGGGACTGGCTTCGAACCAGTGCGGTCCTCCTGTCTCCGCCTCCCAAGCGTGGGGATTACAAGCGTGCCCACCACACCCGGCTGCACCTTTTTTTAGATGCAGTAATGTGCTGGACAGTGGCTAAGTGGGGGCCCTATTTCTCATACTCCCAAATCGCCTGAGGTCTCCTGCCATAAAACCTTATACAAAGGCATTTCAAGTGTGATGACAAGTCTCTGAATTGACTGGATCTCTCTGCCCCTGGCCAGGGCCCTTCACTGGCCTGAGGAGGAGCTGGGTGGCGGCACCCCACCCCGGTCTTCCCCTCCTGCTGCCCAAGTATGTGGGACACCAGCGTCTGCAGCACCAATGCACCAACCCGAGTCGGGGCTTGGCCTACACAGAGAGCCCCCCAGGGGAGCCAGGCACACTCATCTTCCAGAGCTCCCCGGGCTGGGCACAGTGAAGCAATCCTAGTACTTAGGAGACCAAGAGGGAAGGGTTGCAGGTTTGAGGCCAGCCTTGGCAGCTTAGTAAGACCCTCGGCAACGTAGGGAGAGCGATCCTGTGTGAAAATAGAGAGTTGGGGGATGTCGCTCAGAGATTAGAACTCCCCTGGGCTCAGATCCCGATACCATGAATGAGCGAATGAATGAATGAGTGAATGAATGAACGCTCCCTGGGGACGCGGGGCAGTCGGCACTGAGAACTCCCTCTGCAGAGCCGGGCAATCAGAGGCTGCAGCAGGAATTGGCAGTGAATGCTTCAAGCTCGGCGGTTTCCTGAGGGACACCTGGATTCCACCAAGAGGCTGTCCCTTGCAGAAAACAGCCCACTCCAGAGTCACTCTGCTTTTCTGGCTCAAGTGCTAAATTGCTATATGACTGCATGTTCCGGCATCCCTTGGGCCTCAGTTTCCCCATTTGTAAGATGGGTATGCAACATTACCTGCCTATGATTGTGTGTGTATATGTCCGTGTGTGCATATGTGTGTGTATGTTACTGGGGATTGAACCCAGGGGCATTCTCTTTCCAAGATACACTCCCAGTCCTTTAAAAAATTTTTTTGTTTGTTTGGTGGTACTGGGGTTCCTGGAAGCCCTTCTACCTCCGGGCTATGCTCCCAGACCTATTTTATACTTTTTTATTTGGAAACAGGGTCTCTTAAGCCAGCGAGGCTGGCTCGGAACCAGCGTGATCCTCCTGTCTCCGCCTCCCAAGCGCGGGGATTACAAGCATGCGCCACCACGCCCGGCTTTTTTTGTTTTGAAATAGGGCCTCACTAATATGTTACTGAGGCTGTCCTCAAACTTGCAATCCTCCTGTCTCAGCCTCTCAAGTATTGAGATTACAGGCATGCACCACCACCCCTGGCTTTGTGTGATGTTTTAAAGGATTAAGAAGACCTTGAAGCCTGGCATGGTGGCACACGCTTGTACTATCAGTTTGTAATCTCAGCTTTCGGGAGGCTGAGACCAGTGGATGATGGTTCGCGGACAGCCTCAGCTACTTAGCGAGGCCATTCACAAGTCAGTGAGACCCTGTTTCAACAATAAAAAAAAAAAGACTAAAAATAGGGCTGGGGGGTGTAGCTTGGAGGTACAATGCCCCTGGGTTCCATCCTTAGTGCCGCCAAAAATAAAAAAAGACCTTCTTGAGATCTGTTTTCTCTTAGGAAAAATACAATGAGTTCTGGGAAGAGTCAGCCACCCTATTAGGGGTCTTCAGAGAATAGAACCGATGGGACGCGCCTGTATAGAGAGGTTTATTGTAAAGGGTCGTCTCGTGCCCATATGGAAGCCTGTGAGTCCAAAATCTGCGCCATGGACAGGTAGCCCAGGAGTCCAAAGGCGTCTGCTGCAGGATTCCCTCTTGGTTGGGGGTAAGTTCTACTCCAGCCTCTGGGTGATTGAAAGCGGCCACCGCATTAAGGAGGGCTATCTGCTGCTTAGCATTTACTAATTTAAGTGTGAATCTCATTCACAATCACTCTCCAAGTCGACGCAAAATTAGCCACTCACACGGGCCAGCCCTGAGAATTGAATGCGCGTGCGCAGCTGGCAACACTGTGATGGTGGTGACCACGCCCAGCTAAGATTCTAGATTTTGACCTTGCACCATTAGCCGATAAGCTTGGTATACACTGGCAGTCCAGCCCGCTGCCTTGAGCTCCTGGAGACAGACTGGGGGTGCACGAGAGGTCTGTGCCCCTTCCTGTGCCTGGGGCATCCTGGGTGTCAGGGGATGGATGGGCACTGCCCTCCCTGGAGGCTGGCTCTCGGGAGGCCTGGAGAAGGCCAGACCACCGCAGCCTCAGAGGAGCCGACGGCTAAGAAACGGTGGCAACGTGGCCCATTGGTTCAGGCTGATGGGGCTCCGGCGTGTGGCGCGGCTTCGCCGTGATGGCCAGCCGCTGCTGCAGGAGGCTCTGGTACCCATGTCTGCAAACAGGAGCTGTAGACAGCCGACACGCAGAAACTAAGAGCAGAGGGAGGGGTTCTCCCCAGGATGCCCGTGTGGAACAAAGCCCTGGAGATTCTGTTCCTAGGTTTCTAGGGCTGCCAGGGTGGGCTTTGTTTTGGCAGTGCTAGAGGCGGAAGCCAGAGTCCTGCACACGCGAGGCAAACCCTCTGCCCTGAGCTACACCCTCAGTCCACAGAATAGATCTTAAAGCAGCTTGAAAAGAACACACATCGGCTGCCTGTCCTGTGGTTGTCAGCAGGACCCTTCTCCCTCGAAGGCCCCAGAGGGTCCATGGCAGGTGGTGTGAAGCCAGAGGAAGGGTGGGCGGGAGGGATTCGGATGTGTTCAGTGTGAGCCCACGGCTTTGTTTTGGAAGGAGCCCTCTGGATGGATGCTGTGTAGACATGGCTTGCAGAGAGTACCCTGGTCAAGAGGCTACCACAGTGGTCCAAGCAGGGGGACAGGTCTGAACCATCTGCTGGCTTGGGGAGAAGAGGAGTGGGCATGTTTGAGGGGACATTTTTTTTGTCGTGGTACTAGGGTTGGAACCCAGGGGCATTCTGCCTCTGAGCTACACCCCCAGCCCTATTTTTTTTATTATTAGTTTGAAACAGGGTCTCACTGAGTTGCAAAGGGCCTCACCAAGTAGCTGAGGCTGTCCGCGAACCTCAGTCTTCCTGTCTCAGCCTCCCAAACCTGAGATGACGAGTGTGCAGCACCCACTCGGCTGAGGGGCATCTCAGATGATCAAAATAACAGGATGTAGCTGGGCGCCCTGGCACGGGCTTATAATCCCAGTTCTTGGGAGGCAGAGATGGGAGGATTGCAGATTCAAGGCCAGCCTCAGCAATTTAGCAAGACGCTCAGCAACTGAGAAAGACTTTCAAAATAAACAATAAAGCCGGGCGTGGTGGCGCACGCTTGTAATCCCAGTACTTGGGAGGCTGAGACAGGAGGATCGCGCAGGTTCGAGACCAGCCTCAGCTACTTAGTGAGGCTCTCAGCAACTTAGTGAGACCCTGTTTTCAAATAAAATATAAAATAGGTCTGGGAGTATAGCCCGGAGGTAGAAGGCCCCTGGATTCCATCCCCAGTACCACAACAAACAAACAAACAAACAAACGAACAAAATAAACAATAAAAGGGGGCTGGGGGATAAAGCGTGGAGGTAGGATGGCCCTGGTTTCAGTCCCCAATGCCAAGAAAAGACGCGTGTTATTGTGGTAACCACACGAACGTCTAGCGGTCCTGTTGGGAAGGGTCTTCGAGACTTGAGTTTCAGGGCTGGAAGTGCACTGGGGCCGCTCACACCTGCCCAGTGTCCCTGAAGAAGGGGCCAAGGCCCCAGGAGGGCGCTGAGCCATCAGAGCGGTGGATGCCAAGTTCACGTCCAGGAAAGGGCCCTCAGGCCAGGCTCTACCACCCGCCAGCCCCCTCCTAACAGGGCTGCGCGCTCGCCCCGCCGCTTGGTGGAGCCCTTCCAGCAACGAGAGCTCACCGTTTCCACTGGGCCCTGCGCAAGCAGTGCTTCCCTGGCTGAGATCAGAACCTGGCTCTGCTCTGGGGCCAGGAGCCCCACGTAGCACCCGCATCCCAGGATTGAGAAAATAGCACCTTTTGCTTGGGACTTTCATTTCCAGGCTAAACACCCCTCAGGAAGAGGGGGGCCTGCAGTCCTGTGAGTCGCCAGACCACTGCAAGCCCCGGGGTGGAAGAAACCACTTCAACAGCAGAGGAAGCGGCGGCCGGTGACAAAGCAGGGTCTGTCTCCGCTCTGGCTCCCCAGCCGCTGTCTATTTGTTCTTCTCCGGCCAGAGCATCGGGGCTCCTGTTTTCCTGGCCGATGACCAGACGGGCGGAACACGATCTAGCCCTCCAGAGGCCCATAAGGCGCAGGGCCTGCTGGGCGATGGCTCGCACCCGCAGGGTGGGACCAGAACCACCCTTGCCTCCTGGTGCAGACGCCTCAGCCTCCACCCCCGGCTCCTCCCCCTCTGCTTAGACGCAGAGCTGAGAAACTGGATTTTTTCATTTTTCTTTTTCTTTGTGGTCCTGGGGATTGAACCCAGGGGCGTTCTACCTCCAAGCCTTACTTTTTTTTTTAAACAGCTACACTCCCTGGCCTAATTTATTTATATTTATTTTGCGGTACTGGGGCTGGACCCCAGGGGCATTCTACCTCTGAGCTACACGCTCAGTTTTATTTTATTTATTTATTTTGCGGGTCTGGGGATGGAACCCAGGGGCATTCTACCTCCTAGCAACACCCCCAGCCCTATTTTTCATTCTTTATTTTGAAACCAGGTCTCACTGAGTTGTAAAGGGCCTCACTCAGTAGCCGAGGCTGGCCGCGAACCACGAACCTTCTGTCAGCCTCCCAAGTACTGGGATTATAGGCAGGAGCCACCATGTCCGGCTGTACCTGGCTTTCTGTTTTGGATTGTGACTTGAGAGTGCTCGCTTGTGCTCAGCTGAATTAAGGGATCGTAACGCAGCGGGGTCACAGTCGCTCAGGTGCCAGGCTCCCAGCAGGAGGGTGGCTTCTCTGGGGGAGCCCTGCTCCAGCTGGTGTCAGAGGTCAGCCCTGTGACAGCAGACAGGTCAGGACTGTCCTCCTGCCCAGTGAGAGCTTAGTGGAGCGCTCCAGTGGAGGCTCTGGGGTGCCCTGTGCGGAGTCTGGGCTGTTCCACGGAGGGCCTCAGCCATAGCTGGTGGGACGACAAGACAAGCTGGAGCTCACGTCTCCGCCTGGCTTTGCCAGGGACCCAGGCTGGCTGCCGTTGGCAGAAAGGGGCCGCTCCTGGGCCCAGCGTCGGGCTGTTGTCCCGGCTCCCAGGGAACCACGGGCAGCTGGGAGGAGCCTCGTGGCCTCTCCCTGGCCTGGTCTTCCAGAGTGAAAGCAAGGGTGGTGGCCATCTTCTTTCTTCAGGTTCCACGAGGGTGAAATGATGTCACTGAGCCGTCTCAGCCTGTCTGCTGCTGCTATGACAAAACACCACGGCCCGCGTAATTGGTGAGGAAATTTATTTATTTATATTTTTTCATTTTTTCTGCGAGTCTGAGGATGGAACCCAAGGGCATTCTACCTCCAGGTTCCAAGCTATACCCCCAGTCCTATTTTAATTCTTTATTTTTGAAACAGGGTCTCACTAAGTTGCAGAGGGCCTAAGTAGCTGAGGCTGTCCTTGAACTGCGATCCTCTGGTCTCAGCCTCCCGAATGCTGGGATTACAAGCAGGTGCCACCAGGCCCAGGCAAAAATTTCTTTCTCTGACTGTTGTGCAGATCGAGAAGTCTAGAGTCGGGGGCCGCAGCCGTTGAGGGCTTCCTTGCTGCAGTGCAACCCCACCCTCACAGCGGCGAGTCATCCCGGAGGGTGGAGCCCTCCAATACCCCTGCACGCTACCGTCACAGTGGCAGTCAGATTTCAACTCGCTCTACTCATGCGTGCTGTGTTTCGCTTAGAGTGAAAACCAGCCGGGCATGGTGGGCACATCGCTGCAATCCCAGGACTTGGGAGGCTGAGACCGGAGGATCACACGGTCACGGCCAGCTTCAGAAACTTAGAAAGGCCCTCAGCGACTTAGTGAGACTGATGTAGGATAGAAGAAATAAGCAGGTAGAAAGGAGGCAGGAGAGAACAGTAAAATATAACTTTAATATAAGAACCTGGTAGCCGGGCGTGGTGGCGCACACTTGTAATCCCAGCATTCGGGAGGCTGAGACAGGAGGATCACGGTTAGCAGGACAGCCTCAGCTACTTAGCGAGGCCCTTTGCAACTCAGGGAGACCCTATTTCAAACTAAAAAATAAAATGGGCTGAGGATATGTAGCTCAGAGGTAGAAAGCCTTTGGATTGTACCCCCAGTACCACCAAATAAATAAATAAATACATAAATACATAAAATAAAAAATAAGCCGGGTGTGGTGGCACACACTTGGAATCTCAGTACTTGGGAGGCCGAGACAGGAGGATCGCAGGTTTCAGCCTCAGCGATTTAGGGAGGCCCTCCACAGCTCACTGAGACCCTGTTTTAAACTAAAAATTAAAAAATAGGGTCAGTGGTATAGCTCAGAGGTAGAATGCCCCTGGGTTCGACACTCAGTACTACCAAGAAAAAAAAAAAAAAAGCCAGGTGGTTAAAAGGCCTGGTCCCAGTGGAAGGCTCCCAGAGGCCCTGGGCACCTGCAGCCTTCGGCCGCTCCCTAAGACTTCCCTGCAGTCCAGTAGAGACTTGTATTTGCATCAAAGCACCCCTCTCGCCTGACAAGCCTGCTCCCTCAGAAGACAAGCCGGCACCTTAAAGAGAGATTACTTGATGGACTCTCAGGTGGGCACTTCCTGCCCTCTGCTGTGTCCTCACATCCTGCCGCAGCTTGCCCTTTCACGGCTTATTTATTTAGTCCATTTAGAAAAAAAATTGTAGCTTTGGAGATACAAAGAGAGGCGACAGAGGAACTAACATTGGAAATACCAAGACCCAGGAGGCAGCGCCCGGCCTCGTTTAAAGTCAATAGAAAGCCTATTTGAAAGGGTTCTTCTTTTGTGCAGCTCCTAAAGGACCAGGGAGCTGATGCCCCCGGGGGCTGGATGTGCACTTCAGTATAGGGCTGAGGTTTTTTCGCATGTTACTTATGGTCTAGCCTGGGGATCAGAGGTGTCATTGAATGTTGGAGGGTTGGGGTTGCTCCTAGAAAATGGATTTTCTTTAATTTTTTCCCCTTCAGTAGACATCTCTAAGGATGCTCGCAGCTCGTTTTCAGTTCAGGAGGAGCCAGAAGGGAAACTTGGGTTTCAGTAACATGAGCACAGCTACTATCATTCTCCTGGACCAACAGTAATTGACCAAGTAAACTGTAAATTGTGGCTCAAAATGAACAACCTCCCCCCACCCCATTACATAAATATTAAAGTGAATGCCAGTTGTTTTGTGGATCTGGTATTCACAATCTGGTATTTAGAAGGATCTAAACACAAAAATTGGGCTTGGGGTATAGTTCAATGGTGGAACACTTGCCTGGCATGCTCGAGGCTCAGAGTTTGACCTTCAGCACTGCAGAAAAGCAAGAAAACAAGGTAGGTGTGTGTGTGTGTGTGTGTGTGTGTGTGTGTGTGTGTCCTCATGGTGACAAGGTGGTTGCACACCTCCAGCATCACATATGTGTTTCAAGTGTTTCTAAACAAAACTGCCAAAATGAGTTCCCAGAAGCCTTAGCAAGTTCCATTTATATTTCATGGGTCAAAATCTAGTCATAAGAGAGGCTGGGAAATAGAAATATCTGTTTTTCTGAGTACATTGCTAACTCCAAGCAAAACTGGAGTTTCACAGGAGACAATAAGAAAGGAGGGCAGAGGGCATCACCTGCTGCCGCATGGAGGAGGAGGTGGGCTTTCCAAAGGTGGGCCTCGCGAGGGGGTCAGCTCCTGGAGGAAGAGGGTCGGGCCTCGGCGCTCCTTCTTCCTGTCGCCCTCTTTCTCTGAGTCCCTGCCAAGATACCGTGTCCTCTGCCCTGACTGCTGTTTCACTGCGGGACCCAAAGCGGCAGGGCCAACAGGCTGGGACTGAAACCTCTCTTTATGAGTCATTCCTCAGGCGTTTTGTTATAGCAACAGAAGGCTGGCTAACACAGTATCTGCTTGGTGTCTTTGCAAAATCTTATAAGATCTGGGGAAGCTGGGCTGTGGCGGTGCATGCTTGTAAGCCTAGTACTTGGGAGCCTGAGACAGGAGGGTTGCAGGTTTGAGGCCAGCTTCAGCAATGTAGGGAGACTCTCACTGCTGCTGCCTCCACTGCCTCCTCCTCCTCCTCCTCCTCCTCCTCCTCCTCGTCCTCCTCCTCGTCCATATTCGGGATAGAACCAAGGGCTATTCTACCTCTGAACTACACCCTCAGCCCTTTTGTTTTATTTTATTTATTTTTACAGTACTGAGGACGGAACCCAGGAGCATTCTACCTCCAGCTACACCCCCAGTCCTAGTTTTTCTTTATCTTTTTATTTTTGAAACAGGGTCTCACTGAGTTGCAAGGGCCTCACTAAGTAGCTAAGGCTGTCCTCAAACCACAATCCTCTGGTCTCAGTCTCCCAAATGCTGGAATTATAACCGTGCACTACCGCTCCCGGCTTAATTTTTTTTTTTTTGAAACAGGATCTTGCTAAATTGTTGAGGCTATTCTCAAACCTGTGACCCTCCTGTCTCAGCCTCCCAAGCACTGGGATTACAGGCACGCGCCCCCACACCTAGCTTGCAGTGACTTTTTTTGTGTCACCTAAGCGTCCCTGTATTAGTTCCCTGTTGCTGCTGTAACAAATGACCACAAATGGATTAGCTTAAGGCCGCACAGAGCTCCTTCCCCACAGTTCTGAGGCTGGAGGTCTAACACCTCCTCTTGGGGCTGAAGTCAAGGTGTGGGCAGGCCGTGTTCCTTTGGGTGTGGGCAGACTGTGTTTCTCCTGGGTGTGGGCAGGCCATGTTCCTTCTGGGTCTCCAAGACTCCCCAGAGACCTCCTGTTTCTTCCGGCTTCCCCGCACTGAGTGTCTGGCAGCCCCTCCCTCCATCTCAGGGCCCTCTCATTCAGCCATCTCTGGATCCTGCCTCCACTTGCATTCCCTGTGGGGTTCTGGGTCTGCCTGGGGAATCCAGGGGCATCTCCCCACCCTCAGGTCACTGAAGGTTGACTCCACCAGCAACTCCAACGCCCTCATCTTGAATGCATATGTTAGTTATGGGCCCAGGGCGTTGCTATCTGGGGATTCTTGGGGTTTCTCTTTTGTCCTCTACAATCCCCCTTTCACTTCGTCAATGCCTATTGAACCAATTTTTTTTTTTTTTTTTGGTGGTATTGGGTTCCTGGAAACCCTTCTACCTCTGGGTTAAACTTCCAGACCTATTTTATATTTTATTTGGAAACAGGGTCTCTTAGTCAGCAAGGCTGGCTTCGAACCTGAGCGATCCTCCTGTCTCCTCCTCCCAAGTGGGGATTACAAGCGTGCGCCACCACGCCCTGCCTGAACCAATTTTTAATTTTATTTTTTTTTGGTGGGGGCTACTGGGGATTGAACCCAGGGGGATTTACTTCCAAGCTACACCCCAGCCCAATTTTTTATTCTTTATTTTGAAACAGGGTCTCACTAAAGTTGTGGAGGACCTCACTAAGTAGCTGAAGCTGGCCACGAACCTGGATCCTCCTGTCTCAGCCTCCTGAATGCTGGGATTACAAGCGTGCCCACCATGTCAGGCTGAACCAATTCTTTTTTTTATTTTTTATTTTGCAGGTCTGGGGATGGAACCCAGGGGCATTCGACCTCCGAGCTACACCCCCTGCCCTATTTTTTATTCTTTATTTTTGAAACCGGGTCTCACTGAGTTGCAGAGGGCCTCACTAAGTAGCTGAGGCTGTCTGTGAACCGCGATCCTCCAGGTCTCAGCCTCCCGAATGCTGGGATTACAAGCGTGCGCCACCACACCCGGTTTGAACCAATTCTCAAATAATAGCTAGTGCAGAGTCTGTCTGTCTTTCTACTGGATTCTCTCTCTCTCTCTCTCTCTCTCTCTCTCTCTCTCTCTCTCTCTCTCTCTCTCCCTCCCTCCCTCCCTCCCTCCCTCCCTCCCTGGCAATTGAAGCCAGGGGTTTCTACCTCTAGGCTATATCCCTAGTCCCTTTAATTTTTAATTAATTATCTTTTATGGTACTGGGGATGGAACCCAGGGGCATTCTACCTCTGAGCTACATGCCCAGCCCAATTTTTTATTTGAAACAAGGTCTCGCTAAATTGCTGATGCTGTCTTGAATTTATAATCCTCCTATCCCAGCCTCTAGTGCTGGGATTAAAGGCGTGCATCACCATGCCAGGTAAATATCCTACTATTAATGTGTTTCTTGCCATTTTTTTCCAGCTTGTAAGGAACACTGTTCCGTTGTGGATTATCAAGTTTATCAAGATTACAAGTGACTCTTGCATATAAATTTGCCTTGAATTCAGCTTCCTTGGATATGAATATTATACATTTTCATTGCTTTTTTTCAGGGACTATGATTGTACCTATAATTGTGCTTGTAATTTGATTTTCTGAGTTACTTCCTTTCAATACATAAGCATATACTTAGATTTTTTTCAATCTAAAATGAAGTTTTTACCTTTTATTAAGTTTATCTGATTAAATTGTAACATATTACCTTTGTCTTATTACTATTATTTTTTGGTACGGGGGGGTTGAACTCTGGGGCATTCTACCTCTAAGCTACACCCTCAGCCCTTTTTTATTTTTTAATTGGAAACAGAGTCTCACTGAGTTGCCGAGTGTCTGGTTTCACTAAGTTTTTGAGTCTAGCCCTGAACCTGTGATCCTCCTGTCTTAGACTTCCAAGAACTGAGATTACACATATGTGTTACCACTCCTGGTTTATTTGTGTTTTCAATACTTTCTTGCTATTTCTTTGGTTTCTACCTTTGACTTTTTTTTTTATCTTGAATTAGGAAGACATATAATCTTTGCCATTTGGCTAGTAATTACTTTAAATGGTATGTATACTTTAAAAGGAACGTATACTTTAAATAGTATACATTACTTTAAATAGTATGTAAAAAGTTAGTATATATACTAACTTTAAATCGTATGCTTGTACTATTTTTCACAATCAGCCCTCTTTATTTTCTCATCAAAAGATGAGAGCCAGGCATCGTGGCGCACACCTGTAATCCCAGTACTTGGGAGGCTGAGGTGGGAGGATCACAGATTCAAGGCCAGCCTCAGCAACTTAGCAAGATCCTGTTTCAAAATAAAAAATAAAAAGGGCTGGGGTGTAGCTTGGAGTTAGAACACTCCTGGGTTCTTTCTCTCTCTCTCTCTCTCTCTCTCACACACACACACACACACACACACACACACACACACACGCGCGCGATGAGAACATTTGTCCAAGCAATACTATTATTCTCTTCCTCAATTTTATTTGCTTCTCCTGAAGTTTTTGTCCTGCTTTATATCATTAGCAATTAAAAATAATTAAAGCCGGGCCTGGTGGCGCACGCTTGTAATCACAGCATTCGGGAGACAGGAAGATTGTGGTTCGCGGCCAGCCTCAGCTACTGAGTGAGGCCCTCTGCAACTCAGTGAGACCCTGTTTCAAAATAAAGGGTAAAATATAGGGTTCGGAATGTAGCTTGTAGGTAGAATGCCCCTGGGTTCCATCCTTAGTACCGCAAAAATAAATAAATAAATAAATAAATAATAAAATAATTAAAAACTCCTCTCTTCCCCAGGAATTATAACAATTACATTCTTGTAATTTTAAATCCTGAGTCATTTGGGTCTAATTTATATTTAATAGCTTCAGTGTGCAGTGCTGATTTTTTATCATAAGATCTCCTCACTTGTGAGTTACTTTTATTTATTTTATATATCAAACAGATTACATCGTCAAGTAGGCTTTTCAATTATATTGAAGCTGTATATATAAACATGTACAGATGGATAGCTTACACACACACACACACACACACACACACACACACACACCCTGTGGAACCCTCACTACAGTAAAGAACATGGCATTTTCATCGGGAGAGAATCAATTCTGTGTCTTTCTTTTGGTACTGGGAATGGGACCCAGGAGAGTTCTAACTCTGAGCTATACCCCCAGCCTCATTTTATTTTTTATTTTATTTTATTTATTTAATCTTTGGTTCTATTTGATGGTACTGCCTCTGAGATATTTTATTTTTTTTATTTGGAAACAGTGTCTCACTAAGTTGCAGGTGGTCTCATTAAGTAGCTGAGGCTGGCCATGAACCTGCGATCCTCCTGTCTCAGCCTCCCAAGTACTAAGTGTGCACCATCACACCAGCTTATTTTTTAATTTGAAACCGGGTCTCACTAAGTTGCTGAGGGCCTTGCTAAGTTGCTGAGGCTGGCCTCGAACCTGTGATCCTCCAGTCTCAGCCTCCCAAGTACTGCTGTGGTGGTGCCCTGCTCGGGTGGCTGGATCCTGTTTGATAACCTTTGCCCCCACATCCCGCTCTGGTATTTCAGGAGTGGATCCAGTAGGCAGTTGCCATGGGGAGAGGTAAGAGAAGAGGACGATTGCTCACCACTGGCCGGAGAGGTTGGAAGGCGCCGTCACTATTGCTGCCATCGGAGCCCGCAGAGCAAGTTACTGCCGTGGGCCCAGTGACTCTCACAGCCGGAGAGGAAGAAGCTGCCGTCTGCATCTGAGCAGAGCCCACTGCCCACTCGGAACCTACACTTGAGCAGAGGATGCCCACCGGGTCTGGATGGACAGAGCGCCAGGAACGCGCGGCTCCTGGGGCTCCCAGAGCCCTCTTGTCCCGCTGGCCCAGCCCCGCTCGCCCGCCTCTCCTCTCTCCTGGACTCCACTCTCCAGTGAGCTGGGTAACCGGGGGTCAGTTTTACTCACGGGCTCCTGGGCGAGGGAGGCCGCTCCCCAGAGGAGGTTCCCCTGCAGTTCACCTGGAGACCGGAGGAGAAGGCGCCTACCTGGTGGTCTCCCAGATTTACCTGGTGCTTTTTGGGTTTGCTTTCTCTTTCTGATTTTTGGGTTTGTTTTTTTTGGCTCTCTCTCTCTCTCTCCTCTCTCTCTCTCTCTCTCTCTCTCTCTCTCTCTCTCTCTCTCTCTCATGCTACTAGGGATTGAACTCAGACACATTCTACCTCCAAGCTACAGCCAGTCCTTTTTAAATTTTTTTGTTTTGGGTACATGGCGATGGAGAAAAGGGGGGCTTACGAGCCCCACTAACAACCAATCTCTATTACCACAAAATCAGCGCCTTTCATAGCCAGAAAACACCATCAGCAGAGAAAGAAAAAAAGTAATTTCAAGGGACAGAGAAAAAGAGGGCTGGAAAAACGAGACACCAGAAACCAGACCGCAGTGCTGCAGCCGAAGCTGCGGTGCGAAGTGGTGGGCGCCATTTTCCCTTGCAGCACCAGGCTCCAGAGAGGAGAGGAACTCATAACGGAGCTCAGAACCAGAGAGGAGATACGCTGGCCTCACACCCGAGGACTCGGCAGCAGCGCCTTACTGCCGGTGGCAGCGGCGAGTTCACCGGATGGCACCAGACCAATGCACTCAACAGCCCACCAGGCTCCAGAGAGGAGTGGTGGGCAGCGAGCCGAGGTGAGCCGCTGCCGATCAGCCGGGAGGAATTCGGCAGATCTCTCAGCACAGGGAGCATCTAAAGCTCCCAGAGGCTGAGCTCAGCACACCCTGCAGGACTCAGAGCGGAGCTCAAAGACAGAAAAGAAATACGCCAGCCTCACGGCCAAGGGCATGGCAGCTGCGCCATATTGCCACCTGCGGCAGCAGCAGCGAATTCACCAAGTACACTACAGCTCCATCTGTGCACTCAACAACAGTGAGTCGAATTGCGGGCCCCTAGAGGAGAAATCCCAGTACTGTACTCCCAGGGACTTGACCCAGTGGGGGAGTGGCGGTGGCAGAGATATCACACCATAGGAGAACGCCCAACCTGGCACCCACCATGGTCTAAAGCAGCCTCTATCGACTCCCTGGGTCTGAGACTCTGCGATACAACCCAGTAAAGGAGTAGTGGGGTCTGAGATACTACTGACTCGAGATCCAGAACACCTTAAGTGAAGTCATAGTGACCCAAGGGAAGAACCCAGAGAAGGCACAAACTTCCTAAATCATGGGAAAGAGGAATAATACTGGAGCAATGAATGCCCACAACCCCACAACATCAGAACCCGATAAAACAGAAAATCAGAGATTTCTAGAAGATCAAATCAGGAAAATAACTGTAGAAATAATAGAGGTGCTTCGAAAAGAATTCAGAGAGAGCCAAAAAGAGATAAAGGATGCAATTAATGAAGTAAAGGCCTCAATTCAAAGTACAAACAACCGATTAGACCACATGGAGAATAGAATCTCACTCCTAGAAGATGATCATTCAAAAAATGAATGCATAGTTTCTAATTTAGAAAAAAAAATCCGACAGCAGGAATCTGACATTGAAGAAATATGGGCACATTTTAAGAGAGCTAACCTAAGAATAATTAGAATAGAGGAGGGAAAAGAAGGTGAAACCAAAGGGATCAACAATCTCTTCAAGGAAGTAATAGCAGAAAATTTTCCAAACATAGAGCAAGAAGTCGATACACAGGTCCAGGAAACTTATAGAACTCCCTTTAGACAGGATCGGAGAAGAGGATCCCCACGCCACATAATTGTCAAAATGACCAATGTGGAAGCCAAGCAGAGAATCTTAAAGGCAACAAAAACAAAGGGCCAAGTGACATTCGAGGCAAACCAATTAGAATCACTCCAGACTTCCCAAACCAAGTCATGAGAGCCAGAAGGGCTTGGAGTAACATATTCCAAACTCTGAAAGAAAACAACTTCCAGCCAAAAATTTCCTACCCAGCAAAACTTTCTATCAAATTAGATGGAGAAATAAGAAGCTTCCATGACAAACAGAAACTGAAGGAATTTATGTCTTCAAAACCAGCGCTAGAGAAAATACTCAAAGAGATTAACTACAAAGAAGAAATAGGTAACATACACCAGAACGAGAGAAACAAGATTTTCCATCCAACAGACAACTAAGACTGGTTATCTGTGGAGATTCATTACTTATGTTAGTCTTTTACCTATCTCTAAATTGTATTGTTTGCTTTTATTGTTGCTAATTTTTAGGATTTCTAGTTGGGATATTAATATACCTTCAGATATAGCATTTGGAAATATTTTATCCCATTCTATCAGTAACTTTTAACTCTGTTTACATTGTCTTTGAATATACAATTTTTTTTTATTTTTTTAGGGAGTTTGTTTACCCTTTTGTTGCCTGTGCCATCAAAATCATATCCAAGAAATCACTGCCAATTTCAATGTTGTAAGGTTTTATGACCCAGATTTTCTTCTAAAAGTTTATAGTCTTAAGATTTATATTTAGGTCTTTTATCTATTTTGAGTTAATATTTGTATAAGTGTTAGGTAAGGGTCCAATTTTATTATTTTTCATGTAATTATTATTTTTCAACAATATTTAGTTAAAAGATTAGTATTTCCTCCACCAAATGTTCGTGGAAACCTTGTCAAAAATAACTTGACAATATAGGGAAGAATTTAGCTCTAGGCTTTTATTTAATTCCAATGGTTTATATATCTGCCTTTAGAACAGTACTATACTGTTTCAATTATTGTAGCTTTATATGGTTTGAAATCAGAACATATATATCTTCTAGCTTTGTTCTTCTTCGAGACTGTTTTGGGTACCTAGAGTCCATATTCCATATCAGGATAGATTTTTTCTGAAAAATAAATAAATAAATGTATAATAGTTTCACCTAAAAAAAGAAAGAAAAAAATACTCTCTGGTAAGAAAGAAAGCAAAAAGAAGTATTGAAATGTTATCTTTAAGTCATCAAAAGCTTGGTATCAGACAAATGAAACTGTTATGTGAGATTATCATTTTTAAGTTTGGATAAATTGCTATAAAACTAGATGTCAACCACTAAGCCAAGCATGGGAAGGAGGGATGGGGAGGGAACGGGGTGGGGATCGGGTTGGGGCTGACTGGGCGATGTGTGCATGTATGTCTACAAAAGTATTTTCTTTATACCATTATGATGTATGAATACATTGTACCAATAAAAAATAAATTAAAAAAAAACTAAAAGAAATAAATTTTTTTTTTTGTTTTGAAACAGGGTCTCACTAAGTTGCTGAGAATCTTACCAAGTTGCGGAGGCTGTCCTTAAACCTGAGATCCTCCTATCCCAGCCTCCCAAGTACAGGGATTACAGGCTTGCATCAACCATACCTGGTTTTTTAGAAATTTTTTCTTTGTTGTTATGAAGAAAAAACATTTTTTGTATAGTACTGGGGATTGCTGAGGCTGGTCTTGAACTTAAGGGCCTCCTGCCTCAGCCTCCCCAAGTAGCTGGAATTACAGGCATGTGCCACCATGCTTAGCCTAGTGTTCTGAAACTTCATGAGGATATATATTAGTTTCTAGTATGGGTTTCCATTCACTTATTCTATCTTAACATTTGTTAAGCTGGTTTATGAACGCAGGGATATACTATCTCCAAGTACCCAGGTCTTTTTATTTTAATTTTTTATATTTATTTATTTATTTTGCAGTACTGGGGACGAACCCAGGGACATTCTACCTCTGAGTGACACCCCAGCCCTATTTTTTATTCTTTATTTTGAAGCAGGGTCTCACTAAGTTGCAGAGGGCCTCGCTAAGTAGCTGGAGTTGTCCTCAAACCACGATCCTCCACTCTCAGCCTCCCGAATGCTGGCACCATGCCCAGCTTATTTTTTTATTTCGAAACAGGGTCTCTCTAAATTGCTAAGGATCCTGCCAAGTTGCTGGAGTTGGCTGGAAACCTGCGATCCTCCTGTCTCAGCCTCCCAAGTTCAGGGATTACAGGCACGTACCACCTGCCTGGCTGGGCGTTCTTGTGTATTAGCACAAATGCACGTATTCAACCACAGACTGCACATCCCTCACCGAGGAGTCACAGGACCAGAGGCCAAGGGAATAAAGACGTAGCCTGCGCCGGGCGTGGTGGCGCATGCTTGGAATCCCAGCGTTTGGGAGGCCGAGACAGGAGGATCGCGGTTCTGAGACAGCCTCAGCTACTGAGTGAGTGAGGCCTTTGCAACTCAGTGAGACCCGGTTTCAAAAAATAAAGAATAAAAAAATAAAATAGGGCTAGGGTGTAGCTCAGAGGTAGAATGCCCTGGGTTCCATCCCCAGCCTCCCACCCCCTCCCAAAATAACCTGCACAGCAAAGCTCACACTCTGGTAGAGAAAACTGACACACTTAGGGTAACTTGTAAAGAAAGCAAAGCTGAGTATGGCGGGGCACGCTCGGAATCCCAGCGTTGGGAGGCTGAGGCAGGAGGATCTCTGTTCTCGGACAGCCTCAGCTACTTAGTGAGGCCTTTGCAACTCAGCGAGACCTGTTTCAGAATAAAGGCTAAAAAACAGGGCTGGGGGTGTCGCTTGGAGGTTGAATGCCCCTGGGTGCCATCCCCAGGACTGCCAGAAAAAGAAGAAAACAAATAGTCGGAATGATGAGTGTCTACCTGGATAAAGGATCCCAGGATGAGCACGCCTGTCCCTGTGGAGCTGCTTTTCAGATCACGAGAGGGAGCATCAGCCCCTGGAAGTCTCTCCCAACCCCGCTGTGCGCCTTTCTAATCACCAACGTGATATACTGACATATTTCCCCTAAAAGGAAGTTGCAGTTGATCTACCTCCTTGTCAACACTTGTTATTGTTGGTCTTTAAAAGCTTGGCCACTCTGGTGGGTGTGTAGTGCCATCTCGTTCTGGATTTTTTATTTATTTATTTATTTATTATTTATTTATTTATTTTTGCGGTACTGAGGATGGAACCCAGGGGCATTCTACCTCCGAGCTCCACCCCCAGCCCTATTTTTTTATTCTTTATTTTGAAACAGGGTCTCACTGAGTTGCAAAGGGCCTCGCTAAGTAGCTGAGGCTGTCCTCGAACTGCGATCCTCCTGCCTCAGCCTCCCGAATGCTGGGATGACAAGCGTGCGCCCCCATGCCTGGCATATTCTTTCTTTTGAAACAGGGGCTCACTGAGTAGCAAAGGCCTCAGTAAGTAGCTGGGGCTGGCCACGAACCTCAATCCTCCTGTCTCCACCTCCCAAATGCTGGGATTACCAGCGTGCACCACCACGCCCGGCTCTCATTCTAGTTTTAATCAGATTTGATTTGGGAGAAATAGAGGCGCGTGGTATATAGGCGCGGCTCAGGAGGCGGCTGGGAATCGGGTTTCTTTGGCGCTGGGTCTCTCTGTTCTGGTGCCACTGGCTCCAGCTCAAGATCAGCGAGGTCACAGAGTCAGACCTTCACTTCCGCAGACCCCTGTAGAAGCCACTAGACCAAAGCCCCCTGTGCCTTCCTGGCTCCAAGTCCACCTCCCTGCCGCCACTTATGCTGGGTGGAAAGCCTATGCAAATGGTTTATTTTGGAAAAATGCCTGGGATGACTAAAAAAATCCCAGACCTCCCCGGAGCTGGAGACAGCCCAGGGAGGCTGCCAGGGAAGGCAGAGCCCAAGCCCATCAATCATTCACCCAGGGAGACGAGGAAGAGAGACCCCTCCCCGATTAAGACTTGAAAGTGTGTGGGTGCTGGGCTGCCCGGGGCGAAGCTGGTGAGCAGGTCGGTGTGGGGAAGAGGCAGGTGACCAGCCCCCAGGGCTGCCCCTCCCTGACTTACGGGGTGACCTCCCCTGGCCTTTCCCAGGCAGGAAGTGGGCTGCTTACCCATGCCTTCCCCCCCCACACACCTGCCCGAGCCAGTGGGTAGTATTTTAAAATAATTTACTAGAATGAAGTTTCTGTGTTTTCCTTTGTATAGTTCCCCAGTAATTGGCTTGGCTCTTTTTGATTTGAGAAATGGCTTAAAATCTTCAGGAAGCTGGGTGTGGTGGCGTGCGCTTGTAACCCCAGCATTTGGGAGGCTGAGACAGGAGGATCGTGGTTCAAGGACAGCCTCCGGTAATAATTAGGAAGGCCCTTTGCAACTCAGTGAGACTCTGTTTCAAAATAAAGACTAAAAAATAGGGCTGGGGGTGTAGCTCAGAGGTAGAATGCCCTGGGTTCCACCTCCAGTACTGCAAAAAAAAAAAAAAAAAAAAAAAAAAAAATCTCCAGGACCTCAGATTGAGTTATTTCTCTTTGTGCCTAATTCTGCGTTGCATTTCTCTGTCTCTCTCTCACACACACACACACACACACACACACACACACACACACCCCACTCCTATGCTTCTTAGGTGAGAAAGGGGTGAAAATTCTCTTGGAGATGTGGGCAAATTTTTTCACTTTTTAAATTATGTTTTTATTTTTTATTTTTGGCACTGGGGATTAAACTCAGGGGCATTCTACTTCCAAGTGATACCTCCAGCCCTTTTATTTTATTTTATTCTGTGGTACTTGGGATGGAACCCAGGGCATTCTACCTCTGAGCTACACCCCCAGTCCTATTTTTTATTTTTATTTTGAAACAGCGTCTTGCTGAGTTGCAGAGGGCCTCACTAGGTAGCTGAGGCTGGCCGTGAACCCGGATCCTCCTGTCTCCGCCTCCCGAATGCTGGGATGGCAAGCGTGCGCCACCACGCCCGGCTGCTTTAGTTCTCTTCTTACTTCTGTTTTCTTGGTAATGGGAGGCTGCTCGGGCAGAAGATAACAAGAAGGTAACCTACTTTTGTGATTTGCGGCAACCCTTTTTCCTAGGAAGCGCCTTCCCCCTGCCCTGCCTCTGAGATTGAGTGGGGCTGTTGCAGGTGTAGCTTGAGCATCTTGTGACGAGTATTTAGCCAGCTGGCTCCTGATTTTCCCATCGTGCACCGGTGGTGGCCACTGCCTGAGCACGGGGCTCAGCGGTGTGGTGCGTGTTGTTAGGGCTGCAGAAACCCTTCCACCCCCGGGGGCTCTGACTGCGACCACCCGCACCAAGCTAGCACTCTCCATTCCATAAACAACTGCCAGTCCATAGGTTTATTCCTGCATCACAAACGAACCCCCAAGGACCAGCCTCCCGAGTCACTGTTTACGAAGCTCTTATTAAAACACCCACATAAATACATATGATAAATACAAAAACAGCAAGGACGTTTAAAGTCTCTGGTGTGCAGAGCGCTCTCCTCTCCTTGTAGACCTCCTTTCTAGTTCACACCTGTCAACCATTTGCATTCTCCCCCTGTATACAAAATCATCCTGAAGTAAACGTCGTGCTGGGCGCCGTGTCCATCGGGGTCCATTGGCGGCCATGCCCGGCAGCCCACGGGACCCTCACACGTAATCGTTGAGCCGGTAGCCGCTGTGGGAGGCCGAGGTCACCGAGGGGGCCCGGTTGTCCTTGTAGGCGGCGGGTGGCCGGTACGCGGGCGCGGCGGCCATGGTCGTGGCGGCCCTGGGCTGCCCCTGGTAGGGCCTGTAGGGCTCCTCGTCCTGGCAGGAGAGGCAGAGCAGGGTGCCGCCGATCAGCGACAGGGACGAGGAGATGAAGCCCAGGTACAGGGCCTGGCCGATCTCGAACTTCATGCCGCTGGGCAGCAGCGGGTTGTAGAAGTTCTGCACCACATCGTTGGTGGTCCAGGAGACGGCCACCATGCAGAGGAGCCCGGCCAGCAGGAAGAGCGCGCCGCCCAGCACGGCGAAGGTGGCCTTGGCGGGCGTGCCCTTGGCACAGCGCGTGCACTTCATGCCCACCACGGCGCAGGCACAGGCCACGCCGGACAGCAGGCACGAGATGACCATGAGCGCGCGCGCTGCCTGCAGGTCCCGCGGCAGGGCCAGCAGCGAGCGGTACACCTGGCACTGGTAGATCCCCGTGCTGTGCCACACGCACTCCATCCACAGCCCCTTCAGGTAGGACACGGCCGTCAGGATGTTGGTGCCCACGTGCGCCGTCCTGCGCCAGTGCGGCAGGATCGTGGTGGTGAGCGTGCCCACCAGGCCCAGGAAGCTGAGCGAGAAGGCCAGCAGCTGCACCGCGGTGCCCGCCATGGCCCCGCGCCCGCAGCCCGCTCCTCCGAGATCGCGCCGCCGCTCCTCAGGCACCTGCCGCAGTCCTAATAAAGAGAGGGGAGGGAGGGAAGGAGGGGAGCAGGAGGAGGGAGTGAAACAGGTTAAATATTATCTCGACGCATTTATTCCTGTCGCGCGAAACTGAATTTTCCATAGGTGGCTGGTGTGACAATTAACATGTTCTGCAAAAGAGTTTCTGAGAAGTCACTGGGTCCCAGAATCAGCTGCTCTCCCCGGAGGGCCGGGCTGGGAGGGACGGCTGCAGGTCTGGGCAGCCAAGACCGCAGGGAGAGCGCTCCAGGGCCCCCTCTTCTGGACCCACCTGCATGTGGGAGCCGCCTGGGGAGACGCCCACCCTAGTCTACCTTCAAGCGCTCCAGCTGCACCCAAATCTCACCTCCTTCTACGCGGTCAGTAGGAACAGTTCTCAAATTAACAAGTGTTCTTCACCCGGGCGGGGACTGCTAAGTGTTAAGGTTTGGGCTGGTTATGACTTAGAAAACAGCCCGGGCTGCCAGTCAGGCTGCCAGTCGTTTTAGGGAGAGGACCACTCGCCCACCCGCCAGCTAGGGAGAGGTTCAGCCTCCGGGGTCAGCTGCTGACTTCAGATGGCATTCCTTCCAGGGCTAGACATGGAGGTTGTGAGTTGATGTCGGGGGGGGGGCAGGATGACCAAGGTCACCAGCTCCTCGGGTGCTGTGGCCAGAAACACAGCCGGCCCCCGTTGTCTCCAGCGGGAGCCCCGTTCACTCAGCCCCTGACTGGTGAGGCCCCTCAGCGCAAAGGCCGCCCCCAGCTCCAGAGAGATCCCAGGTGGAGCCGCTGCTGGGGGTGAAAAGCCCCAAGCTTAGCGGAGTCCAGAAGGGTTCGTGGTGACGAGGACCCCGCACCTGGTACTGCCTGGAGTACTGAGGACGCTCAGCAGATAGTGGACGGAGGGAAAAAGGAAGGAAGGAGGAAGAAGGAAGGAAAGAGAGAAAGAATGAGGGAAGGGAAGCGGGGAAGGGGAGGAAGGAGGGGGGAGGAGGGAAGGGAGGAGGGAAGGGAGGAGGGGGATGTCGGGGTGAGGACATCCTCAGTATATAATCACTCCCCGTGAATATTTGTGCACAAGCTCCCGCTTTTTTTGCACACGTTGCACGTGTCTTTGCCACGCGCACCCTGTCACGTGCTGGCTCTTCTTGGCCCCTGCGGGAAGTCTTTCTTCACCAAGCAAGCGCCCACTGTGTCCAGGGACGGGGGGACACAACTCCAGTTCCCGCTGCGCAGAAGAGGCACAGGGTGGGCCATCCTGCGGGTGGGGCTGCCACGGAGGAGGAGGGCCTGCAATGCCCGGGTGGCCAGACCCACCCCATCCCCAGAGCCCCCACAACCCACCAGCAAGCCTCAGTGGATGGGGCTGAGCGCGTGGGGCTGAGGCAGCGAAGCTCGCCCTCCCGCAGCCTCCGGGGTTAACAGGTGGACCACCTTCAAGGCTGTGGAACTCAGCCAAGGCTTCTGGAGGCGGGTGGTGAGCGCAGCCCTCAGAAGCTGCGTGCTCAGCCAGAGACACCGCGAAGCCAGAGCCAGGCAAGGTCACTAAAACCAGCCCACCGACACAGGGCAGAAGCCTGCTTGCTGTCTTCTGAAAATACTATCAGGAGCCGGGCTTGGTGGCGCTTGTAATCCCAGCCTTTGGGAGGCTGAGACAGGAGGATGGCCAGGTTCAAAGCCAGCCTCAGCTACTGAGTGAGGCTCTCAGCAACTTAGTGAGGCCCTGTTTCCAAATAAAGTATAAAAAGAGGTCTGGGGGTGTAGCCTGGAGGTAGAAAGCCCCTGGGCTCCACCCCCAGGACCACACACACATACTATTAGGGATTGTTCCAGTTGGCGAGGGGCAGATTGCCAGGCGCAGGGGGCACATGTGTGCGTAGAATAGTCACGCAAGTAACCTGTTTATTTATTAGCAGAGTAGACGCACACCCAGATCAATATGGTAATGAGACACGCGTGGCAGGAAGACGCCCCATGGGGAGAAGCACAGGTGCCCTGAGCCCCCACCTGTGCCGGTGAGGACAGCAAGAGACGGGGCCCGGGCCACCCTGTCACGCCAGAAAAAAGCCGTACATCTTTCTCTTTGGTTGAGTCAGCCTGGGATTTGTGAAGCCCTCATTCTGCCTCCCTGGCCGTTGAGCTTAAGAATAAAGACTCCCGCTCCTCGGCCAGTGCGCTTGGACCTGGCTCTTCTCACAGAGTAAGAGGACCCACGGAGGGGACAGGAGGGCCACCGGCAGAGGTGCCTGGTCACGCCTGGCAGGCTGAGGAGGCTGCAACATTAACCATCCCTGCTTTGCACAGAGGAAGCTGGAGATGCCAGGGATGAACTTTCCGTGTCTGACCCGGCAGCTCTGTCCCAAGTTTCATTTCATATATATATATTTATACATATATAAAATTTTTTTGTAGTACTGGGCATGGAACCCAGGGGCATTATACCTCTGAACTATATACCCCCAGCCCTATTTTTTATTCTTTATTTTGAAACAGGGTCTCACTGAATTACTTGCAGAGGGCCTCACTAAGTAGCTGAGGCTGTCCGCAAACTGGTTTCCTCCTGTCTCAGCCTCCCAAATGCTGGGAATGACAAGTGGGTGCCACCATGCCCGGCTCTTTCTTTCTTTCTTTCTTTCTTTCTTTCTTTCTTTCTTTCTTTCTTTCTTTCTTTCTTTCTCTCTCTCCCTCTTTCTTTCTTTCTTTCTTTCTTTCTTTCTTTCTTTCTTTCTTTCTTTCTTTCTTTCTTTCTTTCTTTCTTTCTTTCTTTCTTTTGCAGTACTGGGGATGGAACCCTGGGGTATTCTACCTCCAAGCTACATCCCCAACCCTACTTTTTATTCTTTGTTTTGAAACAGGGTCTCACCAAATTGAGGAGGGCCTCACTAAGTAGCTGAGACTGTCCATGAGCTGCGATCCTCCTGTCTTAGCCTCACAAATGCTGGGATTACAAGTGTGCACCACTATGCCTGGCTCATAACTCATTATTTATTTATTTATTTATTTATTTATTTATTTAATTTTTTGGTGGTACTGGGGATGGAACCCAAAGGCATTCTACCTCCAAGCTACACCCCCAGCCCTATTTTTTAGTCTTGATTTTGAAACAGGGTTTCACTGAGTTGCTGAGGCTGTCCATGAACTGCAACCCTCCTGTCTCAGCCTCCCAAATGCTGGGATTACAAGCCTGTGCCAACCGCCCGGCTTATTTCTCCTCTAAATGAGAAGGACCTTCCCCAGTTAAACAGGACTGAAGTTAGTGGGAGCCGAGGGGTGGATTCTGGGGGGCTGAGGCTTCTCCTCAAAGCTGCGCAGGTCCTCAGTCCTTTTGCAGTGGCTTAGGCAGCCAGGGTGACCAGCCATCCTGCTTTGCTAACAACCAGGGGGTGCCCAGGATGGGGGGCTGTCCCAAGCAATCCTGGACGGTCCCGAGCTCCGCCAGGTGGCCCTGGGGCTGCAGACGTCTCCCTCCCAGCCCTGTTGGAAGCTGCCCCCTGGTTGCCGGCCAGGCGCTGTCCTGGGTCCAGGACGAGTCGTGTGACCTCTCGCGGCTGTCCCTTCCCAAGGTCAAGCAGCAGGTGCGCTGGACATAAAGAATGTGGCTGATCCCATTAGGCTGGCGAGTAGACTCCCACCTCACAGAGTCCCACATATTTATGGAAAGCGGTGAGGCCTAATTTTAGAAACCATTAGGTTGCTATTTTTAAATGGCTCTCAAGAGGCGCTAATTTAAGAAGTGTTAATGAGCCCCAACTCCCATCTCTCCCTCCCCGACGTAGGCAGCGCCTGGGGCCTTAGGTAATAATAATTCAACTTGCCCACAACTGCTTTTCTTGCTTTTTTTTTGAGGGGGGGCATTGAATGGAAAAAGAACTTGCACTGAAGACACCCTTCTGGAAACCACAGAAAGCTCTTCCCTGCTGCCCGCCCTGAGCTGCCGGGGAGGCGCTGGCCAACGCTGGCCTCCCCGGAGGGCCGCGGAGAAACATCTTTGGGCAGAAAGTACAGGGCTGTCTTGAGCTTTATTTGGGGGCTAACCTTTTCCAAGTGTGTGTGTGTGTGTGTGTGTGTGTGTGTGTGTGTGTGTGTGTGTGTGTAAATATTTGCTAGAGACATATGGGTCCCAAAGAAATACGGTTCTAAGATCAAGTTTCCTAAAGACCTTGGCAGGCAGGCTGGGTTGGGGCCTATCTCACGAGAGCTGGATCTGGGTCTTAGCTGAGCGTGGTGGCGCACACTTGTAATCTCAGTACGAGGGAAGCTGAGACAGGAGGATCTCAGGTTCAAAGCCAGCCTCGGCAACTTAATGAGGTCCTTGCAACTCAGTGAGACTCTATTTTAAAATAAGAAATAAAATCAAGTTGGGGTGCCCAGCATGGTGGCACCAAATTAGGGCAGGGAGTACAGCTTGGAGGTAGAATGCCCCTGGATTCCATCCCCAGACCCACAAAAAAAAAAAAATCAAGTTGGGGTGCTGGGCTTGGTGACACATGCTTGTAATCACAGCATTCGGGAGGCTGAGACAGGAGGACTCGGGTTCACGGACAGTCGTCTCAGTTATTCAGTGAGGCCCTTTGCAACTCAGTGAGACCCTGTTTCAAAATAAAGAATAGAAAATATGGCTGGGGGTGTCACTTGGAGGTAGAATGCCCCTGGGTTCCATCCCCAGTACCACACACACACAAGAAGTCAAGTTGGGGGTATAACCTGGAGGTAGAATGCCCCTGGGTTCCATCCTCAGTACCCAAAACAAAGCAAAACAAAACAACAAGAAAAAAAACCCAAACACAAATCTCTGGGTCTTGCTCTGGATTCCGAAGGCCGGAAAGCGAACACCTAGGTGTGCAGTCGGCGTGGCCGCGGGCGAGCAGGATTGAGGCGGTTTCCCATCGCAGCATTGACAGGCTCTGGTGTAGAGGACAGAAGTGCCAAGTATGTTTGAGAAGTGCCGGGTGGCACGGGACCTTTCAGAGCTACTGATAAGAGAATGCTCACGCAGCTTCCCCAGGGACGCTCAGGAGAGGAGTTTTCCAAAGTTGTTTCATAGAGGGACATTGTTTCATAGAGGGACACCCCTCGTCAGCTTTTCAGAAGAAGAACTTGAGTCTCCGGCTCTGCTCACCTGCAGGGGGCTGGGACCCAGCTGAGTCAGCTCCACATTAAACATCTTTTCTACAACAGTGGCGGGCGGGACCGGCCCGGCTGGGACCAAGGGACAAGCGTGGCGAACGCTGTCACCTAAGCCTCTTGGAGGGCTGCGGAGCACGTTTGCACACCACCCGGCTACCAGTCCCTCTCCAGTCTCACCTGCGGCTAAGGCGGCCTCCACCTTCCCAGCTGGGGAGATGGGTCCCCATTGCCAAAGCTTTCCCATGGGCGCAGGCCCCCCTTAGTCAGCTCCAGAGGGTAGCGGCACAGGTCCTCTGCAGAGAAGCCGGGCACGGACCGGGGGGCTAGAAGCCCCTCCACCCAGAACCACTGGGGCGCTGCTGTCCAGGGGGAGAGCTGGACAATGTGGCCACTGGCACATCTGGAGCAGATGTGCGCTGTGGGCTGAGCCATCATATACACACCTGCCGCCAAATGCTTCGGCTACTGTGCTGGGTCCATGATAGAGACGGCTTCAACCCGCGCTCGCTCCCTACGAGGTCAGCAGGAAGGAAACGAGGGTCCGCTTTGAAAGGATGGAGAGCCACCAGGAGACCTTTAAGGAAACCCGGCTGGCGCGACACTGGTGGTCGGCGATTGAAGGAAGTGTCCGGCTTAAGCACCTGCCCCTGCACCGCCATTACTGTTTAGATAGTTCATAAGTGCTCGAGTTTGGGACTAAGGTCATCTCAAGGGAGGAGGTACTCATCTGCATGAGATATATTAGCAAACTGCCCGGGAGGAAAAAATGCCCAACATTTATGCTCTATCAGAATAAAAGGACTTCCAGTAATATCTCCCAAGGACACACTGGACCCTGCTTTCTTCATACTGTCTGAGGATCAAACGGGCCTCTCTCCTAGAGCTTAGGTGCACCGTAAGACTCCATTACAGCAGGATATCCCACACTGACACGTAAGACAACGATCAAGGGATACCTTGGAAGAACCCCTTCCTACGCTCTGACACAGACGGCGTGTGGGGTTGGCGCTACAAACAGCTTTCCCTCGTGATTAGTCCAAGCCTCGGGAACTTTCCTTGGGTTATTTTTCAGACTAGTGGGCCTCCATATTTTACATTGACGAGGACTTCCTTGCTATGCCGTCCCCACAGTCTCTCATGGAGTCTTCCCAGGAGAGGGAGAGACAGGATAATCATACGACTACAACCCACGGTGTCGTGATAGACGGCGCTGCTTTGGTATTCAGGAAAACCAGCCTGAAATCCTTTAGAGATGACGGATGATCGGATGATCGGTGGATTCTGCTCCCCAATGGATGAGTAAAAAAAGGTAATAACAGCCGGGCGTGGTGGCGCACGCTTGTAATCCCCGCTCTTGGGAGGCTGAGATAGGAGGATTGGCAGGTTCGAAGCCAGCCTCAGCTACTTAGTGAAGCTCTCAGCAACTTAGTGAGACCCTGTTTCCAAATAAAGTATAAAATAGGTCTGGGAGTATAGCCCGGAGGTAGAAAGCCTCTGGGTTCCACCCCAGTACCACCAACATAAAAATTAAAAATTAATAAAAATCTACTTTTTCATAAGAAGAACTGGCTTGGGAAAGGGTTATGTTAATACAAATGAAAACCATGATATGTGATCAGAAGCCGGCAGGGACAGATGAAAGTTTATTGACTTACTGAAAACTACCAACATAAATCACCGTGACCTCAAAAATTCAAAATCCTTTCCCAGGAGGCATCCTTGCTCTAATTTTTAAATTTATTTTTATTTATTTATTTTTGATGGTACTGGGGGTTGAACCCAGGGTCTTCTCTTTGAACCTGTGAGATCCTCCTGTCTCAGCCTCCCAAGCGCGGGGATCACAAGCGTGCGCCACCACGCCCGGCTCCTCGCTCTAATTTTAACTCATCAAATTTTATTAGAATTATTTCAAAACACAGCAGATTGTGTGTGTGTGTGTGTGTGTGTGTGTGTGTGTTTTACTGGGGCTTGAACCCCAAGGCATTCTACCTCTGAGCTACATCCCCAGCCCCCTCCACCTTTTTGAAACAGGGTGCCTAGTTAAGTAGATCAACATTTAAAAATGAGATGGTTGCTGGTGTGGTGGCGCACACCTGTCATCCCAGCACTGGGGAGGCTGAGACAGGAGGATCGCGGTTCGCGGCCAGCCGCAGCTACTTAGTGAGGCCCTCTGCAACTCAGTGAGACCCTGTTTCAAAATAAAGAATAGAAAACATAGGGCTGGGGAGTAGCTCAGAGTAGAAGGCCCCTGGGTTGCATCCCCAGTACTGCAGGGTCTCGCTGATTTGCAGAGGGCCTCACTAAGTAGCTGGGGCTGTCCTCGAACTGCGATCCTCTTGTACTGGGATTACAAGTGTGCACCACCACACCCAGTTTCTTTTTATTTTCTCTCTGTCTCTCTCTGTTTTGGTACTGGGGATTGAACTCATGGGCTATACTCTCAATCCTTTCAATTTTTTTAAAATTTTGAAACAGGGTTTCAATAGGTTGCTGAGAGTCTCAAGAAGTTGCCGAGTCTGGCCTTGAACCTGTGATCTTCCCGTCTCAGCCTCCCACGTACTGAGATTATAAGCATGCACCACCACACCAGGCTTAAATTTCTGTTCCCAAGTTAGGCTCTGATTTAACAACCACAGCAGCCCCAGGACATTCCTACAAATTGCTACAGCAGACCAGTTGCGTGGCGGCAGGAAAGTTTCAGAGAGAAACACACAAGGCCGAATATGGGCGACAAGTCTTTTTCTAGCCAGGCAGCCGGCACGCCCTGGCGGCTTCACATCTATCTGTCACTAAAAAAATAGCAAAACTGTGCTTAGCTCCTGTCCAAATCCGAGGGGGAGGATAATTTGGCATGAAGGTTCAACAGCAAGCATCGCCTCCAGCCAGTGGCTCCAGCGGCGACTTAGATGACTCAGTTTCCCCAGCTTTAGAAAGTACGTAAATTCACCAAGCAATAAAGAGTTTGGGGGCTCAGTTCTGAGTGCGTATGCAGTTGGCCGGGCTGCACCCGGTGGGTGGCTGCCTTTGAGAGCTGGATGTCTGGTTTTCTTAAATCAACATGTGTTGGTTTCATAGACCATAAAACCCCAAAGTTGGGGCGCAGGCCAGGTTTGGATACGGTGACTCAGAAGGCTGCGCCAGCTTTACCTTGGAAGTCCAGCCGGGCCCAGAGGGGCTGCCCTTTAGTTAGCCTTGCATCAGAACAGAAGAAAATTAAAAAGTTAAAAAACATCGTGGGTATCAGGACATTGTCCCAGCTGGGCCAGAAGCATCGATGACTACGACAGCTGCGCCGTGAATTTCATCGCCTCTGGGAATTATTTACTGGAGCCTTGAACTGGGAACATGTTGCTGCGGTTGCAAATGTGGTGTCAAAAGAAAACATCGGGCTGAGGCTTACTAAGGCTAAATAAAAGACAATTAGAAACGCTGTTGAAAGCTCACCCTCTGCAGGCTCATTGAGCCCAGGTGGCTCAAAAGCTGTTAGCTATTAATGATAACAGTAAAAACAATCGCAGCTAAATCTACCGAGCATTTGCGATATGCCAAACAGGCTGAGAACTTCATTGGTGTTTAATGTGTGTGTGTGTGTGTGTGTGTGTGTGTGTGTGTGTGTGTGAGAGAGAGAGAGAGAGAGAGAGAGAGAGAGAGAGAGAGAGGGAGAGAGAGAGAGAGATGAGAGATAGATACTGGGCATTCTATCTCCAAGCTCTACCCCCAGCCCTATTTTTTATTCTTTTTTTTGGTGGTACTGGGGGTAGAACCCAGAGGCTTTCTACCTCCGGGCTATCCTCCCAGACCTATTTTATACTTTATTTGGAAACAGGGTCTCACTGAGTTGCTGAGAGCCTCACTCAGTAGCTGAGGCTGGCTTCGAACCTGTGCGACCCTCCTGTCTCAGCCTCCCAGGCACAGGGATTACAAGCATGCGCCATCACGCCCGGCTTTTTTATTCATTTTTAATTTATTTTTTTGTAGTACTGGGGGTGGAACCCAGGGGCATTTCTACCTCGGGGCTCTACTCTCAGACCTCTTTTATACTTTATTTGGAAACAGGGTCTCACTAAGTTGCTGAGAGCCTCACTAAGTAGCTGACGCTGGCTTCGAACCTGCGTGATCCTCCTGTCTCAGCCTCCCGGGTACTGGGATGGCAGGTGTGCGCCACCATGCCTTGTTTAATCCTTGAACACATCTGCGATGTGCATATCGCATCCATTTGCAGATGGGGAAACTGAGGTTTAGAGAGGTTAAGTGGCTCGTCTAAGGTCGTTGCTGGGCTGAGACCAAGTACGAGGCTGTTGTGATTGTCCAGGAAGAAGACACTCAAAGACCCGGCCAGTGTCCTGGTTGGGGGAGGGCGAGGAGAGTCTGGCTCCTGGGGACACTGGAAGGTGAGGCGGGCAGGGGTTCAGCTGAAGGCCGAGGGTCAGGTGGACACGGTTGTGGTCTTGGGCCGCTGGAAGAATGGAGTTGTCGTTAATGGGGACAATGATGGGGAGATGTGAAGCGGTTTGGGGCTGTGATGGTTAATTTTATGCATCATTGTGCCTGGGCCCTGGGATACCAAGGTCAGTGGTCCAACATTGCTCCTTGTGTCCCTGTGAGGACATTTGGGATGAAATCAACATTCAAATCAATAGAATTTGCAGCTGGGGGTGGTGGCTCATGCTTGGAATCCCAGTACTTGGGAGGCAGAGACAGGAGGATCCTGGGTTTGAGGACAGCCTCAGCAACCTAGTGAGGCCCTATTTCGAAATAAAAAATTAAAAGGACTGGGGGTGTAGCTTGGAGGTAGGACGACCCTGGTTTCAATCCCCTACCACAAAACAAACAAACAAGAAATAGTCAATAAAAATGAATGAATGAATAAATTTTTGCAGAACAGATTGCCCTCCAATCAGCTAAAGGACCAAATAGAACCGTGTCTTGAATCAGCTCGGGTTGGGCAGAAGATCAAAGTTCCTGGTGAGGGTTCCCTCTACGTGCTCACTAAGCTCTGTCCTTCCTCCCTCTCTCCCTCCTCCTTTCTTCCTTCCTTTCTTTCTTTGTATTGAGGATTAAACCCAGGAGTGTTCTACCTCTGAGCTACACCCCCAGTCCTATCTGATTTTTCATTGTGAAACAGGGTCTCACTAAGTTGCTGAGGGCCTCGTTCCATTGCTGAGGCTGGCCTTGAACCTGTGATCCTCTTGTCTTAGCCACTGACCTTTTCTTCAAGTACATGCAAAGAAAGATCTTTCTTCTTTTTTTTTTTTTTTTTGGTACTCAGGATTGAATCCAGGGGCATTCTACCTTTGAGCTGTTACACCCTTAGCCTTTTTTTTCCCAATAAATTAATTAATTAATTTGTGGTATTGGGAATGGAACCCAGGGGCATTCTACCTCCGAGCAATACCCCAGCTCTATTTTTTTATTCCTTATTTTGAAACAAGGTCTCTCTGAGTTGCAAAGGGCCTCACTAAGTAGCTGAGGCTGGTCATGAACCTGTCCGCCTGTCTCAGCCTCCCAACTCCTGGATTACAGGTGTGCATTACACATCTTCTGTCGGGTGAGTTTGAAATGTCTCTCCCCACCCAGGTGGGGATAAACATGGCTGGGTGTGTAAGTGTAGGGTTCAGAAGGGTTCTGTACTGAAGTCCACTTGGGAATCACCAGCATAGAGCTGGGATTGGGAGCTGTGGACTCAGTGGAAACCCGAGGGAACGTAGACAGGGCATCAAGGGTCTGAGGGCTGATTCCAGCCACACTAACCGGGGTGATGAGGAGGAGCCAGCCACGGGCACATAGGGGTGGCCCTGGAGGGAGGCAGCGTGTGCGGACAGAATGCCCTGCTGGGGACAGCCAGAGCCTGCCGCCAGCCAAGTAATCAGATCCATCAAGTAATCTGAGCACAGACATGATCCTTAGATTTAGCAATTTGAGGAAACTGGAGCCCTCAGTAAGCCAGTTTTGGTGGAGTGACCGGCCTGGTTCAAGAGAGGAGAGGGATGGAGGAGTGAGCCCAGAGGATATTGCAAGGATTTGGACCATCAAGGGGAACCAGCTATAAGTTGTAGGGCACACACACACACACACACACACACACACACACACACAGATGTCACTCGGAACCTTAAGCACAGACTTTCACATTCCTTCTATATAAGGGAAGATCTTTTTGGCTATAAACCAGAAAATATTTTTTTAAAACAAAATGAACATTTGCAACTTTATTGATTTATCTTAGAAAAATTAATTAGAAGAAGAGGAAGTATATTAGTAGTGTGTGTGTGTGTGTGTGTGTGTGTGTGTGTGTGTGTGTGTGTGCATACATTTGGTACTGGGGATTGAACCCAGGGACACTCTACACTAAGCTAAATCCCCAGCCCTATTTATTCATGGTGGTGAGGCTCTAACCCAATGGTGTTCTACCTCTGAGGTCTACCCCAGCCCTGCTTTATTTTTAATATTTTTTTGTGTGGTTCTGGGGATGGAACCCAGGGGCATTCTATCTCTGAGCAACACCTCCAGCCCTATTTTTTATTCTTCATTTTGAAACAGGATCTCACTGAGTTGCAAAGGGTCTCACTAAGTAGCTGAGGCTGTCTGCCAACTGTGATCCTCCTGTCTCAGCCTCCCAAATGCTGGGATTACAAGCATGCCCAGCACGTCTGGCTTTTATTTTTAATTCTGAAACAGGGTCTGAGTTACCACACACTGTCGTTTTTACCTGTAATTCTCCTGTTTCAGCCTTCCAAGTACTTGCATGGTTACCAGCATGTACCACCACACCAGATTTCTTTTCTTTTTTATTTTGAGACAAGGTCTCACCAAGTTTCCCAAACTGGCCTTGAACTCGTGATCGCCTGCTTATTACTAATATTTTCCAAGCACCAAAGGACACACCCGTGTTTCTTCCTTCATGCAAAGTTCTCTGTAGATATTTAGGAAGCAGTGATCCTATTAACAGAGATGGGTACGTAAAACACAGCAAGCTCAAGAGATTGTCAGATCAGACGGAGCCAGATAAGGGTCAGAGGCTGGTGCTGGCTCCCGGCCGACTCGGGCGAGCCGCTCAGCCTTCTGTGACTCACCCAGCCAGCTGCCTCGCAGAAACAGCTTCCTGGAGCCTTCCAGAAGATGCCAAGATAATGCATGTAAAAACCTGAAAGCCCGGTGGGGTGGACACCAGCAAATGCCAGGTGCGTATTCCTTAAACTTCTCCGGGTAAATCTGTCCTCCAGCCCAGGGAACCTGGCAAAGATGGGGACGAGGAAGCTCAGGGCTCAGGTGCAGCTTCAGACCAGGCTGGAGTCCTGGGAGAGTGCCAGGATGGGGCGATCCTCCAGTGATACCCTGACTTCAAAACTAAACCTATGCTGGGCGTGGTGGTGGCGCACGCCTGTAATCCTCGTACTTGAGAGGCTGAGACAAGAGGATTGCAGGTTTAAGGTCAGCATCAGTAACTTAGTAAGGTCTCTCAGCAATTTAGTGAGATCCTGTTTCAAAGTAAAAAAATAAAATAGGGCCGGGCGTGGTGGCGCACGCTTGTAATCCCCGCGCTTGGGAGGCGGAGACAGGAGGATCGCGCAGGTTCGAAGCTAGCCATGTAGGCTGGCTTAGGAGACCCTGTTTAAAAAAAAATATATATATATATATATATAAATATATATATAATAGGTCTGGGAGTGTAGCTGCGAGGTAGAAGGGCTTTCAGGAACCCCAGTACCACCAAAATTAAAAAAAAAAATAGGGCCGGCAGGGGTGTAGCTTGAAGTAGCATGCCTCTGAGTTCAACCTTCAGTACCAAAACAATTACAGCAACAACAACAAGCCCCGTGCTCACGCCCCTGGAGACAGTGTGCAGACACAGCCAGCGTCCAGGCGGCTGCAGGTTCAGGACCCGCTCAGGACGCATACCATGGTCCCTTTCTACATTGCCTGGGGTCCTCCCGCCCTTCCTGGGGGTTCTGTGACAGCTGTTGAGAATGTGGGGCTGAAAGGTCATTCAGGGATTAACTCACATATCAGATTGTGTGAAATTCCCAGACTTCAGTACCATCCTTTACCCTTATTAAGAGAGAGTTTCCTGCCCCTGTTCTGGGAATAACTTGTGTGTGTGTGAGGCAGGGACGGGGTCACGGGGGCGAAGGCTAACACTCCCGAGTCTGGAAACTCTCCAAACTTTGCCTGGTGCTCTTTTCAGGAAAAAAAGAAAAAGAAAACCGGAAAGCAAAAAGCAAAGGAATCAGAACCGACAGAGGGTACAGCGGTGCCGAGTTCTAGAGCTGACATGGAGCCTCAGAATACCCCAAGATTCAGCCCTGCTCCAAGCCAAAGGCTCCCTTGCTGGGCTGGCTCAGCTTCCACTTGACCGGTGGGTGCCTCATAGCTTTGGCCCCAGTGCCCCCCAACTCATAGCTTCTCCCCAGACTCACATGCAGAAGACTTGAGTCCCATTTGCCTCGCTGCTCTGGAAGCCGGCCAGGTGCCAACTCACGTGGGCAGAGGACACAGCCGGGACACGGTGCTCTCCTGTCTCCCTCCACCGACTGGAAGCTTCAGGGCCAGGGCATCTGGAGAAAATTGTCGAGACAATTACCGTGCCCTTTGAGCATGGCCTGCGTGGGCACCCGTGCCCTTTGGTTAGAAGGCTAACCACGCCGTGCACACCGTGTGAGGCAGATATTCAAGACCAACCAGAAAAGTCGTTTCTGCATTTTGGAGTCGCAGGCCCAGCACACCTGCACGTGGTTATCTCCTTCCTAATACACCCATAATGACTCTTGGTAGCTGGCAGGCAAATCCTCACCGCCCTGGCTGGGCCTTGAAGGCTGGGCGCAGTCCAGCCCGCCCCTGCCTGGGCTCCCTCTCGCGGTCCATCGGCCATTCACGTTGGTTCTCTCCTTGTTGATGGCTTCCCCAAAGAGCCACCGATTCCCATTAAGGACTGAAGCCCCTCGGCGCGTCCCCTCCTGAGCCCTGACTGCCTGGCCACGGTGACGGTGTCGTCCTCTGAACCGCTCGCCCGGCAGTTGTCCAAAAGCTTTGGACTTTTCCCCCGTTGGGCAACTCAGTTTCTCACCCCTGGCTCTGTGGGTCCTAGGTGCGTGCCGGCCACTACTCTGCATCAAGTTGCAGCTTCGATCCGTGTTTAGTTTTTGCTTCCTCTGCAGTGCTGGGTGGTTCAGGAGATGGCTGGGTGGAAGGTGGTGCTGGGTGGGTCGAGGGGCGCAGGACAGAACAGTGTGTCCCGAGTTGGAGACAAGGGCCATGGCGGAATGGGAAGCCAGTGCCAAAGGGAGAAAGTGGCCTTCTCGGGAGGCGGGCGTTCTGCCGGGAGTTCTGACCGCTCCTGAGTGTGGCCAAGGCACTGGGCACCCTGGGAACGTGTCCGCTCTTGAGTGTGGCCAAGGCACTGGGCACCCTGGGAACGCGTCAGCTCCTGCAGTGTGGAGCCAGTGCTCTGGGACCTGGAAGTTTGCTGAGAGCCACGGCTTTATGTGACATGTGAGTTTGTCCCTTCCTGGTGATTCCATCGCAGCTGCTCCTGGTCAGGAACTCAGGCATCTGGGGTCCCCTGTGGCACTCAGCTGTCTTTGGGGCTTTGGTTGGGGCTGAAGATGCTGCGAAGGAGTGCAGGTGTGGGCGGAGGGTCCTGGGAGCGGAGCCGAAGCCTGGTCCCTGTGTCCCTGTGGCAGGATGGTGATTGACAGAAACCGGAGCTTGGAGCGGGAGCTCACTAGCGTCTGTCAAATGCTGTTGGTGCCCACAACCCACGCTGTTTTTTTTTTTTTTCCAGTAAAAAAACAAACAGTCATAAAGGAAAACCTCTGTACTCCAGGGCCATTCCTAGGCCCCGATCCTCTTTTATCTGGAAGTTTTCCACCACATCCACTCTCTGTGTCAGGGCACTTAAAGCCACCACAGCGGGGCATGCTGGCGCACACCCATAAATCCCAATACTCAGGAGGCTGAGACAGGAGGATCTCAGGTTTGAGGGCAGACTCAACAGTGTAGCAAGTCTTTCAGTAATCTAGCAAGACCCTCTTTCAAAACAAAAAATAAAAAGGACTGGGGGTGTGGCCTGGAGGTAGAGAAGCCCTGGGTTCAGTCTCCAGCACCACAATCAACCAATCAATCAATAAAATAAAGCTGAACGGAGAGCAGCTGCCGAGCTCCACAGGCGAGGCCGAAGCGGGGCCTTCCCCGCCTGGCGCCGCGCTGCGCTGGGCTCCGCGCACCCCCTCATCCTGGATGACGGCGGCAAAGTAACAGTAAAGGCAGAAGTCACGCAGCCGCCCCGGGAGCCCCACGCGCCCGTCACACAAATTACGATGTTTCCCCATCTCTTGAAGTAACTCTCTTCAGTAACTTACGTCAACACAGCTTCGTAGTCTACATAGAGCTAGATAGAACTTCGCGTAGTAAAGATTTCCCAAAGACAGAATAAAATGACTAATTGGCAAATGTATTTAGTATGGAAGGCCAGCAGGAAAATGAATAAAATCAGTCCCTGCGTATGCTTTTCCCCGTGAAGGCCGGGCCCTCGTAGCTCGGGCCGAGGCGTCTGGGCTCCGTCACAGCAGACTCGTGTTGACCGATGCCGGCCAGGAGACACGAAAGCAAGCGCATGGACCATGACCTCCCTGGTACTGACCTGGTGCCCTTCGCTTAGCTGGGACAACCTCAGTGACAGACCTCTTGACATGGTCCTCTATTTATTTACTACTGGTTCTTTTGTATTCCGGATGCTGGGAGGACGAATCTTTTAGAAGAGATAGATACTAGTAATTTTCCAGCTAAGGTTCCCAAATACCATCTGACGAAGAGTGACAGCCAAACAATTACATCTTAAGATACAAGGAGATCAAAAGAATTGGAAGTGGGGACTCGGAGGGTTACTTTCACACTCATGTCCACAGCAGCGTGATTCACAATAGCCCAGAGGTGGAACAACCCAGTGTCCACTGATAGGCGAGCAGGTTAACATAATGTGTGCCCACATACGGTGGAATATTATTCAGCCTTAAAGAGGAAGAAAATTCAGAAACATGTTATGACATGTATAAACCTTGAAAACATTATGCTGAGTGAAATAAACCAGACACAAAAAGACAAATATTTATACGCCCACTTAGATGATGTACTTAGGATACTTAAATGCATAGAGACAGAAAATAGAATAGAGGGTTGCCAGAGATTAGAGGACTAGACAAATGGATTATTGCTTAATGGGTGCAGAGTTTTGTTTTGAGATGGTGCAAAGGGTTCTGGACAGGTGCTGGTGCTGGTTTCACAATAATGTGAGTGTTTTTAATGCCACAGAACTGTCCACTTGAGATGGTTAAAATGGCAATAATAATCCGGGCGTGGTGGCGCACGCTTGTCATCCCCGCGCTTGGGAGGCGGAGGCAGGAGGATCGCGCAGGTTCGAAGCCAGCCTCAGCTACTTAGTGAGGCTCTCAGCAACTTAGTGAGACCCTGTTTCCAAATAAACTATAAAATAGGTCTGGGAGTATAGCTTGGAGGTAGAAAGCCCTGGGTTTCATCTCCAGTACCACAATAAAATAAAATAAAATAAAATAAAATATAAAATAAAATGGAAATAAAAAATGAAACGTTGAAACCGGGTTTGGTGGCACAAGCCTGTAATCCCAATACTTGGGAGGCTGAAACAGAAGGATTTCAGGTTGGAGGCCAGTCTCAGCAAATTAGTGAGGCTCTCTACAACTTAGTGAGACCCAGTTTCAAAAATAAAATGGGAGAAGCTAGGCATGGAGGTGCACACTTGTAATCCCAGTGCCTGGCGGGGGGCTGAGACAGGGGGATCTCAGGTTCTCAACCAGCTGCAGCAACTTGTGAAGTCCTCTGCAACTTTGTGAGACCCTAGTTCAAAATAAAGAATAAAAAATCGGGCTAGGGGTGTAGCTTGGAGGTAGAATGCCCTTGGGTTCAGTTCCCAGAACTAACTAACTAAATAAATATAAAATGCTTCATGCTGGGCGTGGTGGCTTGTAATTCCAGCATTTGGGAGGCTGAGACAGGAGGATAGTGGTTTGCGGAGCCCGATGGAGCAGCGGCTGGGTCGGGTGGGCCAGGGAGGTGGAGGAGACTCGCCCGCCTGTCCTGCTGCAGGCGCCTGATGCTTCCTTCCAATGCCCGGTCCGCGGTGCCCGGGCTCCTCTGGGGCGCCTCAGCGCTGTCCTTTCCTAAGAGCCTTCGCAAGACAGCAGTTAGATGATACCACGACGCGGTGTGGGTGGGAGGTGGCTGCTATCACTGCCAGGCATCTTGTCCTGGCCGCCGCCCAGCCAGGCTCGGAGTCCCTACCTCCATCTGTCGCCAACCTGGAGTCTCCAGCCCTCCCACGAGCTTTCAAAAAGACAGGCGGCTAAGGATATGACATGCAGAATTTGATTTTTATCTCTAAAAGCAAGCTGGCTGTGGTGGCACATGCACCACACCCACAGTACTTGGGAGGCTGAGACAGAAGGATTTCAGGTTCGAGGCCAGCCTCAGCAAGTGGTGAGACTTTCATCAATCTAGGGAGACCCTGTTTCAAAATTAAATAATAAATAAATAAATAAATAAATAAATAAAATAGAGATGGGGCGGAAGCTCGAAGATTGAATGCCTCTGGTTTCAATCCCTAGTAACACACACACACACACACACACACACACACACACACACCAGTTGTTCTGAGTATGTGGCTTTGAGGTGGGGCTCTGCGGGCATCCAGGCATCAAGCACTGAATCAGGAGTCATTGTGTAAACAAGTGTTTCAAGCTGGTTTTCTGAAAGGTCTTGTTCTCAAAACACAGTCCCCAGTGTGCCCAGGACCCAGTACATCTGAGCAGCCAGGGACTGACTCAAAGCACCTTCCTAACACACACACACACACACACACACACACACACACACAGATACACACATGCACACCTGGACACACACATACACACACACCCCCTTGAACACATACCACATTTTTTCTCAAAATTATTTTTTTTTTCGGTACTAGGGATGGAACCCAGGGGCATTCTACCTCCGAGCTACACCCCCAGCCCTAGTTTTTATTCTTTATTTGGAAACAGGGTCTCACTGAGTTGCTGAGAGCCTCACTAAGTAGCGGAGGCTGGCTTTGAACCTGCGAGATCCTCCTGTCTTAGCCTCCCAAGTGCTGGGATTGCAAGTGTGCGCCACCACGCCTGCTCTCTTGAAATGACTTCAGCGGTCACAAAGCCAGACCTTTCTAAACTCTCCATCAGTAAGGTCAATGGGAGACTAAACCGCGAGCCCTCCTCTGCTTCATGTTAAACGAGGAGACTGCCATCTGCTCCTACCATTAGTACAAAGCACCCCAGCCTCTAACCCTTTGATCCAGCAAATTAACCAGGGCCACCGAGACTTCAGGGGGAGCCCGGCCCGCGAGCGAAGTCCCCAGATGCCCTGTCGTTCGCAGGGCTCCCAGCTACAGCCCGTGCCCTGGAACAAGATGCTCCATCCCTCGGCTACTATTCTTTAAAGCACTGGAAAGCACCCGCAGGGTGTGATGGGTTTCAGCGAGTCAGCAGAAAAGAGAGAGGGTCCAACTCACACGAGCCTTTTAATTGACAAGCGCTTTGGAGCGTCTCATGTTGGCTTTGTGGAAATGGACGCTTGCGGAGAAGACTGTGTTAGCTTCAGGATCTTGTGGTGGTCATGGAGCCTGGTAATTAAAACCATCTGCCTGACCAGTGCCGGAGCCAGCGAGGCTGGGATCGGAGCCTGCTGCGAGGCAAGGCTGGTGCTGAGGCCTCCGAAGACAGTATCAGAGTCTGCCGAGGGGTTAGGCCGATGCCAGGGCCATTGAGGCCGGGATCGGAGCCTGCTGTGAGGCAAGGGCGGTGCTGGGGCCTCCGAGGCCTGGATAGGAGCCTGCCGAGGGGTTAGGCCCATGCCAGGGCAAGCGAGGCCGGGATCAGAGCCTGCCTTGAGGTATGGCTGGTGCTGGGGCCTACGAGGCCGGAATTGGAGCCTGCCGAGGGATGAGGTCAGTGCTGGGGCCAACGAAGCCGGGACCGGAGCCTGCCATGAGGCAAGGCCGCTACTGAGGCCTCTGAGGCTGGGATCAGCACCAGCCGAGGGGTTAGGCCGGTGCCGGGGCCAGCGAGGCCGGGATCGAAAATGGCTGTGAGGCAAGAATGGAGCTGGGATTTACGAGACCAGGATAAGAGCCTGCCAAGGGGTTAGGCCTGTGCCAGGGTCAACGAGGCCGGGATCGGAGCCTGTCGTGAGGCTAGACCAGTAATGGGGCCTCTGAGGCCAGGAGAGGAGACAGCCGAGGGGTTAGTTCAGTGCGGGGGCCAGCGAGGCCAGGATCGGGGCCTCCCATGAGGCAAGGCCGGTGCTGGAGCCAGCGAGATTGGGATCAGAGCCTTCCGGGTGGCCAGGCCACTACTGGGGCCGTCAAGAGTGGGATCGGAACTTGCAATGCGGCATGCACAGAGAAATAGCACAGAAAATAAAAAACCAGATGCTTCCCCTAATTAGCAAGAACTAGGAGGAAAGGGATAACAGGAGGAGGTCGAGTAGTTGAAAGGGCCCTATTGAAAAGCAAATAAGGTGACCAATCAGAGGGGAGGGGATGGGGGAGGATGGAATCTCTTTAAAACTCATGAGGTGCGTAAACAATTATATTAAAGATAATCACCAATTAAGCATGGGATTGAGGGAGGGGGAGGGAATGGGATGGAGATTGGATGAGAGCTTATTGGATGATATGTGCTTGTATATCCTCTCAAGTCTTGTATTCCAAAGTGATATATGATTACAAAAATAATAAAAATAAATAAAAATAAATAAATAAAAATTTAAAAAACCCCATCTGCCTGAAACTCTTTTTGGAACAAGAAGGGGCATAAACAAATAAGCAAATGGTCATAAAAGATCAGGAGGGGCAGGGCCGTTTGGGGAACAGGGAGCATGGGGGATTGGGGCTCAGGCTGCAGGTCCCTGTGGGCAAGAGGCTGGCGACTTCAGGTCACCTGTGACGTGATTGTGAAAACACGTACAAATCTGAAAGAAATTGAGTCAGGAGGATGGATGGGTACCACTCTCACCCGAGGACGCCCTAATGCCTGGGATTTTATTACTGGAAGAGGAGCATCATCAGGAGGCATCACTGATGAGTCCTGGCACCCCAAAATGTGGCCACCAGAACTTCAGAACGTGATCTGGTCTGAAAATAGGGTCTTCAGAGATGCGATGAAGGTATGGTGTGGCCACATTCAATCGGGGTGGGTCCGAAGCCCAAGGCTGGCTGTGTCCTTGTAAGGACCCGAGAGGACACACAGATGGCGCAGACAGTGAGATCCTACACCCTGATCCAGGGGACGCCAGGGAGTGCTGGAGCCACCAGAGGCGGGGAGAGGCAGGGAGGACCCTGCCCTGGAGCCTTCCAGACGAACTCAGGTCTGGTGACACCTTGATTTTGGACTTCTGGTCTCCAGTCCTGGGGAAGAATAAAGTTCTCTGTATGAAGAAACTAGGGCGGTCCCCCTTTCTGGCTGGGAGTCAACTGAGGTGCTGGGGTTCCCTGGGGAGAGAGGAGACACAGATCTAAAAACCCCATCAAATTCTTGGCCTTCAAGTCAGGAGCTGGGGTCCAGGAGTAGGAGAAGCTGATCTCAAAAGACTCTCTGTAGCCGTGCATGGTGGCGCACACTTGTAATCCCAGCATGTGGGAGGCTGAGTCAGGAGGATCGCCATTTGGGGAAAGCCTCAGCTACTTAGTGAGGCCCTCTGCAACTCAGTGAGACCCTGTTTCAAAATGAAGAATAAAAAATTGGGCTGTGATGTAGCTTAGAGGTAGAATGCCCCGGGGTTCCATCCCCAGTACCAAAAAACAAAACAAAACAAAACAAAAAAAACAACTCTGTTTGCTGGCTTGGTTGCCTGACACCCGAGGGGAGGCTGAGCCTCTCTGGGGCCCAGGGAAGAGGGAGGGCAGCCTCCTCTTGAGCTGCTGGAAGAGGGGCTCTGAGAGGCAGCATCTCTCCTCCTGTTCTCCTGGTATGGGGATCAGCTCCGCAGATTGGGGTGTGGGGGCACCGCAGAAGTCCCAGATGAGCTGGGGGTCTATGACTAGAGAGAGCTACTCTGCCAGCTGCCCTAGGGGCCAGGGTGTGGAGGTGAGACCCGAAGGAAGCCTGGCTTTTCAGCTTCTGAATCCCGCAGAGCCTCATATGGTCTCAGGAAGATGGTGTTCCTGCAAGCCAAGCACAGGCAAGGGGTACTTTTCAAAATTCCTTTAGTTCACACTCCTATGTAGTGATCCAGGCCTGGAGATTTGACCCGTGAGGTTCTTATACGTCAGGAAACTCAGGAGGTTGCATACATGTCTCCACCACAAGGATCAGGGAAGCTCATTTCCCTCAGTCCTGGTGCATAAGGCCCCGTGGTCAGCCCCGAACCTGACACCTTGAAGGGGGAGCTTGGCTTTGCTCCCTGTTGGGAATCCTGGGAAGAGAAGGCCCTTCTCAGCATGGGCTGCAGCTGCAGGTCGGGTGAGCACCACGTGGCAAGGTTCAGGGATGGGCTTTCATCAGTAGACGAATCCATCTCAGGTCCAATCCACGGGAAGGTGGATGGACCACGTAAGATGCTTGGCATCCCTTCTCCTGCAGGCAGAGGCCTCCAAACGGGAGCCATGTGGGATTCGGGGTCCGAGAGTGTCACAGGGCTTCTCCCCTTGGTCCCCTTCCTAGCTTAAGGCATCCAACACAGACCCCGGTGAGCCAATGTTTCTGAGCCCTTCTGGACTCCTCCAACTGAGCCAGGAGAAAGCTCGTGAGGGAGGGAAAATCTAGCCAACCACTGGGCGTGGTGGCGCACGCTTGTAATCCCAGCATTTGGGAGGCTGAGACAGGAGGATCGTGGTGTGCAGACAGCCTCAGCTACTACTTCGTGAGGCCCTTTGCAACTCAGTGAGACCCTGTTTCAAAAATAAAGACTAAAATTTAGGGCTGGGAGATAGCTCAGAGGTAGAATGCCCTTAGGTTCCATTCCCAGTACAGAAAAAAAAAATGTGTGTGTGTGTGTGTGTGTGTGTGTGTACATACATACACACAAACACACACACACACACACATATATATATGTGTATATATATATATATATATATATATATATATATATATATATATATATATCTCCAACCTAGATTTTCTTTGCCTCCCAACAGGAAGCAGCGGCTGAAGCCTGTTTTCCTTCCTCTCCCTTCCTGGCAAACCGATCTTTCCTATCTCCAATCACTCAGCAAACTCAAGAGGCCTCTCTGTGTGATATTTGAAAATACCAAACTTCAAAGGTTTTGCCCACGTCATCTTAAAGGCCTGTCCAAGCCCGGGAAAGCCGGAGGGAGGGCCAGAATCCACCTCTTCTGCCGCGGCTGTTTAGCCAGGTCACTCCTAGTGGGTCCCCACCGCCTGCGTGGTCCAGTTCAGGGGTGAGTCGCGGCTCCCGGCTGCCCCGGGGAGCGCTGAGCGGGCTTGGCTGTCTGCATCCTCCAGAGTCGTGGGAGGGGAGGAATGGGAATGGCTCAGTGAGGTTGACAGGAAGGGATGCTTTTGTGAGTGGAGAGAGGCGGAAACAAAATGACAATAAGAGTCAGGTGTGGTGGTGCACACCTGGAGTCTTCAGTACTGTGAGGCGGAGACAGGAGGGTCACAGGTTAGAGGCCAGCATGCAGAATCTTAGCAAGACCTTTATTTATTTTATTTTTTTTTTCCGAGTCTGGGGATGAAACCTCCGAGCTACACCCCCTGCCCTATTTTTTTTATTTAAAAAAAAATTTGAAACAGGGTCTCACTGAGTTGCGGAGGGGCTCACTAAGTAGCTGAGGCTGTCCAGGAACCGCAATCCTCCGGTCTCAGCCTCCCAAATGCTGGGATTACAAGCGTGCGCTGCCACGCCCGGCTAAGACCCTGTTTCTAAGTAAAAAAATAAAGTAGAGCTGGGGAGTATAGCTCAGAGGTAGCCTGCTCCTGGCTTTAATCCCCAGTATCAAAAGACAAAAACGAAACAAAGTATGTGTGTGTGTGGGGTGGGGGAGCACTGCCTTTCCTCTGGTCCTACTCTGCGATTCCAACAGAATAGGCCAAGCACTTGCCCGGTGGCAGGGCGGCGACCGGGTGGAATAAGACCTTCCCGGTCTCGCGGGCCGTGTCCGTTAAATTCAGCAAGCCTATTTTAGGAGTATTCGCCTCCTGAACTGAGCACTGTCATGGGTGTTGGATTGGAAAACGGCTAAGACTGACAGCAAAGCTTCCTCCTTTACTCAGGAAAGCTCTCCTAGCACGCAGCAGCCCAGGGAAAGGAGGCTGGGTCCCTGGGCCCAATAAACACACCATCAGCTGAAGCGCAGCTCCAGCCGGCGCCGGCTGGCTGGGCTTGCCGGCTCAGGACCAGGTCTGCACAGAGCTGGCCCTGGAGGGACCTTCGTGGGCGCCAGGGCTCTGCCCACCCAGCCTTGGTCCCTGCCCAAGGGGTCGAGGGGCCCTGTCCTTTTTTTCTAGAAGGTTCACTCAGCAGGGGCCCCTTCTCTTAATTCAGCGACCCAGACTTTTATCACCCATCTGCCTTTTTCCTTCTTTAATTGCCGTCTCCAGGCTCATTGGTGGCTCTGGTAGGATATCGGGGCAACTTCTGCGCTTGCTCTTAGGAAACTTCCCTGAGGGAGGGAGGGCGATGCATAGAGACGGCAAGCCTGGGGAGCAGGCTGCACAGCATGCCTGGCTTGAGAGCCAAGGACCCGGCCCCTGGGAGGACCCCCGTGGAGCTGGCGTGTGGACTGGGCCACCTCCCACTCTCCCTGATTCTGAATTTGTAGGGCAGGTCCAGGGCCATGACCTAGCGAGGCCAGTGGGGGTATTGTATTCTCTCTCTGAAACAACCCCAAACCAAAGCGGAAAGGACATGGCCCGCTCTTTTTTTTTTTTTTTTTTTTTGGTGGTACTGGGGTTCCTGGAAGCCCTTGTACCTCCGGGCTACACTCCCAGACCTATTTTTACATTTTTTTTTAATTTGGAAACAGGGTCTCCTAAGCCAGCACGCGGGGCTGGCTTCGAACCTGCGCGATCCTCCTGTCTCTGCCTCCCAAGCGCGGGGATTACAAGCGTGCGCCACCATGCCCGGCAACATGGCCCGCTCTTAATGATCTCTCGGAACTCACTCGCTCACCAGGAAAATCCTCTAATTTCCGGAGGCCGCCTGGAGACCTGTGTGAAGTAGTAGCTTCCGTGATGGCCTCTTAGAAAATTCACAGAAGAAGGAAGAGGAGTCGGGAGCGTGGCGTGGAGCGTGCGGGGGCCTCGCTGTCTCCTGGCTTCCTTCCAGAGATGTGGCCCCCTGTGGTCCAGTAGACAGATGCTCTGAGGCAGACAGGGATGCCTGCGGGCTCCCGGCGCCTCCATCCCAGCCCCGGGGACTTCCCTGCCACTGTCTCGCTGCCCCTCACTTCCCGCAGACCCACCCTGAACCTTGCTTTCACCCTAATTAGTGTCCTGTGGCTGCTGGGACAACCCGCGCTGGGCTTCGGGTCCACCTCACTCCCAGGTAACTTTCATCTCAACGTTACTAACTGCATCTACTGTAACACTATCTCCAAAGAAGGTCGCACCTGAGGTTCTGGAAAGATGCAAAGCGTGTGTGGGGGGGCACCATTCAACCCAGTAAGCCTCCAGTCTCTACTGACATTGAAGTCATCGACACAGCGGCCAGCCTTGTGTCCTGCACGCCGGGCCCAGGCGTCCCTCTTCTGCTCCAGGAAAGCCCTCTTCGCTCTTTCTCTCACTCCTAAGAAGCCCTTTAGTGCATCTCTATTTCAAAGGTTGAAACTACTGTCCCTGGCTCTTCAACGCCTCCCCAGGGCGTCTTCCTCCCAGCCCTCTGGTTCCTACCCGGGCTCCGCCTCTGCCTTTCCCGCCTTCGGGCTGCCAACCCCTGCTGCTGTCTGTCCTCCTCCCTTCCCTCTCTGGGCAGCAGGGCCAGCTTGTCCCCACTCATGCCCCGAGGTCCTTGCTCCCCGCGTGCTGCCCCTGACCTTGGCTTGCAGGGGAGAGTGGTGGTATCTGAGGAGCCCTTCCTCCCGCACTAACAGGCCACCTCCCCAACGACGGCTTTTTGAAGGTCAAGACCGTGATATACCTGCGCCCATGACCCCGTGGAACCTTCCAGCAGTGGAGCCCAGTCAGTACCTTTTCACTTCAGGTCTGCCCACATCTAGCCTCTTTGTCTATGGGCTGAGTTCCTACCGAGAATTCCTGGGGAGCCAATGACTCTGTTTAGGGTGTGAGTAACCCCGTGGGATTAAGGTAGAGCCATTTACAGGGTCAAAGTTGAAGGGTCAGAGTTGAAGCTGAGGCGGCCTGCCCAGGTCTGCAGAGGACTTGTGTTTCTGTCCTAGGACCTCTGGAGCCAGGATTCCAGGAGCTGCTGTGCCCGCCCAGTGATTCTTATGTGTGGGAAGAGTGAAGATCAGCCGGGGTGGTGGTGGCGGCGGCGCATGCTTGTAATCCCAGCATTTGGGAGGCTGCGGTTTGCAGACAGCCTCAGCTACTTAGTGAGGCCCTTTGCAACTCAGTGAGACCCTGTTTCAAAATAAAGAATAAAAAGTAGGGCTGGGGATGTAGGTCGGAGGTGGAATGCCCCTGGATTCCATCCCCAGTAATGCGCGCGCGCGCGCGCACACACACACACACACACACACACACACACACACACACGGTGAAGATCCTTGATCATCCATCTCCACACACAGACCATAACTATTTATTCTCGACTCGCCAAGAAGAGCTAAAGACAAGATCCATGACTTCTTCCAGCTCACAGAGCCCGCCACGCAAAGCTGACACCTGCTTTCCTAGTGATCAGCTGCTTCCAGGGGCACTGTCCCTTGTCTCCGGAGGCAGAGGGATGGTCTTACAGAACCAGGGGCTGGCCCCGGGAAGCCGAGGGTCCCCAGAGCCACTCTGGGCAGAGCTGAGCCAGAAGCCGCTCCAGCTGCAAGCACAGAGAACTGTCCTGCCCTTCTGGTTCCCCGGGGGCAGGCGCAGAGAATTAGAGCACGCTGTCCATTGGTAACGTTTGCTTGGCGTTGGGGAACACCTTGGGGCAGTTTGGGGTAGGTTTTCACAGTGCTGTTTGCCTTGGCTTAGCTGAAAACCCCCCTTTTTTGTCTGTTTATGAAAAGTTAGCACAGGGCCCACATCCAGGAACCTCCAACCAGATTTAGCAGAAATCAGAGGGTGGACAAATGAGAAGGGAGGCACAGCGGGCTGGGCCCAGTGTTCCCATGGCCGCCCTCCTCCTGGAGCTGATCCGAGGTCTCTCTGGGCGCAAGGCCACCTCGACCTCAGAGATGTCTCAGGACTGCAACCCAGGCAGCTAAGGCCTGACCAGCAAGCGGCAAGGACATTGCATTCCCTTCCTTTAGCTCCTACGTAGCATCCACGTTTTCTTTTCTTTTTAAAAAGCCAGCTCACTTTGCAGGGTGGCTCGCTGATGCTGCTCCGTGTCCAGCTCTTCAGTTTCAAGCAGGTGCATAATGATCGCGGTCACCGGCCAACTCTTCCATATACGCGGCTTCCTTTCATCCGCACAGGACTCTGCGCGGTGGTATTCTTAGGTCCCACTTAATGCTGAGGACAGTAGTTTAGGGAGTTTGGGTGGCCCCAGGTGACCCGGCTCAGACACGGGGAGCAGGGGCTGCCATTCCCTGGCGGGGGGCGTCCTCTCAGCTCAGCCAGTGGCCCGCCACATCCTGAAGCCGTCAAGTCACCCCGTCTTCTTCCTCTCGTCTTGAAGAGGGTCACGGTTCATCCGAGTGGTTTCACCCAAGTCTACCCCCTGTTGTTAGATGTGAACTCGATGTTCCTAATTGATATCAACAAAATGCGGAGTGAAGGTACCTGCTGAGAGCGGCCGGTCCACGGGGCACAGAAGTAAGTGGTTTGTGGGGGAGCTTCTGCCAGCAGCTCAGTTTTTTCCCACCAAGTTGAAAGAATGGTTGAGACACACGGCGGTGGGTGGTAGAAACAGGTTCAAATGTGAGCAAGGCCTCTGGATGTAACCGCTGTCACCTGACCCAGGAAGCGATGCACTCAAAGATGTGGTGTTGGGGAGATTCTGACAGTACGGACGAGGTCCCTCTAAAGTCAGTGGGCCATTTGGAACTGATACCAGGAAACTGAACCGGAAAGTTTGGACTTTAGGGAACAGGCTCAGGGGCTCCCAAATTTCCTACCCAAGTCCCCCGTTCTTCCAGTTTCTGCTGTGTTGACACAGATGTACCCTCGTCTCAAGTCCATGGGGTCCCCACTGGGATTGGTGACCGCGCAGGCTTTGTTCATTTCTCTCTTCAGAGTCTAAACCAAAGGGTCTATGTTTCTCTTTATTTGAGGGGACAGCCCACGGGCCGCAGCCAGCTCCTGGCCCTTGTCGGGGTTGTTTCTGATGGAGGTAGAAAGTGGGCACTAACTTACTTTAGGATTTTGTTATGTGGCCAAGAGACAACGTTGGAGAGGTACAAAGTCCATGCGGCAACATCACACAGATGAACCTGAAAAGCTCACGTAATGACCCAAGCCAAGGAACCTGAAAAGGGCTAGAACCCTGTGTAGACTTGGACCCGGGCCTGTGCCCTGCACACTAGTTTGTGGGGGCTGGGGGAGACAGGCCGGAAGGGGTTAATGGGGTTTTCCTGCCTGGTCAGAAGAAAGTACCGCGAATAGCAGTGATTAGTACTCCATCCACTGCTCATTCTGTGATGTTTACAGAAGTTAACTAACATCCATCGACCTTGGTATTATTAGTTCAGCTTTGCATATTGGGGAATAAGGGGCTTGGAGAGCTCGGTGAACTGTCCAAGATCACAGAGCAGCCCGAGGCAGGGCCAGGTGTGAGCGGCTTCCTTCTCCTCCAAGCTGGGGCTCCTGAAATGCTATTCTTGGCCCCGCTGTGGTCTGATGTGGTATCGCGTTATACTGCTACGTTAGCTAGGAGGCCGAGAACAGTTATGCCCTCCCTGGAGGGTGCTGGGGGGCCCGTCCCGGCATGAGCAGAGTTCACTCCCAGCCAAGAAAAGAGTATTCCAAGGAAATGGTCTTAGATCTCCCACCCTGGTGCAAAGGCCTCGCTCGGGGAGGGGGGGGTTATGGTATGTTAAAGCTATATTACTGTGACATCTTGTGAGTTTTATAGCTACCGTCGTACGCGGAATCAGCATTCATGATCTTATTGTGGTGTTCACTTCAAATAATATTGTGTAATGAGTGTGTAGGGAGCCAATGTATGTTGTATAGTATTTGACATGGGTATATATATATATATATATATATATATATATATATATATATAATTTTTTGTGGTACTGGAGATGGAACCCAGAGGCATTCTACCTCCGAGAAGCACCTCCAGTCCTATTTTTTCTTCTTTATTTTGAAACCGGGTCTCACTGAGTTGCAGAGGGCCTCACTAAGTAGCTGAGGCTGTCCGCGAACCGCGATCCTCCGGTCTCAGCCTCCTGAATGCTGGGATTGCAAATGTGCGCCACCGCGCCCGGCTGACATGGGTGTATTGAGAAACTAATTTTCCCTGGGCACCATGGCTTCTTTTGCCCATTCCTGCGTCATAGTACAGTACTCCCTATGAGGCAAAATACTGACTGCTGCCCACTGAACAGTCAATAGAAACACTTGGTATCTGTTAAACATCTAATCTTAAATGCCTCTGAAGTAATAGGAATAAATTCTCAACCCGAGTTCTTATTAGATTTCTTGGAGGACTTTTGACAGTTCAGAATGCTCAAGCCTCACTTCTAGACCCCAAATTCAGGTTTCCAGGACGCGTGTGCTGGGAAGTGATAGTTTAGAAAGCTTCCCAGGGAATTCTAACATGTAGCCAGTGCTGAGAACTACTGGGTTAACGCAACAATGGATTTTAAAAGTCATGGAGTGCCGGGCGTGGTGGCGCACGCTTGTAATCCCCGCGTTTGGGAGGCAGAGACAGGATCGCGCAGGTTCGAAGCCAGCCTTGCTGGCTTAAGAGACCCTGTTTCCAAATAAAAAGTATAAAATAGGTCTGGGAGTGTAGCCTGGAGGTAGAAGGTTTTCCAGGAACCCCAGCACCACCAAAAAAAAAAAAAAGTCACGGAGGAGCCAGGGGTGGTGGCGCAGGCTTCGAATCCCAGTACTTGGGAGGCAGAGACAGGAGGACTCAACTTCGTGGCCAGCCTCAGCTACTTAGTGAGGCCCTCTGCAACTCAGTGAAACCCTGCTTCAAAATAAAGAATAAAAAATTAGTAGCCAAGCGTGGTGGCGCACGCTTGTAATCCCAGCATTCTGGAGCCTGAGACCGGAGGATTGCAGTTCGCGGACAGCCTCTGCTACATAGTGAGGCCCTCTGCAACTCAGTGAGACCAGTTTCAAAATAAAGAATAAAAAATAGGGCAGGGGGTGTAGCTCAGAGGTCGAATGCCCCTGGGTTCCATCCCCAGACCCGCAAAAAAAAAAAAAAAAAAAAAAAAAAAAAAAAAAAAAAAAAAAAAAATCGGGCTGGGGTGTAGTTTGAAGGCAGAATGCTCCTGGGTTTAATCCCTAGCACCACACACACACACACACACACACACACACACACACACACACACACACACATTATGGAGTAAGGTCTTGTTAATATCAGTGCGTTAATGTAGCAAAGAGGAGAAAGGTATAGTGGGCATTACAACCAAGAGTTTCAAATGTAGTGCAACTAAACCACGCGCAAGGAATACCATCCATATGACAAATCAGTAAATCCCACATACAAAGCAGGTTCTCAATAAACATCACCGAGAGAATGCAAGATATTCACCAATTATTAGATCACTGATAAAGAAAAAATGTGATTAAACCACGAAGTGCTAGCTAGTATGAGCCAGTACTAGTGCTGGGGCTGGAACCCGGGACCTTCTACCTCCGGGATATCCTCCCAGACCTATTTTATATTTTATTTGGAAACAGGGTCTCACTAAGTTGCTGAGAGCCTCACTAAGTAGCTGAGGCTGGCTTCGAACCTGTGCGATCCTCCTGTCTCAGCCTCCCAATCACCAGGATTGCAAGTGTGCACCACCACGCCCGGATCCCAGTTAAAATTTTTTTTTGCGGGTCTGGGGATGGAACCCAGGGGCTTTTAACCTCCGAGCTCCGCTCCCTGCCCTATTTTTTATTCTTTATTTTGAAACCGGGTCTCACTGAGTTGCAGAGGGCCTCGATAAGTAGCTGAGGCTGTCCGCAAACTGCAATCCTCCAGGTCTCAGCCTCCCGAATGCTGGGATTACAAGCGTGCACCACCACGCCCGGCTTCCCAATTAAAAATTTTAAACAGGGAAAATATCTATATAATCGATGAAATTCAGTATTTAAAAATGACTGTACTCTTCTGCCTATTCAGCTCCAGTTGTAATACCATGAAATTCCACACGATGCCGCTGTGCTCTACTTCTAAGGCGATCTGAAAACCACTTTCCTCAAAGTAGTTTGAAAGACAAGAAAGTTCGAACAATCTCTAGTTTGAGAAGCTGTGGCTCCGTATTTCTTTATTTCTTTCTGTTAAAACCTGCTTGACATATCTTGCAAAGTGTAAAGTTACGTGAAAAGTAAATTGAAAAATTGTGATAGTTTGTTAGAAAACTGTTGCTACCCAGACTGGTGTGGTGGCACACACGGGTGATCCCAGGACTGGGGAGGCTGAGGCAGGAAGACCACAGATTGAGACAGGAAGTCCACAGATTCAAGACCAGCTGCAGCAATGTATCGAGACTGTCAGCAACTCAGAGAGACTCTGTTTCAAAACAAACAAACAAACAAACAACCCCCCCCCAAAAAAGAAGGAAGAAACAAAGAAAGAAAGGGAGAAAGAAAGGAAGGAAGGAAAAGCTGGAGTGTAATTCAGAGACAGAATGACCCTGGGTTCAATCCCCAGTGCCAATAAAACAAATTTAAAAAAGAGAGAGACAGAGAAAATAAAAATAAAAATAGGGTATGAATATACTTTAGAGCACTTATTATATATGTGTGAGGCCCTAGATTTAATCCCCAGCACAACAAAAATAACTAAGTATATGTATATATTTATTTTGTATGTTTTATAGTAATTAAAAATTTCTAGCATTTTACAAAAGTATTGACCCATAACAGATCAGAAGTTTTTTTTTTTTTAAAAAAATAGCACTTTGCCGGGCGTGGTGGCGCATGCTTGTAATCCCCGCGCTTGGGAGGCAGAGACAGGAGGATCGCACAGGTTTGAAGCCAGCCGCGCGCGCTGGCTTAGGAGACCCTGTTTCCAAATAAAAATGTAAACATAGGTCTGGGAGTGTAGCCCAGAGGTGGAAGGGCTTCCAGGAACCCCAGTGCCACACACACACACACACACACACACACACACACACACACACACAAAAATAGCACTTTACCCCAGATAGCTTGCTTTCTTTCTTCTTTCTTTCTTTCTTTCTTTCTTTCTTTCTTTCTTTCTTTCTTTCTTTCTTCTTTCTTTCATGGTACTAGGGATTGAACTCAGGGGCATTCTACCTCCAAGCTATACCCCCAGCCCTATTTTTATTCTTTTCTTTACTTTTATTTTCTTATTTATTTATTTATTTGTAGTACTGGGGTTCCTGGAAACCCTTCTACCTCCGGAATACACTACCAGACCTATTTTATACTTTTTTAAAATTTGGAAACAGAGTCTCTTAAGCCAGCAAGGCTGGCTTCAAACCTGCGTGATCCTCCTGTCTCAGCCTCCCAAGCACAGGGATTACAAGCGTGCACCACCACGCCCGGCTTTATTCTTTTATTTTGAAACGGGGTCTCACTAAGTTGCAGCGGACTTCACTAAGTAGCCAAGGCTGGCCACGAACCTGCGATCCTCCTGGCTCAGCCTCCCAAGTACTGAGATTACAAACTTGTGCCACCGTGCTGGGCTTACCCTAGATAGCTTTCAGAGCAAAGCTAAGAACCTACCTGAACTGCGGGAGGATGGAACTCCAGAATGGAGGTTGAAAAAATCCTAAGAACAGCACACTCCTGGGGCCCAGCCTCTGAACCCTGCAGTTGGAACTCATCAGCCCTGTGAACCTCAGAGGCTCCCGACCATCAGCCCACATGGTGGCTCCCTTTGCCCAGCGCACACACAGCCTCAAGCTAAACTGGCCCTTGGATAAGAGGAACTCGGGGGATTACAGTGTAAAGAAAAGTCCAAACCATCCGGACCGTCACAGTTTGCATCGGTAGTGTTGACAGACAAGAGGGACAGGGAGGGTTCAACAGCAAACTCCTTCCTGGCTTGATCCAGCCCCGGCTTCCAGGGAAGGGGGGTTTGAGGCACCACGGCTTTCCATTGAAGGATAACTGAGTGGATCATTTTGCTTCTCTGAAAAATGGCCACAGTTGTGAGATCAGATCATAGCTGCCTTTTTGGAAAGCAATCTGGCGATAACTATCAAAATGTAAACTGTAGAGCCCGGCGTGGTGGCGCACGCTTGTAATCCCAGCATTTGGGAGGCTGAGACCAGAGGATTGTGGTTCGCGGACAGCCTCAGCTATTTAGTGAGGCCCTCTGCAACTCAGTGAGACCTGGTTTCAAAATAAAGAAAAATAGGGCAGGGGGTATAGCTCGGAGGTCGAATGCCCCTGGGTTCCATCCCCAGACCCGCAAAAAAAAAAAAAAAAAAAAAAAAAAAAAAGTAAGCTGTAAGTACTCTAACTCAGCAGTTTCTCTGCTGGAAATTCACCCCACAGTCATACACCCAAGGTAAACAAAGATGCAGAGTCCAGTGTCCAATATGCACCGATTCTTTGTAAGGGAAGGAGACTAGGGAAATCCTAAAGTCCTTCAATAAGAGATTAGTCAGTAATTACGGTACGAGGAGAATGAGCCAGGGGTGCACGCATGGACTCCTAACTACGTGCGAGGCAAAGGCAGGGGGAATCATGAGTTTAGGATCAGCCTGAGCATTTTAGCAAGACCCTGTCTCAAACAACAACAATTCAAAATTAAATGCTTCTTTAGGTACGAATCTAGGAAGAATTCTAAGACATGATGTAAAATAAAGGAATCAAGCTGATGTACAGTGAATCATAAACTTCATAATTCTATCTGCATAAAAAAAGAAGCACGAGCCGGGCGTGGTGCCCGAGCTTGGGAGGCGGAGACAGGAGGACCGCGCAGGTTCGAAGCTAGCCGCGCGTGCTGGCTTAGGAGACCCTGTTTCCAAATAAAAATGTAAAAATAGGTCTGGGAGTGTAGCCCGGAGGTAGAAGGGCTTCCAGGAACCCCAGTACCACCAAAAAAAAACAAAAAAAAAAAAAACAAAAAAATGAAGCACATGCGTCTTCACCATGCTGGGGCCTGTGCAGCTGGTCAGGAGGCTGTTCACACTGGTTCCCTCTGGGAAGTGGAGCTGAGGATCAGAGCTGAAGAGAAGGACTCTCATTTCCATCATCCCACCTTACTGTGGTCTCTTTTTCTTTAAGTAAAATAGTCATTTATAGCATCTGGAACAAGAGGCCCACTTCGGAGCATCAAGGCCTACAAGAATTCAGGTTGGAAAACCTGAAGGGAGCCCAAGAGGCATGGGCAAAGAACGGGCGCAACTCCTGGTGTGTGCTCACCTACGGCTGGGGAGTATTTTTAGTAACAATACTAAAGTTGGAGTTTATGGCCCCTGGGGACCCCAAAATCCCCAGTGCAGTGTGTGGCAGGGGCCCCGGGCTTCCAGGGAACATGGGTCTCACTAAACGAGAAAGCTCAGAGACAAATGCCCAAGTGTTTAATTACTATGGGGAAAGGGAACGGGAGGAGAGATCAGGGTTGGTTATGTAGAAAAAAAATGGTTGTCTGACCCTGCTTCCTAAATACAAATGTGTTGGTTACCAGCAGCGCTGTTAATATTTACAAATGGAACACACATCAAATTAACAGGAATTAAACACAATTCCTGTTTAATTTCACCCTGCACAGTGCTCACTCATTATGAGACCCTTGTTCTCAAAAATATTTAGTTGTGTCCACAATGTACAACATATATATTTATAAAATACGCACACACACACACACACACACACACACACACACACACACCCGTCCTGTCCTCTTAGCCAATAAGCTGGGAAGGAGCTTGTGTTATCTACTTTGGAGCCATTAGCACAACACATTACATTACAAATACCAATGATATATATATATTTTTCCTTTTTTTGCAGTACTGGGGATGGAACCCAGGGGCATTTTACCTATGAGCCACACCCCCAGCCCTATTTTTTATTCTTTATTTTGAAACCGGTTCTCATTGAGTTGCAAGGGGCCTCACTAAGTAGCTGAGGCCGTCCTTGAACTGCGATCCTCCTGTCTCAGCCTCCCAAATACTGGGATTACAAGCGTGCGCCACCACGCCCAGCCCCAGTGATAGTTCAGAACTTGACCTGAAGACGCAAAGAAAGAATATCGAAAGACCAATATATTTCAAGAATATTGAAAGACCAGCCTCCATGCAGCTCCAGCCGCCTTTCCGGAAATGCTGGAGGGGCAAAAGGCAACCTCAGGAAGCTTGGGGGACAGGTGGGGGTCCTCTGCGTTGACAACGGACATCTTAAACAGCACTGCAAGTCTGGGAGAGAGGACAGAAGGGATGTGAAGGGCCCATCAAGTTAAGAAGCCAGAAGCAAGCTCACAAATATCCCAGAAGCAAGCAGTTGTTCCTAGGTTCTGTGCACCTTCTTCGTCCTGTCCCATCTGCCATGCTGGGAGGCTCCAGGGAGCTTGCAGTGGGGCCTGCGGGCACAGAGCCGCTGCTTACAGGGACGCCAGAGCCCTCAGGCCTCTTGGAAAGAAGACGCATACGGGGTGGACGAACCGAGAATGCTACAAACTACATCCAAACCATCGGTAGCAAGACCAAGAGAGAGGGGTCTTTTCCAGAGCTCCCCTCGGGGAAATGGGAGGAAACAAAAGAGCCTGGAGTAAGGGTCAGACCCCCGCGGCCTGGTTGTGCAGGTGGGTGCTATTCATTGCTGGACTTTTATTTTGTTGAGAGGGGCCTGCGAACATAGGCCCATAAGTAAATTCTCTGCAGGTAAAACAGAGGCTGAGGCTGCCTTCCCTGGGGTCTTTCCTCCTGCTGGCCCTTCCTTTATTTAGAGCCTTTCTTCTGAGTAAATATTGAACCAATATTCCAAAAGCATCCATTTAAACATTGTCAGTTTATTGCCCTGTCTCTTATCCCGCCCCCGGCATGACCGTCTTGCTGTATTACCTCCCGATTTCCCGCGGCTGAGCGGGAAGAGGCTCTGGCTCTACAAGCAGGGACGGACTTCCGCCCACGTGCCGGCAACTTCCGGTGTCGGCCATCTTGGGAGGAGCTCAGATGGGGAGTAGGGGTGGTGGGGGTGGAATGAATCTTTAGACTGGAACGTGAGAACACCCCTTTTTCTTTTTCTTACGTTGGACTGAATCAGAAGGATAGATGTTTTGCTGGCCACAGGGACGCAGAGTGGATATGGCACAGAACTTTTCTTAGTTTCAGGGAAGGGAAGGTATAATAAAGCACCTACTGAGAAACTCCCCTGACGAGGGTGAGTATGGTGGAGGGAGAGTTAGTGTCGATAAGTTTCACCTTATCATTCAGAAGTTCTCTCTACTGACAGACCGTGCTTTTAGTTTGGCACCTTGGAAACCAGAGCTCCGTTTACTGACCACCTATCTATCCAACCCATCAATCCCCAAAGAACTTCGAGGGTTAAGGCCCTACTGCGTCCAGGCTGTCTCCCCTGCAGCCTCCTGGGCGACGTCCAGGCTTTGCAAACAACCTAGAGGCCAGCTTTGTCCAGGACTAACTGGATTCTTGGCCTCCTCATCCTCAAACGGGTTGGGCACAGCTCTGGGCTGGTCACGCACCAAGCATCCCACGACATTCTCCCACCAGCCAGACTGGAGAGACTGGAAGGACAGAGGCAGCTGCCCTTAGAGGTCGTGGGGTATTCTGTTTCCTTTTTGGCCGGTTCAGTTTTGAATAGACACTGGGATAATAATTACAGTGATGCATGTTTACGGATTTTAACTAATTAATCCCTCAGAGTCCTTTTGTGGGGAAAAAAGCATTCTACCCACCTCATATATCAGGAAAACCAGAGGCCGTGTGGTTTGTCTGGGTTGGGTGGTCGCTGGTGTCAGTAGAAGAGTGGAGACGCTGGCTTCAGCAGTCCCTGACTTCTTGGCCCGTGTCCAGATCTCAGGGCCTTGCAGCCCCTGGAAAGGTGACACGTGAGAAATTAAAGTGGGTCAGGCCGTAAACTCTGAGCAACAGTTGCCTCTGGTCAGGAGGGCTGGCCCAGGGCCCTGCCTGCGCCTGTTTCTTTTTGAAGGACAGCTTGGCAAGGAGGAAAACCATTATACCAGGAGCTTTGCTCACCTGTAACAACCAGCTAACACAAGCCATTCTGTAAAAACCGCCGGCCACCTCCCCACCCCTGCCCCGCAAGAAAGCTCTAAGTTGCTGTGAAGGTTTGATCTTTTTCTTTTAAATCTCAGCCATGGAACCCCAATGTTGGGAAAATATTTGTCTGCAGAATACCCATGGTGAGCCGGGCGTTATGGCGCACGCTTATAATCCCAGCATTTGGGAGGCTGAGACAGGAGGATCGTGGTTTGCAGCTGGACTCAGCTACTTAGTGAGGCCCTCTGCAACTCAGTGATACTCTGTTTCAAAATAAAGAATCAAAAATAGGGCTGGGGATGTAGCTCGGAGGTCAATGCCCCCGGGTTCCATCCCCAGATACCCCCCAAACAACAACAACAACAACAACAACAACAACAACAACAACAACATCTATGGTGGGCGTTGTGGACACTGGTAATGGGGTAGGTGGGGAGGGAGCAGAGCCTGTACAGGAACCCCGGGCACAATCCTTCAATTCAGGCCCTGACCTTCTTTTAAGACCAAGGTAATTAGGTTTTCTTCTGGTTCTATCTTGTATGTGTAGTGTGGGAGAAGGAGTCCTGGGACTTGAACCCTGGGGCTCTCTACCACTGAGCTACACCCCCAGCCCTCTTAATTTTATGTAATTTAAAAAATTTTTTGGTAATGGGAACTGAACCCAGGGGTATTCCAACCATAAGCCACACCCCTATCTGTTTTTATTTTTATTTATTTTTAATTTATTTTTATTTTTATTTATACCCCAGGGGGTACACCTGGGGGGGGGAAGCAAATCAAACTTTTTTCCTTTTGTGGTACTGGTGACAGAACCCAGGGGCATTCTACCTCCGAGCTCCACCCCCAGCCCTATTTTTTATTCTTTATTTTGAAAAAGGGTCTCAGTTGCAGTGGGCCTCACTAAGTAGCTGAGGCTGTCCGTGAACTGCAACCCTCCTGTCTCAGCCTCCCGAATGCTGGGATTACAAGCCTGTGCCACCATGCCCAGCTTCACATCAAACTTTTCCATGGACCTTGCTATTTCAAGATAAGGGAGATGGTAGGAGCCCAGAGGGAGGCTTTTGGAGGGGCCCCAGCCCCAGCAGATGAAGAAACAAAGGACGTGAGTCAGAAAAGAAGTCCAGGGCTGGACCCCAGAGAGCACTGCTCACGCTTATTTCAAGCGAGCAGGCCTGGTCAAGCACGCTCCTTTCGGGGTGTCAAAGTGGATCGCCTCCCGTTTGGGGGCGCAGTGCTGCCATCTCCATGGGTTTTCCATCCAAGCCCATAACGGGCATTTACTTAGTCTAAACCCCATATTGCCCGAGTCATCGTTGAACTTTTCATATATGCATCTTGTCGTCCCGAACTCAGTTGTAGACTTCTGAGTAGTAGACCACAGTTTTCATAAGCAATATTAATTAAGATGATTGATCTAAAAGCTTGCCCTTGTGTGTTATCGGCTGCCCGACGTAAACTAATAAACTAATCTCGGTCTCATTGCCATGGTCTGATTTCCTTGCAGTGTTCCAGGCTTCCTTGCCCGGCGCACCTCCCAGAGTCCTCCCTGAAGCAGAGCACATCTGTGAGCCATGTGTTTCTTTTCTTTGCTCCTGCACAATGGGGAATTTTTTTGGCTACTACAGGAAGTTAGGCAGATTCAGAAGTACAAGGAGCCGCACCGAGACCCAAGACAACCACCAGTGACGTTATCAGCAGGTCTGGGCGCCAGCATCTGCTTACAGCCTGCTTGCCCTGAGCAGCGCATCCCCTTCTGAAATGTGGTTGGTCTCTTTTGAGCTGGTAGCTTCATATTGAAGTAATTTCTCCCCGCCAAAGGGTCTAGAATAGGTGCATTTGTAATCGATTTTATGTAGTTGTAGACCGCATCAAGAAACCTGGAAAATGTTATTACGAGCGTGTGTCTAGGCATATGGATAACCACTCCGACCCAGCAGCCTGTGAGCACCATTAGCAGCCCTTGAAAAGCTTCTCCAGGAAGGGCTGGCTGTTAATGACTCTGCCCCATGGCTCCTGTGCCAGCTGCAGAAAGAGACAGTGGGTCACTTTGCAAATGGCCAGAAGCTCTGGGTCTGTGACACGCTCGGGGGTGGTGTGCCAGTCCATACCCAGAAAACATTGCCAAAGGAATGGCAGAAAGCAAATAACTCTCCTATGCTAGGAGATGGGTTATTCCCTCCGGTGACAAGAGTAACAGACTGAGAGCTGGGACTGTGTCCCTTCAACTGGCTGAAAGAAGGCTCCACTTGAGGCTGTTGGAACATGAGGATGACTTTTTTTTTTAATACTGGGGATTGAACCCAGGGATATTCAACCTCTGAGCTACACCCCCAGCCCTTTTTATTTTGTGTTTTGAAACAGGGCCTCTCTGGGTTACTGCAAGTCTCACTAAGTAGCTGAGGCTGGCCTTGAACACTGCAATCCTCCTGTCTCAGCCTCCCAAGTATGGGGATTACAGGTGTGTACCACCACGCCTGATACTAAGACAACTTCTATGCAGCAAGGGAGAGGGAATCTTTCCATCAATATCTATTAATTTCACTTTCTAGAAAAATATTATATGAAAGTTCATGGGAATGGAAAATAATATGACCTCAGGGTGGTTATAATCTGTGAAGGAGATAAGATTATGGCTAGACAATGGTGTATTACTCTGTGGGAAACGAATCAGCCTTTAAAGTAAATGAAGTGGAGTTATATGTATTGAGATTAAGTGGGGGAAAGCTGGTAGTGGAACAAGATACCCTGTATGTAGAAATTAAGGGAAAGCACAGGTATGTTGTCTCAATCGGCATCTTCACTGCTACAATCCAAAATGACTGACCACAGTTTAGAGGAAGGAAGATTTATTTGCTCACAGTTTTTTTCCCCCCAGATATTGGAGATTAGTCCATGTTAGGCAGGGTCTGTGGAGTTCAAGGTGTGTGGCAGGAAGCAGAGAGAGGGAGAGATCGGCTCTGCTCTCACATCATGGCGGCCAGGAGCAGAGAGAGGGAGAGAGCGGCTCTGCTCTCACATCATGGCGGCCAGGAGCAGAGAGAGGGAGAGAGCGGCTCTGACCTCACATCATGGAGGCCAGGAGCAGAGAGAGGGAGAGAGCGGCTCTGCTCTCACATCATGGCGGCCAGGAGCAGAGAGAGGGAGAGAGCGGCTCTGCTCTCACATCATGGCGGCCAGGAGCAGAGAGAGGGAGAGAGCGGCTCTGACCTCACATCATGGAGGCCAGGAGCAGAGAGAGGGAGAGAGCGGCTCTGACCTCACATCATGGAGGCCAGGAGCAGGAGAGCCAGCCAGCAAGCAAGGAGATTCAGAGACACACCACAGGGACCCACCCTCTCCAGTCACACCCCACCTGCCTAGGTTACCACCCAGGTAACCGTTACCACCCAGGTCATCCATTACAATGGATTTACATACTGATACAGTAACAGCCCTCATGACTTAATCACATCGACTCTGAACATTAATTTATGACCTCTTCATGGGACATTCTACATCTAACCATGACATGTGTGTACGAACATAGGTGTTCATATGCAAATGCGCTGAGATGACCGGAGACTCACCAGGGACTCACCAAGGAGAAAGGGGAGTGGGAGGGTGTTGAGGGCACCCTTCAGACTTTTACTCCACATGCTCCTGCCTTTAATATGTTATTTATTTATTTTTTTATTTGTTTACTTATTTATTTATTTATTTATTTATTTATTTATTTATTGGTGGTACTGGGGTTCCTGGAAGCCCTTCTACCTCCAGGCTATGCTCACAGAGCTATTTTATATTTTTTTTATTTGGAAACAGGGTCTCCTAAGCCAGTGTGTGTGGCTGGTTCTGAACCAGCGCGATCCTCCTGTCTCCGCCTCCCAAGAGCGGGGATTACAAGCATCCGCCACCACGCCCGGCGCTAATATGTTATTTAAACAAAAGATTTATATGTTTCATATGTAAAAAAGAAAAAGAGTGAAAACCATAACATCAGAGCACGTAAGTGATAGATACCCGGGCTGATCACTTACCAAAGGTAAGCACGGCTCCCAGCCTGCTGCCACCCCCTTTCCTCCCCCTTTCCTCCTTGTTTACAGCCTGCAGCCTCCCCCTTTCCTCCTTGTTTACAGAATCTTGTTTTTTCCCCCCCCTCAGGAATCTGCCCATTTCCCTGCAGATTAAAACACACGTGTGTATCTTAGGAGATAGGGGGGGATATGGGGGGGATCCTGGTAGTCACACCTTTCTGTAGTGATTCACTGAGTTGAGTCATGTGACACAGTCAGGGCCAGTGGGACTAGAGGGAAGCCCAGAGGCCAGTCCCTAAGGGCACACCCCAGGAGCCCACCTTCTCCAGCCACACCCTACCTGCCCAGGTTACCACCAGTAAATCCATTACAAAGGACTTTTACACTGATGAGATTCCAGCCCTCAGGACTTAATCACATCGACTTTGAACATGAGTTCACTCGTGTTCACTGTTCTTCAGAAGAAGAGTGGCAAAGGCAAAGCACCTTGCCTTCTACAGTTTCTGCATGCGCAGGGTCTGAATGTGTGGCAGCCCTCCTGTGCCTTAAGTGACTACCATGGGGATGGAACCGCACTGAGGGCATTATTAGAGATAATGTTGAGCCTCTGAATGAACCTGCCCTGGAGTGGCCTCCCTCAGTGTAGCAGTACTGGGAAGAGGCTTCAAAATGTATTGATGTACCAGTATTGGGAAAGATTTTCGATTTTTGAAATATATCTTTGGTAGTAAAAAAAAAAAAAAAAAGCCAGGAGCTTCAGGGAAAGGGCTGTAGAATTCCAGGCACCAAGGGTGATTAGCAAAACAACAGGGCCTTTCCCATTGTAAAGATAAGACTTCCCAAGGATGTGGAAGGATGCCGTGAACCTTCAGGAGATCCCAGACTTCGATAACCATGGGGGGATGCGTGAAGCCTTCAAGAGATACCAGAGTCCAGTTGATCAGTTAACACATTTTTGGGTATAACAAAAGGCTTGGGTCTGTACTGGAGACAGGACAGACCTACAGGAAGGAATCCCCCACATCAGAAGACTGGCCCCAGAGGGGGCGGATCTAGTTGGGTCAGAAGACTGGTTATAAAATACTCTGTATCCAGGAATTGTGGTGACTTCGTCCGGGCATCCTACTATGTCACTCTGTGGCGTGGTGCTTTACTCTGAGCTCTATCTTTCCCTCTTTCTAGTGTTGCCGTAACAGTTACAACCTGCATTTCTATCTTTGTAATAATAAACTCATTTAAGTCTTCAGCAAGAGTTTGGACCAGTGTATATCGATCCTGGCTCAGAACAAGAACCCAGGGCTGTGGGAAGAGTTTCCTGGAGCCTAACAAAAGTCCTTGGGAACAGTCCCCCCAAACTATAACAGTTACAAAACCGTAATATCAGGACTCCTGTGAGAGGACATTTTTATTTTTGCTGAAGCCAGCTAAAATCGTGTTATTTGCAGCCAAACTTGAGTGCCTTCTGTGCATGTGAGGGGAGATCCGGGTCCTAAGTGACCCCTGGGAATGAGAATGTACTGCAGAGTGCAGGGAGGGCCAGGAGGCCTTTATGATGGGAGGGGAGGGGACCGGTGCCCTGGTGGATCAGTGAGCTACGGGGCTGAGGCGAAGTGGGAAGAGGTGGCCCTGGGAGTGTTGATAAGAGTTCTCAGAGCAGGAGCTGCGCCTGGGGGACCCGGGGCTATTAAGGGGGAAACACGCGCCGCAGTTCCGTGGGGAGAGGGAAGCGGGATCACTGGCAGTCTCCGAGAGGCTGAGGTTTTGGCGGCTGCAGCCCTGCAGAGCCCGATGGGGCCAGGCTCTGAGATGGGGGAGAGGGCCCCCTGCGGTCCTTCAGGACCCCCCAGGTCACAGTGGTTTTCACTAGCCTGTAGATGTGTCTACCTCAATTAAACCTCACTGATCCCAAACTGCTATTGAAGTAAAACATTTTAAGCCAGAATGATCTCTTCTTTTTTTTTTTTTAGGTGGACTGGAAATTATTATTATTATTTTTATTGGTATGCACTGTGTGAATGATCTCTTCTTGAAGTGTATTGGAGCTGGGACCTTGAAGGGAAAACTGAGAAATGAGGCCCTATTATGGGTGCTGAGGGGTGTGTGTGTATGTGTGTGTGTGTGTGCATGTGTGTGTGTGTGTGTGTGTGAAGGAGAGAGAGAGGAAGAAGAAGGAAGAGGGGGAGAGAACAGGGGAGGAGAGGGAAGAAAGGGGAGAAGGCTGATGCCCCATTTTCTCCAGCCCCAAGGAGGGGCTGCTGGTTTACCCAGGGCTCTCAACTCCAGCCCTGCCCCGGGTCTCGGCGTTTTACCGGCCTCACCTTCAGCTTGACACCAATCACCTGGTTTATTTCTTGGAATGAAGTCAAGGAAGACTTATTTCTACAACACAGACCCCGAGACAGTGTTGGAACTCTAGTCCCGGGCTTCTAAACGGTCACTTGTGAATCTCTGAAGAGACGAAGCCTGATGCTAGAGTGCTTCAGGAACCATAATGGCTCAACTAATATCTCTGGCCAAAACATTCCCCTTCATAACCTCTAGGGTGACTGTTATCCAACGAAACAAGACAAACTTGCCAGAAAGCAGCAGGTGTTGATGAGGATCTGGGGGAACTGGACCCTTTGGCAGCGTTGAAAGAGGGGAGGCAAATGGGGTAGCCACTGTGGAAAACAGTACAAGGGTTCCTCAAAGCAGTGTACACAGAACCACCATGGGAGCCAGCAACTCCACTCCTAGGTCTGACCCCTAAGAAGTCAAAGCAAGGACTCAAACATATTTTTACTGCAATGTTTACAGCAACATGATTCACAATAGCCAAAAATAAAGAGCAGCTCAAGTGCCCACGGATAGGTGACTGGGTAAAGACAACGTGGTGTATCCATACAACGGGAGATTAAATCTTAGAAGGAAACGAGCATGTCCAGTGCTCGGGAGGCTGAGACAGGAGGATTGCAGTACCCCGTACACACAAAAATAATGAAGCCCTAACGTACACACACAAAGAACGCACGCAGTGTGAATGAACTCTGATGGTGTGCGAAGTGTAATAAATAAGACAGAGGAGGGAAAATGTTGTAGGACGTCCGTTATTATGAAATACCTAGAATAGGAAGATTCATGGCGACAGAAAGGGGAACAGTGGTTTTCAGGGGCTGTGGAGGGAAGACTTTGGGATGATGAAAACACTCTGGCCATGGATAGCACAATAACACGAAGGAATTTAATGCCACCAAATTATACATTAAGGTGGTTAAAATGGTAAATTTTATATTATAAATATTGCACAACATTAAAATTAATTTAACTAATAAAATACTATAATAACAGCACAAACGCTGAGATTATTAAAAAACACGCTAACAGTTGATGTGTCAGAGAACCTGTGTGTTAACCAGGCTTCTGTTTTTAGGTTCTGTTTGTATCCACCCAGACTTGGGCTTCCTCCAGCATTTTTGCCAGGATATTTGTGTTTATTGTAAATATGTCGGGGGCTGGGAAGTTTCTCTCTTCTATACCAATCCTTTAAAGATTCAGATTGCTTTTATCCACTTTCATAGGATCACAGGAGCATGGCCTTGTAGCTTTTAACATGCCAGAAGAGCCAGCTGTGTAAAAATAGCTTGTGCCGTGTTGAGTCACAATTTTACATTTGCCCCTTATTCCAAGTTTTTGGTGTTTCTTGTCTGACTTTTCTATTCATGAATAAGAATATAAACTACTGTTAGATATCGTCCATGGTTCTGCTGCAGAACAGAAATTTCCTCTATCCCTTTTTTAAGCACCTGGATTCGTTTCATCAAAGAGCACCTTAGCTCAGTCATCTGGAACTTTCCATCGATTTTTATATTCATCAAAATGTACACATATTATAAATTTAAACTTGTAAAAAATTTTGCCAATAAAACACTATATTTGTTTCAAACATTAGGGGTTTCTACCAGATCTGAATTCCAGAAAGTTTCTGCTGATTAAAAAAATGTTTGAAAAGCACTCTGTCTGTCCAAGTCCCATTTGGTACAATCCAATGTTCAGATCTCAGCCAGAAACTGGTGGGCTTGTGAGGGATGAGGCCCAGGAGAGTTAAATTCTGACTGCCCATGAGCTGGGAGTGGGATTTACTTTTCAAATGGTTAGAAAAAACAGGATCAAAAGAGGAAGAATTCACGATGTAAAAATTTGATGAAATTAAAATATTGTGTTCCAAATAAAGTTTTATTGGAACACGGCCCCCTCATTTGTTTATTCACTTGAGTGCTGTCTATGGCTGTTCTCATCCTACCACTACAAAACCTAAAATCTTTGCCATCTGGGCCAGCACAGAAAGTTCACCCGCCCTTAGTTTAGGCAATGACCTGAGAAGCTCAGTGTTCACATCTATGTTGACAATGTCAGACAAATCAGACTGGTGGCTCCGCAGCTGGATGGGACCAGCCCTCAAGGGGTGGACGCTGAAGAATGTGTGGGCAGTTACTCTTGTGACGACAAGGACCACCACGGGTGTGCAATGGGCAGGAACTCAGGATATTAAACCCTGGACAGTGCTGGGGACAGACGTGCACAGAGAAGAGCTGTTCCACCCTAAATGACAGTGGTGCACCCACTGAGTGACAGGTTGGGTCCCTCCCCGCAGGGGCGGGACCTTAGAAAAGGAGGAGACTCTGCTGGGTGGTATCGCGAGACAGGTGATATCGCAAGAGGGGCGGAGTTCCCACGAGTAGCCCCACACACAAGATGTAAACCTTAAAAGGAAGGGCATTTCCTTTCCAGCAGTGGAGGAGGTCTCCAGGAGCGATCCAGCCCCTATCCCCAAGAGAAGAATGCATTAAAATTATTATTATTATTATTATTATTATTATTATTATTATTATTATTATTTTTGGTGGTACTGGGGTTCCTGGAAACCCTTCTATCTCTGGGCTACACTCCCAGACCTATTTTTACATTTTTATTTGGAAACAGGGTCTCCTAAGCCAACGTGCGCAGCTGGCTTCAAACCTGTGTGATCCTCCTGTCTCTGCCTCCCAAGTGCAGGAATTACAAGCGTGCGCTACCACGCCCGGCTTAAAATTATTTTCTTTTTGGCACTGATCTCTCTCAGCCTTTTATTGCGCCTAAAAACCGAACATCTGGTGCTGAAACCCGGGACAATTATTTTGTTTTAATTTAATTTCTAAAATTAAAAAAAAAAATTCTTGCTGCCACTGCAGCGTGCTCTGGGCGGGCTTGGCGGAAACCTCCACCTGGATCCACTGGGGTGTTCAGACTGCTGGGACCATTCCCATCCTGTCTGCTGCCGCCCCATGACTGCCCAGACCGTAAGCCTTCTTCCCCAGTCCCCAGCCCTGCGTTCTCCATGAGAGCCGGTGGCCATTCTCCCAGCCCCGGGCTCTGCTGAGAGCCGGAGGCCTTCTTCCCAGCCCCAGGCTCTACTGAGAGCTGCTGGCCATCTCCCTGGCCCCAGCCCTGGGCTCTGCTGAGAGCTGGCAGCCTTCTTCCTGGCCCCAGGCTCTGCTGAGAGCCGGCAGCCACCTGCCCGTCCCCATGCTCTGCTGAGAACTAGTGGCCATCTCCCCAACCCCAGCCTCATGCTCTCCGGGAGACCCAGCAGCCATCTTCCTAGCAGAGCTGGTGGCCAGCTCCCCCCCCACACACACACACCCAGCACACACTCAGAGCCGGTGGCCATCTCACCGCCCTGTCAAGCCCAGAAGGCCGTCTTAAACCTCATCCAACCCTGATTCCACCCAACAGCTCCACGGCGTGCCCTCCTGACTCTGCAGCCTCAGCACTTCGGTTTCAGTCTGCATTGGCTGATAATACTACACTGGTAAGCTTCCCCTTCCTTGGACAAGCGGGTTCTGGCTTTTAGGCTTTTCCGGACTTGGGCTCAAAGCTGTTAATAAACCCAAATATTTGGTGTCCAAGTTCTCTGAGGATAGCCAGGCTGCCCTACGGTTGTATAAAGGAAACGGAGACGTCCTTCTCTAACACAACCACGCTGTTTCCGGATGTTAGGCAGGATCTTGGGGTGCCAAATTCCTGTTTTCATCCTCACCTGCTGGCCAGTCATGGGGGGAAGCCAGTCATCTAAAATAGACTCCCAGTCTGCACTAGGCCGTGTTCTGGCTAATCTCCAGACTATAGGTTTATCTGGGGAACTGTGTCCTGAGTGGCTCATATTTTTCTGCACAAAAGTCTGGCCCACTTATGAGTTGGGTAATGGTTCTCGATGGCCTGAGATGGGTACGTTAGATCTTAAAATGTTGACTGATCTCAGTAACTTTTGCAAACAGGCAAATAAATGGTCAGAAGTTCTGAACGTATAGGCCTTTCTGGGCATGCATTCCCCACTTTTCCTTTCCACCCCTCCTGACTCTACTGCTCCCGCCAGCCACAGCTGCCATCTTGGTCGCCACGTGGCAACTCACAGGTGCCGCCTGGTGGCCTTTCTGGGTCACAGGCCTGCTATTCTGCGAACTCAAGGTCCCCATTCTGTGATGACATGTGAATGCTGGAGTCTGACCCGGGCGAGTTGCAGGCCCCATTTCCTGACGACCCTGACCCACAAGACCTCTCTTTACCACCGTGATCGTCATCTTATTCTGGGGCAGCAGCCTCCCATTCTAACCCACTCCTTTTCCCCCCGCCTACCTCCCTTAAGGGACCAACCCTTACCTCCCCATTGCCTACCCCTGTAGGTCACTGCACCCATTCCAGAGACCCCCCTTTTCTCTTGGCCCTGCTTTGTGAGGTGGCTGGTGCAGAAGGCGTGGTCCATGCCCATGTTCCTTTTTCCCTTCCTGACCTTGCACAACTTGAAAAGAGACTGTGTTCTTTTTCAGCCAATCCCTCTGGTTTTATTAAGGAATTCCAACATATTGTACAAGCATATGATTTAACTTGGTGGGATCTTCATGTCATTTTAACCTCCTCTTTAACTGCAGATGAACGAGATCATATTCTTAAGGCTGCCAGGGAATGGGCCGATCAGGCTCACCTAACCAATCCACAGCTCCCTACCGGAACAGCTGCAGTTCCTTCTGAGGATCCCACTGGGATTATAATGACAGGGGTGAGGGAATAAAAATGAAAAATCACATGATACTATGCCTTCAAGCTGAGCCCAGGGTAACTCTCCAGGTAGCAGGAAAGCCAATCTCCCTCTTGATTGATACAGAAGCTACCTACTCTCTCCTCCCTTCCTTCTCAGGACCAAGTTTCCCTTCCCAAATCGAGGTTCAGGGGATTGACGGCATGCTCTCTTGTCCACGTACTACAGGCCCCTTTTTATGCCATTTAGAGACCTTTATGGTTAGCCATCCATTACTGATTATCCCTCCATGTTCTACCCCCCTTTTAGGTAGAGACTTTTTAACCAAAATTGGGGCTGAACTCTCTCGTTTAATTTCCCCATGGCTTCTGTTTCCTGTAATATACTTTTAATGGCTCTAGCTACAGTTGATGACTGGGAAGCCAAACCTCCCCTTCCAATAGATTTGGTTGACCCTATAGTATGGGACACCAGCACCCCAGTTGTGGTGACCCACCACACCTGGGTCCAGATTGTCCTACATGACCCCACTATTTTCCCTGCCCACTCCCATTTTCCCATATCCTTCCTTCACCAATGTGGGCTTAAACACATTATTTCTCATCTCCAGGCCCAGGGACTGCTTATCCCTACTAATCCCCTTTATAATACCCCCATTCTCTCTGTTAAAAAGCCTAATGGGACCTATAATGATGTGGTGGTCCCAATCCACCCAGTTGTCCCTAATCCCTATGCCCGCTTATCTCAGATTCCCCCAATACTACCCACTTTTCAGTTCTCGACTTAAAGGACGTGTTTTATACAATTTCTCTGCATCTTGAGACATAACCCCTTTTGGCCTTCACTTGGGAGGACCTCGATGCCCAGGTTGCTCAACAACTAGCCTAGACCCTCCCCCAGGGTTTTCGAGATAGCCCACATCTCTTTGGACAGGCTCTAGCACAGGACCTCCTCCAGTGCCCCTTTGGAGCCTAGTTCTCTGTTACAATATGTAAATGACCTTTTACTTTTTAGTCCCTCCCTAGAAGTGGCCAAGTGGTACATTGCCTGTCTCCTTAATTTTCTTGGAAGCAGTGGTTACAGGGTGGCCCCACATAAAGCCCAGTTATCAGTGCCTGAGGTGCGGTATCTAGGCCTACATCTCACCTCAAACATCTGAGGACTAACTGTTTACCGGGTCAAGGCCTTACGAGGCTTGCAGCCGCCCACCTCAGCTGACCAATCCAAGAGCTGCGAGTATCATGGCCTGAACTCCTTCCACTAGCTCTGGCCTGTGTAAGGGCCCCCCCTCGAGGCCCCACCTTTATGAGCCCCTTTGAATTGCTGTATGGTCGCCCTTTCCTGCTTAATCACACTCTCCCTTCGGATCCCCCTCCTTTGGCTTCCTATCTTCCTTACTTGTCTTTTCTCAGGCACCTTCTTAGGGAACATGCTGACTGGTATCTTCCCCAACCTGGGACTGAAAAAGCAGCTCCAAACCCTGCAGTCAAGGCCCTTAAGCCAGGGGATCAAGTCCTCTTCAAGTCACTTCAACCAAAACATCTCCAACCACGGAGGACTGGGCCCTTCACAGTGATCCTCACCACACCTACCGCAGCCAAACTGCTGGGGGACCCCAACTGGCATCATCTTACCGGCTAAAAAGGGCTGCGTTACAACAGTCCCGTGACAAATTCTCTTGCACAGTGTTGGGGCCTACTATGCTTTGTTTTTCTCGGCATAATTCTCTTTGGTGTTTTATTTCAACAGATCCACTTGTTCACATACTACGGTGCTCTCCCTCTTCGGATGCCATACTGTCATAACTCCTCATCTGCTAAAGTCTCCTCGAGCACACATCACCAAGCTGTCCAGGGTAACCTCTGACTCACACCGTAGCCATACTCCCACCTGCCCACCTCTGGAGGACCCGACCTCTCCCGGCCGAGGGGCCCCCTTACGATGCCCCTTGACAGCAGGAAGTAGTTTAAGATTTAAATCTCCGCGCATTATCACCAAAAGGCCGGGATGACAGGTTGGGCCGCTCCCCGCAGGGGTGGGACCTTAGAAAAGGAAGAGACTCTGCTGGGCGATATGGCGAAACAGGCGATATCACGAGGGGGGCGGAGTTTCCATGAATAGACCCACCCACATGACGTAAACCTTAAAAGGAAGGGCATTTCCTTTCCAGTGGTGGAGGAGCTCGGAGGTCTCCAGGAGCGGTCCAGCCCCTATCCCTAAGAGAAGACCACATTAAAATTCTTTTCTTTTTGGTGCACCGGTCTCTCTCACCTTTTTATTGTGCCTAAAAACCTAACACTAAGGAATAGTGTCTAGAGAGTTACCGTGATTCACTTATGTGCCGACTTGGCTGGGCCTCTGCTATGGTTGGATGTGTCCCCACAAGTCCATGTGCTGGAAACCTAATGCCCAAATTCATATGCTAGTGATATTTGGAGGGGATGCTTTTGAGAGATAATTAGAGGAGGTCAGGAAGGTGGGGACCCCCGGATGGCATTAGTGGCTTTATAAGAAGAGGAAAAGAAACCGGAACTAGCCCGCTTGCTCTGTCTCACCACATGTAAGCTTCCGCCATCTTGTGATGCAGCGGTGCAGCCCTCAGCAGATGCCAGTGCCACGCTCTTGACTCCCTAGCTCCAGGAACTATCAGAAACACACTTCTTTTCTTTACAAATTACCAGTCTCAGGTATTCCATGCAAAAGAGAAATACTTGAGAGGTACAAAGACAGCCACATTACCTAGACATTTGGTCTAAGGTGATTTTGCATGTTTCTGTGAGGTTATTTTTTTGAGACTGGATCAGCATTCAAGTCAGTGGACTTTGGTAGAGCAAGTTCCTCTCCTTAATGTGGGCAGGACTTATCCAATTAGTTGAGTCTCAATAAATCAAAAGCTGACCTTGATGCACAAGAGAGAATGAATTCTGGAAGCAGGCTGCCTTCAGACTCAAGTCGCAAGTCTTTCCTGGGTCACTGCTGCCTTCCCACTTTAGATTTGGGGCTCACCAAGCTCCACAATTGGTTGAGCCAGTTCCTTAAAATAATATCTCTCCATATATAGACATACATCTATCTATCAATCATCTATCTATCTGTCATCTATCATCTATCTATATTCCCTTGGTCCTATAACTCAGGAGAATTTGGTCCTATTACTCTGGAGAAATTTGCAATTTCATCTCATCAAGTAATTAAAAAACCTTTCATACTCCTGCACCTGTGACTTTAGCCCAACAGAAGCAGAGTTTAATTGAACAACTATATATTGAATTCCAGCGACACATTTGGTAGAAGCAGCCCGGGAGTAACACAAAGATAAGATAGAGTCTGACCCAATTTACCCAAAACTTAGATGAGGGGACAATCAGGTGCACGCTTAATGTGACTACTAGACCATTTCTGAGAGGCCCCATCCCAGAATCCTTTCCAAGCAACACAGCCTTTGCACTGAACACCTGTTTTCCTTTTTAACTGTTTCTCTTGCAGTCAGCAAAAGCCACACACATCTCTGGTTTCGCACCCAAGACCAATAAGAGATAAGCTTGGGGTGCAGATTCAGTCCTGCTTAATCTGTAACTTTCTTAGCTTTTTCATTGCTGTGAACAGAACACCTGGCAAAAGTAACTTAAAGGAAGAAAGGCTTTTCACCTGCGTATGGGTTTGGAGGGCTCGTCCATGGTATGTGGGCTCCAAGGCAGAAACTTCATAAAAAGCAGAGCATGGGCAGAGGAAAGCTGCAGGCTCATGGTGGCCAAGAAGGAGGCGGGAAGGGGCCAGGGACAGACATTATCTCCAACACAACATCCCCAGTGACCCACCTCCTCTACCCACACACTATCTGCCAGTTACCACGCAGCAAATTCATTTGAATTATTAATCCATCCATGAATTCATCCATCAATAAGATTACACCCTAATCCATTTATTCTGTATTGCCAACACATGAGTTTTTCTTGGGGGACTGTTCAACAGCTAGACCATAGCAACCACCTTTCTGCCTTGAGGACCTCATCCCTCTCAGCTGCTCAATAGGAAGGCACTGGGATGGAGCTATGTTCTTCCTTTAAAGGCTTTTTATGGTATTATTTGATCCCAGAAAGAATCCGGAAACCCCATGGCCTCTGCTGCCATTTCCTTATTTTATTATTAGAAGAACCACTTGCCCATTCAAGTCATTTTCTTGTCATCTGGGAAGGGGAGCCATCGTTGGTTGGGAAGTTTCTCTGTTATTTCCAACTACTCAGCTCTGTACTCGTACCAGAGTTCACTGTTTACCCCGTGAGCCCTTTGAGGGTGCCTGATTCCAATGCACAAGCCAGGGACAGCAAAGATGGTGCCTCCGTTGCCCAGGTCCTCTGTAACAAATTACCCCAAACTGGGTGGCTTCAAACAACAGATGTTTATTCTCTCATTGTCCCAGAGGCTGGAATTCCAAAATCAAGATGTTAGCTGGGCCATATGCCTTCCACGGACATTAAAAGGGGATGCTCCTTCCTTGCTCCCCCCTTGGCATTCTTTGGCTAGTAGGTGCAATCTATAACTGGTCAGAGGGTCAGGACCCACTTTTCTCCCCACTCTCCACTATTTTAAGATTAAGGTCACATTCACAGGTATGGGGTTCAGTCCTGAACCTACTTTTGCAGTAACACAATTCAACCCACCACCACCGATGGGGGACCCCATACTTTTAAACAATCCATCAGAAGCCACCATGGCCCTAAGCAGAAGCTGATTTCTTCCCATGACCCATCCAGCCCCCTGCCCTTGCATCTGTGTACGTGTGCACACTGGTCCCACGCAGAGGTGGTCCCCTGGGGCCTGGGCAGAGCGTGGAAACAGGTTGGCCTCAGCCATTTGGTGGGGTGAGCTGGTATGGTTCTGGAAACGCGACCTTCTGTTCAGCTCTCTCCATGGAGTGGGCTCCCTGCTTCGCAGAGTCACCCTGGTGGGGATTGTATACAAGGCCAGCACTGAAGCTGGGCAGCTGCTTGCTTCCATTTTTGAGCTGTGCTGAGCAGACCGCTCCAAATGGCAGTGGCTTGGGGAAAAGCCAGACTTCAACAGAAGAAAAAAAAATCCACTTTTTTTTTGATAGGCAGTAAGTATCTATGATTTTTAAACTTGGCTGTGATAACAAAAATGTCTGAGAGAGAAGGCTGTTTTGCAAAGATTGGCTTCTTTGTAAACCACCAGGCTGCCCAGTGGGCCCCAGGCTCCTGGCAGCAGCTGGACTACCAGGTTGAAGTGGTCAGAAGATTGCCTGGGGAGAAGTAGGGGGACATCACGTGGCACCTTCTGGCGCCCACCTGGACAGGGATGGAGAATAAAGGTAGGGAAGAGGTAGGATTTTTTGCAGGTGGTTTTCTTCCTTTCCTGGGCCTTCGAATATCCAGTGAGTTCAGAAATCCTGCTTCCGACATACCATCTTGTAACTGGAGATACACGGACTTCTACCTCTGAATGTTCCCATGGCAAAGACACATGTTTTCACAACATTCCAAGAAAATCCTGAAATTGAGTCCTGAAGACGGCTTGGAATTTTTTGGCCAAGGAAATAGTATTCCATGCATTGGCGGTACGTCTGTGTGGGCAGCTGTCTTGGGAGCAATGGGGTGCAGCCCGGAGCCAGTGGTCCCTGGGGGGCAAGGGGGCAGCAGAAAGATGAAAAATCAGGAATGCACCTCTCATTTTGGTTTTCTGACTTACTTCTCCAGGAAAATGGTGGCATTGTTGGGATTTCTCAACTGAAAATCATGTGGGGAAATATTTATTATTCTATACAAGAAAGATCAAGGCTGATCAGATATCCCTAGAATTAGGCTTTTCAAGTCTGCTAAAAAAATAATCCCTACCAAGTTATTTAATAAAGTTCTTTTTGTCCTTTAGCTGTTAAAAAAAAAAAAGCCTACATCCCCAAGCAAAAATATTTGGCTTCATCTTTGTGGATAAACTGATTAACAGGCTGAGATAACAGCAGGTTCTCTGGTACCTCTGTTGATGTAAAACCCATCTTTCCTTCATGCTCAGTATCAAGAAAGCCACACCCCACGCGCAGCCAGCGTGGCCTTTCTTTCCCCAAGCCCAGACCCCACTTTATGTGAAGGATGTGTTATTACCCTTGGTGGGGTCGGAGCTTGTCTTGAAATAAAAAACATACGCAGCACAGAGGTGACTCCAACCCAAGCTGTGCATTCTTTGGTTCAAATGTTCTTCTTTGCCCTAATTTACTAAATTTGGGACACACAGAGTGCGCCCCAGGACGGGCTGGAGGTTGCAAACATTCCTGCCCAGGGAAGCCAAGTACCAGAGCGGCCTGAACTCCCTGTCCCTCTGCCTGCCCTCCCGTCTGGGTTTGGAGGACGCTGTGATATATGGCGCCTTCTAAAGAACAGGACGCAGATGCGCGGGGGAGGGAAACCGGAGACCAGCGCACGAAGACGTGTCCATCTGTCCCCGGACTGCGCCCATAAATTACCAACCACAGCTGCAGATTTGAAGGAAACGTTGACATTTCTCTTTTTCCCAAAACTTTGGCCTTTTTGTGCTCAAAGAAAATTTGAGAGGAGCACAGGTTTTGCCCCGCGATGACTTCCTCCCCTCCTCTTTAATCATCTGCTGGACGTCCAACTGTCGGTGTGTCTGTCTCGGAGATGAAGGAGAGCCAGTGAGGGTCCCTGCCTCCCTCCTCCTTGGGCCCGGCCAGCCAAGTTGCACATGCGCACTGTGGATGTGGTCTTTCCCGGGAGCGGAGGAATTTGGTTGAGAAAAGAGGAGAGATGACATGCGCAGAGGGGGGTAGAGTCCATGGCACCGCGGAGGCCAGATCTGAGACCAGTCAGGTGCTTTGTGTGGTCACTCGTCCATCCCGCAGCCCTGTCCAGTGGTGCTCGAAGTGCTGGATGGACCCCCCTGACCCGCCCAGCTCCAGGGAGCACTTGTGAGCGTCCGGGTGCACTGGGAACCCCACAGCTACAGTGCCACCCCCTCCTGTGCAGCGCCTTCTGACTGTCTGTCCACCACAAGCCGGGGCCTCACTCGCACGTTGGTGTCCGGAGCATCAGATCTGGCTGCTCTGGGCTTTAGGGAACGCTGAGCCCACTCTTGTAATTTCTATCTGAACACAGATAAATGCTGTGTGTGTGTGTGTGTGTGTGTGTGTGTGTGTGTGTGTGTGTGTAGAGAAAGACATTCTTTTTTTTATTCTTGTGGTCCTGGGGATCGAACTCTGGGCATTCTACCTCCAAGCTACACCCTCAGCCCGATTTTTTTTTTAATTCTTTATTTTTATTAAAATTTTTTTTTGTGGTATTGGGGATGAAACCCAGGGTCATTCTACCCCCAAGCTACACCCCAGCCCTATTTTTTGTTCTTTATTTTGAAACAGGGTCTCACTGAGTTGCGGAGGGCCTCACTAAGCAACAGAGATGGCCGCAACCCCGGATCCTTCTGTTTCAGCCTCCCAAGTACTAGGATTACAAGCGTGCGCCACCACGCCTGGCGAGAGAGACATTCTTATGATAAATTGTTTAGGTGACCTCTGTTCATCCAAATCTTTCGCAACAAGGATGACATTTTGGACTTTAATTATTATAGAAATAATCTGGGAAGTTTCCTAGTGTAGGCAGAAAACACATTCGGCACCAGCCCAGATGATGACCACTAAGGGACCTCTGGAGACAGCTGGCCCAGAGGGCGTGTGTGACCCCTGGGTAGTGGAGTGGTGGGTAGTACTCTACTCTGTCGCCTTGCCCGTCCTGTCCCTGAGTGCCTGTTCCACACACAGAGCAGGGACACGGTGACCTCAGTACTGGGGCAGGATGCCCTCTGTAAGCACAAGGGGCCCCTTTTAGACCCAGGGCCCTCTGATGCAGGCTGCCGGCGACACTTGTCCGCCTTCAGTTTAATCCTGCAGCAGGGCCGTGGGGGAGCTGCGTCGGTGGAATGAGGCCCCTCCCTTCCTGTGAGGCAGCCACCGCTCCACAGGACCCTGCCGCGAGCCCCTCCATCAGGGAAACGGTTAGTGTTCCGCCACGCAATCGGCAGGATCATATATCTGGGACCTGTTGGGCCCGAGCCCACTGGGCCAAATGCTGCCATCTGGCATTCAAATGTGACACACAGAGGCAGCCACTGGTCACCCTCCAGCAGGCCCAGCGGGACCTGAGAAGACAGGAAACAGGAGTGTCATGGAGAGGCCCTGCCCAGCGTCCTCTGTCCCGGGCCTTGAGGCACTTGGCAGGGCAGGGATCCAGGACCATGGGCGCGGGTGACACCAGCTTCCAGGGAGCCACAGCTTTTTTCTTGGGTCATGCTGGCATATGCTGTGGATTAAATGCGTGCACGGCAGCTGGCTGCCGGGCCACCTTGACTCAACCTTGAAATTCTGGGTCCTTTGGGAGCTTTGTCTGTCACTCCCTGCCCCCCGGGGCTGTTCTGCAGACCTACAGAGACCCCATGTGGGAGCTCTGTGAGATGTGCCAGTCGAGGATTTCTCATGGAGAACAAATGCCCAGCTCTACCTAGCAGGGTTTAGGCTTTACTGGAATGTCCCCCCAGGCTCTGTGCTGGGCAATGGGGGCTTTTAGGAAATGGTTGGATGGTGAGGACTTTGGCCTCATGAATCCATCTGATGGATTACAAATTTGAATGGGTCCTGGGCAGCGGTGGAAGCTGTAGGTCACGTGGCTGTGCCCTTGGGGACTGTTTCTGTCTCTTTCCACCCGCTCTTTCTCTGCGTCCCGGCTGCCACAAGCCGAGCAGCTCTCCACCCGCCACGCCCTCTGCCTGGTGCATTGCCTCGCCCGAGGCCCAAAGCAATGCTGGCAACCGTGGACCGAAATCTTCAGAACCTTGAGCCAAAATAAAACTTTCTCCCCTAAGCTGCTCTTGTCGGGTCTTCCAGTTGCGGAGACACAAAGCCGACCAGCAGAGCGAGGCTGGTCACACTGCTCCGTCAGCAGTGAGCACTGACTCCCGCTCGAGGCCCAATCCTGCCAACACAAGAGAAGACAGAAGCCCGGATGTCGTGGACCTGGGCAAGAGTGGCGGGACGAGGGTGGCAGTCGCTGTGCGGGGGGCGTCCCGGCAGGAGAGGCCGGCGGGCTTCATGGAGAAGAAGGTAGATGCCACACCCAGCCGTGGAGGATCACGAAGACCAAAGCCGGCGGTAAAGGAAAAGAAAGTTCCAGAATACTGAGGGCTGGGGGATAGAGAGGAGTGCTCCGGCCAAGACAGGGAAGCCGCGGTGAGAGAGGATGGGAGATGAGGGAGGCCAGACAGGGGACTTGTGGAAACTTGGCAGAAGTTTGGAATGGCGATTTCCTGAGCTGCCTAATAACAGTCTGGAAAGGGCGGGGTGCGGGTCTGGCAGCCGTGTGTGGGGTGCCCGGGCCGGATGCCCTCTGAGCACAAGCAGCACAGATACAGGCCGGCTCCACACAGCCATCCTCCACGCGGAGGCAGCTTTGGGAATGGCAAAGGAGGACCATGTGCCAGCCATGTTTTACTGGGAGCTGTCTGCTATTCCAGGGCTTAAGGTGGGTAGCATTGGCTCAGCTTTGAGTACTGGGAACGCCTCATGTCCTTTCCTTCTCCCCAGAAACACAGATAGCAGAACTGGAAGGGCATAGCTCAGGATCTCCCAGCCCAGGAGTCGGCCATTCTCCTCCGGACAGCCAGGCAGTCAATGTCTTAGGCTTTGTCAGCCACGTGGACTCTCAACCGCTCAAGGCCACTGTTGTAGCCAGAACACAGCCACAGACAATATGCGAATGAATGGCATGGCTGTGTCCCAATAAAACTTTATTTACAAAATAAGCAGCGGGCCAGGCTCGGCCTGCATCAGAGCTGTTGGACATTCTCATCTTACAGAGCCGAGCCAAGGCTATCCGCCTAAGGAGGTGGCTCCTGGCTTCTGGGTCTCTTCCTCCTCACTCAGCTCCTTATTCCTGGCAAAGCGGGGCCAGGAAAATGCTCTGAATCTTCCTGCCTCAAGAGATCTGAAAGTGCAGTAGGACTGCTGGGATGTTTGTGTTTTCAGCGAGGCGGAGAAAATAAAAACAGAGGAACGCCTGTATTATTGTTATTATTTTTCATAGGCACGTTCATTTAAATAAACTTCCAATCCTGCCGGGCAGTGCTGGCACTTCACTGTTGAACGGTTTGGCTTGGACAGTAAAACCCGCGACAAATGTCACTCCTCCTCTAATGTAATTAATCTTTCGTCCGGGCCTTACCATCACCTGCTAAGCAACACGATCCATCTCACTACTGAAGCCAGCCACCTGCTGCTTTCCTGGCCGGTCCAGTGCGCAGACCTCTCGAGACCGGGATGTCGATGGGCCAGACCTCGGCCAGCTCTCAGGGCTACGGAAGCACCGGGTTTCCCAAAGTTCCGCTGACGCTCAGCAGAGCCTCTAGACATCATTTCCAACCACAGATCCCATGCTCCTCAAATAAGAAGAATTTAAAAGGGAAAATGTGGGACTCTATGATAAATAGGTAACGCACGAATAGCCCTTTCTTTTTGGGCGTGATAATTTAATATATTCCGACCACCCTGTCAGCGTGTCAGCTTTAAAATATTACACTTGGAATAAAGAAAAATGGTCAACATCTCAGCACCATCTTTTGATTAATGGGTCATTCCTTTGAGATGGATCAGTTTGTTTGATTTTGTTACCGGGAATGACTGATGGCTGTTTTAAAAAATACTTAGCTTTCGAGCTAACCTCTGTGAGATAATTTTTATACGCCGTGTGTAGCTGTGTTTTAAATAATTGGACTTTATTGCCTGCCTTCCATGCATGAACTGGAGTTCCCAGGAGGAGCAGACAGCTTCAGAGTGGGTCAGTTGAACATCTGCACGCACGCCGGCCCCGTACGCATGGAGAGGCTTTGGGCAGATGGCCGGCCGGCCTTAGTGACAGCTCCTGCTTCCTGTCCATTATTCACCAATGGAAATAATATGACACGAATCCCCCATTCTGAGTAATATGTGGTTCTACCCTTGTAATACCTGCAATAAAGATAAATAACTTATCATGCAGTCATTGCTTAACTCTCCAGGGAGAACACAGGAGAAACAACAGGTCACTTGTGTTTGGCAGGAAAAGGGGTTTGCCACTGGTAAGGCATTCACCGGATGTTTAAATTTAATTTCCCAATTTTTCCCAATTGTTTATTCTTATGTTGCTCAGGAAAAAAAATTATTTTGGCTGCTTAAGTAATTTGAGATCTGGTTTTAGGAAAAGTCCTCTTTGGACCCCCTGGTTTGGGTCATGGCACCTGCAGAGCAAGCATTAGAGTGGCAAGCTTAATAAGTACAGTTTTGCCGGGGTGACTGCGCATGCCTGTAATCCCGGGACTTTTGAGACTGAGATAGGAGGATCACAGATTCATGGCCAGCCTCAGCAACTTAGCAAGACTACAATTGAGAAACAGAGCTAGGAGTGTAGCTCAGAGGTAGAATGCCCCCGGTTCAATCCCCAGTTATTAGTACACACGCGCGCGTGCGCACACACACGCACACGTCCAATTTTACCTTCTAAATGAACTCAAACACAATTGTGGTTCAAAGTCATCTTGGAGTTTTTACTTTTTAAAAAAAAATAGTAGTTATTACTCTTACACGTGTAATGCGATGTTCTCAGGACTCTTAAGATCACCCTTGTATTTTGTCTCCCCTGATCAGAGCCTGGGAAGAGTTTTATTTTTATTTATTTTATTTTTTTATTTTTGGTGGTACTGGGGGTGGAACCCTTCTACCTCCAGGCTACACTCCCAGACCTATTTTTTAGGTTTTTATTTGGAAACAGGGTCTCTTAAGCCAGCGCGGCTGGCTTCGAACCTGCGGGATCCTCCTGTCTCCGCCTCCCAAGCGCGGGGATTACAAGAGTGCGCCACCACGCCCGGCTTGGGAGGAGTTTTATTTTTAAAGATGAGTGAGTAATACTGATATAAGTGGAGCGTGAATCCTTACAAGTGACATCTATCCAGCCCTGGACACGCGCATGCCCCGTGTTAAGGGCTTTCCACAAGTGAAGCCATTTGTGGCCATCCTGGGGCTGGAGCTGTCGTCTTCTTCATGTGACCAGAATAAGCCCCCCTGAGTCCCACAGCTGGAGCGGGCTGGGAACCCACCAGTCCGATTTTAAGTTTTTAGCCTCTGTGTAATGGGGCTGCGCGGGGCTAGGAAACCCTTCTTCCTGAGAGGTCTCAATCTTTCTCTTCTCGGAAAGGCCACCCAGTTGCTTCCCAATCTCTTTTCTTCCTCTGGGCTGTAGTTCTCTTGGTAGGGCAGAGCTGAGGAGCTGGGCTGGGTCCCCTGCTGGACCCCTCGAACTTTCCATCCACATGGGGTGCAGCTGACCCTGTGCCGGAGATGGTTAATTCACCTTGGGTTCTATGCTGGCTGCCAGCAAATTGCCTTTGCTTGGTGAAAGAATCCACTTGTTGAAGGCAGCAGAAGATTCTAGAAACTATGGAAAGTTCTAGAAGTGGTAGAAGGGTCTGGAAATGGCTTTCTCCTTCCTTTTACTTCCTCATCTGTACTGCAGGAAGAGGCTGCTGCAGAGAGAGCTGCAGCCCGGCCGAGGAGAGCGTGCCTGCCAGAGTTCAGCAATGGAACTCAAACCAAGAGGGTCACCTGCCCGAGCTCACCACGTTAAAACTCAAGCCTCGCACAAACTCATTTGTATTCACCCAGACGGCTGTTTTGGCTAGAAAGAAATGCTTCCTCATCACGAGAATTATAAATAATTTGAGCAGAAAGCTCCAGGCAAGACACGTTAATCAAGTTTGAAGGGATTCATCTTTTTATACAAAGGGCTTTCTTCTCCCCCCCCCCCCCCACGATCCTAGAGATTGAACCCAGGGGCCTTCTCCTTTGAGCTATACCCCCAGCTCTATTTTTTTTTTTTAAAGAGGGTCTTACTAAGTTGCCGAGGGCCTTAATAAGTTGCTAAGGATGGTCGTGAACCTGCAATCTTCCTGTCTCAGACTCCCAAGTACTGGGATTACAGGTGAGCACCACCGTGCCTGGCTCATACAAAAGGTCTTCTTAAGTCTAAAGAAGCTTCCCCATCTGTACTTCTGTCCGAGGTGGTGTCTAACACATGGAGGACATGCTGGCCTAGCTGTTTCTTCCTTTCTTTCTTTCTTCTTTTTTTTTTTTTTTTGGTGGTACTGGGGTTCCTGGAAGCCCTTCTACCTCCGGGCTACACTCCCAGACCTATTTTTATATTTTTATTTGGAAACAGGGTCTCCTAAGCCAGCGCACGCGGCTGGCTTCGAACCTGCGCGATCCTCCTGTCTCTGCCTCCCAAGCGCGGGGATGACAAGCGTGCGCCACCACGCCCGGCTGTTTCTTCCTTTCTAATCTGCCTCCCCTGCAGGTAAAACACTCAAATCCTTGTCCCATAAACGTGTCCTTGAAAAATCTGTCTTCCTCAGTAACTTGCTGCAATTGCCAAGATATGAACCACTATGGAAAATTGTCTGTCATATTTCCCCTTAACCTTAATTTGTATCTGTTAAAAAAAATTAGCATCAAACCAGGCGTGGTGGTGGTGCACGCTTGTAATCCCAGCATTCGGGAGGCTGAGACTGGAGGATTGAAGTTCATGGACAGCCTCAGCTACTTAGCGAGGCCCTTTGCAACTCAGACCCTGTTTCAAACATAACCTTATTGAAATGTGTTAGTGTAATAAAGTCAGCATTACCTAACATATGAAGTAACTGTAGTAAAATAATCTGTCTCCTGCAGAGCAACGTGCGACTGTGTGTTTTTATATTGTGTTCGCGTCACAGTGAGCGCTCTGCGTACAGTCTCTGCCCCCCTCTCGTGGTCCCCAGTCATGGGTCTGGAGCGGCCGACTCGGGGGCGGCGGCTCTTGATGGCGTGATTGGGAAGGCTCGCGCTCCCGGGATTCGTTTAGACTTCACCCTGCATTGCAGTTAACGATTAAATCTTTGCTCCCAGTTTTAGCTCAAAGGCAGGTTTGAGAGGGATGTGGAATATTTTCTTTATTTTTTTAAAAAACAAACCTCGGTAGATAGAGTTGGGTTTATTTTTAACAGGGGCGGAAACACGGTGGCTAACTGGTTTCACGATTCCATGCAGCACAGAGCGCCCGCTATAAATGAAGAAGCAGCTGGACCCCCCCTTAGCAAGGCGGGGTGTCGGGGCTCAGAGGGCGACCCCCCCCCCCAGGCTGGTCCGCAGCAGCCCGCGCCTCTGTGCGCAGTACCTTCAGACAAGCTCAAGTGCCCAGAACCTGCTGCGGGCCGGGCACAGCACCAGGGTGCAGGGAAGACCCAGAAGTATAAACGAGGTCCTGTCTATCCAGGGTAGTGTGGGAAGAGACAGGGCAGAGACAAGCGGACCCCAGGAAGGCCGTGTGATGCCAGCCCGCGCCCTGAGGGATGTCCAGGCGATCACAGACAGACTAAGGAGATGGTGGCTTCTGACAGGGATGAAGGGGCACAAAGGGCTTTGAGAATCCGCAGGGAGCGGTGGTGAGAGCTCAGGTGTCAGATACTCCTTGAGGGGTCACAGGGAGGCCACCCAACAGAGATCTTCCATCAGCTCCAATAAAAAAAGAAGGGTACCCCGAAATGAACCGACACGGAGAGAATTCCAGGACAGACGGTCAAGGGGAAATAGCTTGCGTCAAATGCACATTTGTGAAACAAGTTGTGTCCAATAAACAACACTAAAGAACCGATATATATTTTAAGGAAATATATGTTTATGTATATGTGTCTCTTTATATACATACATACACATATATATATATGTGTGTGTGTATGTATATGTATATATATGTATACATACACACATATATAGGCAATTGTTTGTAAAGGTGTTGTCTTTGGGTATGGTCCTGAGGATTGACCCCAGGGCCTCACACATATGAGACAAGTGCTCTGCCATTGAGCTACACCCTCCTGCTCCCTACACATGTGTTTTAAAGGGTTCTCTGTATATACTAAACCAATCATTGTCTTTAGGGTGGGAAAGGAGAGGATCAGGATTAGGGGTCAAGGAGAACTTACGTCTTTTTGTAATGTTCTTTTAGAAACGTAAAAAAAAAATAACATCATTATCTGGACAACCATTGGTGGGGAGGGGGAGGGAAAATGGGGGCGGGGGAGAGAGGGCACTAAATATAGTTTAAATGTATGCCATTTATGTTCAATAAAAAATTGTTAAAAAATTAACGTCATTTTTTTCTTTATTTTTATCCAGCTTCTTCTTTGCAGTGCTAGGGACTGAAGCCAGGGCCTCTTGCAGGTGAAGTATACACTTTACCTTTGAGCTACACTTTCAGCCCCTGGAATGCTTATTTTCTAAATTAAGACGCATATATTCTATATTACCTATTTTATTAAAATCTATATTTGAAATATAATTTAGTTTTCATTATAACATGTAATGCTTAAGGATATTATGTTATGTCTATATTAGTCTAGGTTTGGTATTTCAAAGTTAAATGAGTCCTGGAGAAGCAGGATCACTGATCCATAAAACCTAGAGTTCATTCACCCGAATTCCCATACTTTATAAATGAGGGAACGTGGGTTCTCTTGTTTTCTTTTTTTTTTAATTTAGTTTTTCTTTTGTTGTTGTTGATAGGCCTGGGAAGAAGTACATGAAATAATTAATGGAAAAGTCATCGAGGAGCCGAGTGTGGTGGCACACGCTTTGTAATTCCAGTACCTGGGAGGCCGGGACAGGAGGATCACACAGGTTCAAAGCCAGCCTCCGCTACTTAGTGAGGCTCTCAGCAACTTAGTGAGACCCTGTTTTTAAATAAAATATAAAATAGGTCTGAGAGTGTAAGCTGAAGAGGTAGAAAGCCTCTGGGTTCCATCCCTAGCACCACACACACACACACAAAAGTCATTGTGGACCTTAAGTTTTCCAGGCAAATATGAAAAACTATGTCAAAATTTCAGCCAGATGTGGTGGTATACACCAGTGGCCCCAGCTACTCCAGAGCTGAGGAAGGAGGATCTCAAAGCCCAGAACTTCAAGACCAGCCCGTACAACACGACAAAACCCTCAGAAAACAAAACAAACGAAACCCCCAATCAACTGCGAAACACATCTTCTCTGAAGAGGGCCTGCTCTATTATAAACAACGCTAGAGCATGACTTACTCCAAAGAGCACTGGGCTGGGAGTCAGAGATTTTACGTTTCACCTAGAAGTGACCACAGGACCGTGGCATAAGCCAATCTCTGGGCACTAGGGATCTTCTGAGTCCTTAGGAAATACTATTGTTTACAATAAATAAGAGAAAAGACCTTTATCTGTGCAAACAGAATGTTAGCCTTCAAAACCAAGTCTCACACATATTATAAACATGAAATTCTAATTAAGACTCGCAGGGTCTTTAATAAGGAACCTAGTTCAGTGGGTTAAACGACCAAAGGAAGGTCAGGGCTTCTTTGGAGACTATGACGAAAGAGAAAAATCAGTATTTTCCCTAAAGAAAATATTTAAGTTAAGATCAGAAATACATTTGTCTAGAGATAAAAAGTTTCCCCCCGTTTTAAGTATTCGCAGCTGGCCCTCCTGCCATAAAAAATGACTATACTACCAATGACTCAGTTGCCACATCTGTACTGGTGACTGACAGAGTGTTTGAAGGGCTATCTCCCTCTTTGAGTCACGGCACCCCTGTTTGGTCAAGGTTTATTTTACTAGCACCAAGAGACTCACACGGTTAACATCTGTAGCTCTGCTCCTGAAACCCCTAGTCATAAAACAGTAAACTCAGCACGGTCTAAATTTCCAGAGCATAGCAAGCGACTCTACAGAAAACACACACATCGGGGCGGCTGGCGACGCAGCGGGCTGAGCTTCAGTCTGGACCTACCTTCCCTTGGGGAGTGTGGGAGAGGAGCTGAGGGAGCCAGAGCCCAGCTGCAGAGGGCCACAGAGTGTCGGCAAGGTGGGGCGTGCCATGGCACTTGGGAGCCGCACACCGGCACCCTTGGGCTCCGGGCTGGAGAGGCGTGAGTGGGACTCACTGGTCATTCTCTCGCTCCGGCCCCAAGGGCCTCTGTGCTCAAAGGCCGGAAGCCCTGCGCTTGAAGAGGCTCCGGCTTATAGCCTTGGATTCGGTTTTCATGTCCAGCACCAAGAATTAAGTGAGGACACAGAGTCATTAAAGATGGTAGTTGGCTGGGGGTGTAGCTCAGTGGTAGAGGGCTTGCCTAGCATGTGTGAGACCCTGGGTTCTAACCCCAGCACCACACACACACACACACACACACACACACACACAAAGATGGTTGTATGGATCTTGTGCCAACACAGGGCAATATTGATGATGAGATTATGTGAGAGAGAAAATGAGGAAATAGAAGGTGCAGCCGCCTACTACTGTTTTAAGAAATTGGTGCCGGGCGTGGCGGCGCACGCTTGTAATCCCCGCGCTTGGGAGGCAGAGACAGGAGGATCGCGCAGGTTCGAAGCCAGCCGTGCTGGCTTAAGAGACCCTGTTTCCAAATAAAATATAAAATAGGTCTGGGGGTGTAGCCTGGAGGTAGAAGGGTTCCATCCCCAGTACCACCACCAAAAAAAAAAAAAAAAAAAATTCGGTAAAATCTCATTTTAGTTCAGCGTGGCCAAGATTAGTGGTGTGCTCCATCACACCCGGAAAACACTTTAATTTTGTAACCTCAAATTTATTTATTTGTTATGTTTTAAAAATATAATGAGGCGGGGTGGAGAGGACACCACGCACAGTCTAAATGTATACCATTTTCAATATGTTCCACTTATAAACAAAAGTAAGAAAAATAAAAACATAACGAGGCAGCTAAGGGTTACATAGTTAAGCGAGATTAACGGCACCGAATTATTTTAAAGACACCAGCCCTGCTTTTCAGGAGCGCTGGGAGGGGCCGGCGCGGCATCTTCAAACACCGCAGAGCTGCCCACAAGAAGAGAGTACGGAAGCAGATGCCCCGCGGGAGCCAAGGTGAGGTTGTGAACCAACCGAGCGTCGGGCCGCTGGAAACATCTGGCTCCCTCGGCTCCCTGCAGCACATCTCCCACGGTGCTGAGACCCAGGGAGCCTCCCAGCTGCCCTTACACCTGCAACTGAGACGGGTGGGCTGCCACACCGCGAGGGTATCCCACCAGGACAAGGATGGAGGACGGACAGCCTCCCGCAGGTAGCTCGGGCCGCCCGCACCAGCAAGCCCCTGGATCACCTTCCGGCCGGTCCCGTGCAGGGTGCTGCCCGCCCCGGCCCACTGCGGCCCTTGCTCATGGCGCCGGGGCAGGTGCTGGTCTGGTGCTGTTGAAGCCCCTCAGGTTTCAAGAGCAGAACGTGACTTTCTGCCGAGCCCGGTGAAGCTTTTCCAGCCGCGGCAGGAGGAAGCTCGGTCGTCTCCCTCCCCCACGATGGCATAATTTAATCATGGCAAGCCAGGAAGGGCAGCAGGGAGCCATTGATCTTGTGATTTACGTGAGACGCAGGGTCGCGAGGCGGCGACACACTCGGCCCGCGGACGGCACCACAGTTAACTAACTTCAGGACCTCGAGTCGGTGGAAAGTCACTTAACTAAAGAAAACTTTGCAAAGACAGCCTGGTACCGGAAAGAAGCAGATGGTACAAAATTAAGTGAAAAAACCCTACTGGGCAAAACTGTATATGACGTATTATCTATGAAAACATGTGCCTGAGGGAGCAGCCATAGCTGTGTGCGTCTGTGTGCACACACAGCTGTAACTGCACGTGTAATCACGAGTGTTATTCTAGGAAGGAAAGAAATGGGTCCTGAGAGGACGAAGGCGCCCACGGAGAGCTGATCGGAGCCGGCGGCCGGGTGGAATCACGGGAGACTCTTCTCTTTTGCCTACGATCTCTATAACATCAAATATGATGTGTGATTGAAAAATTAGTATCAGAAAGGACATGAATCGTGTCCTCTTTGGCAGGCACTTTCCAAAGTTTAAATAAATATATCAAACCATGCAGCTCCCTGCAGCCCCGGTGACTGGGAGGACCAGGTCCCCGTCCTCAGGGGAATGGAAGTCATTCTCACTGTAAACGGCCTCCAGAGGAAGGAGGCAGCCCGCCGTGCTGTTCAGACCCCGCTTTACTTGGAAACAGGGTCTCACTAAGTTGCCGAGGGTCTCACTAAGTTGCCGAGGGTCTCACTAAGTTGCTGAGGCTGTCCTCAAACCTTCGATCCTCCTGTCTCAGCCTCCCAACTAGTGGGATTACAGGCATACTTCATCATGCCTGGCTGCTGTGGCGTATTTTAAAAATAACTTCAGTGCTTTGCATTCTACTGTTAAATCCTTGGCTTTGACTCTCTGTAGGAAAGTAAGGAAGTAGCTCAGGGAAGAATATTCTGGAATCCTCCATAATGCCGTTAAAAAAGCTGCTCCTTATTTTGTTTGATATCTTTTGTGTAGGCATCTGTGGGACAGATTATTTTCATAACTCTAATGTGAATCAAGTCCACGCTTCCTGAAGATGAGTTTTTAAGTTTTTTCTTTTCATTTTCCTTTGACAGCCACAAAGCTCAGAGTTAAATTTCGTGTTTAGTTATACTAACCACACGAATGTGTGTTTATAGCGCATTTTCCCTCCCCCTCCACCCACCACCTTTCTACAAGTTAAAAAATATTTTCTGTGCCGGGCGTGGTGGCTCACACTTGTAATCCCGGCGCTTGGGAGGCAGAGACAGGAGGATCGCGCAGGTTCGAAGCCAGCCGCGCTGGCTTAAGAGACCCTGTTTCAAAAATATAAAATAGGTCTCGGAGTGTAGCCCGGAGGTAGAAGGGCTTCCAGTACCACACACACACAAAGTTCTTTTTGAGCTGGGCATGGTGGCGCACGCTTGTAATCCCAGCACTTGAGAGGCTGAGACAGGAGGATCTCGGGTTTGCAGCCAGCCTCAGCTGCTTAGTGAGGCTCCCAGCAACTTAGTGAGACCTTGTTTCCAAATAAAATATAAAATAGATCTGGGAGTGTAGCCCGGAGGTAGAAAAGCTGGGGGTCCACCCCCAGTACCACCAAAAAAATTTTCTTTTTTATTGGACAGGCTTTCCTGCTTATTATTGTAAACTGTCTCAAGGTCTTTCCAGGGATGGACAAGACATAAAGAAACCTTTGGAGCAGTAAGACCTCGAGGACATGAACTGTTGGCAGAGAACGCCTCTCAAATAAGACCATAGCGCCGCTTAACTAAGCGCAACCCTGCCGCCCAAAACAGCCAGGGCTTTCTCCAAGACAACCGGACTGCGCATGTCCAAAAGCCAGCGTTATAACAGAAGTGGCTGGGAGACTGTTCTAGATTAAAACAGATAAGACGAAACAACCAACCGGTGCATCTTGGATTAGATGCTGGTGAAGAAATCAAGCTGTACATGACATCCTTGAAGCAAATGGGGACAGGTGAATTAGAACTGAATGGTTTGTGCCGACCTTAATCTTGTCGGGTGAATATACAGGAGAACGTTCTTGGGAGACACCAAAATAGTTACTGTGAAGTGTCCAGTTGACTTTCAAGTGGTCAAGAAAGCACCAGAGCAAAACGGATGCAGAGCACACAGGCATTTACCGTCATTTAGTCACCGGGCTGTCCGCTGATCTTTGGTGTATGTTTGAGAATTGTCACGGTTGCTCGGGTGAAGGTAATCAAAGGCCTAACACTAACAGATCAACCAAAGACATCTTAAATCAGAGGGTACGCCATTTTCTGAAAATCCAGGTATACCTCAAGTGATATAAATGGTTTGTACTCATGGGGTGCAAGGAACAGTTCTAAAACCTGGCAAGAATCGGAGCTCCCGCAGCCTCACCAACAATGTCCCTACGGTCATGACCTGCACGTGCGACCCAGCCAGTGCCAGGCCATTAAGGAGGACCTTGTCTCCGTGGGGACCACCCAGACCCAGGGATGGGCAGGGATACGGGCGGCGGGAAGGCTGCAGAAGTCCCTCCCAGTTGCTCCCCGGTCCTGCCTAACCACGCAGCTGCAAACCGTCTCAAGTTCTTTCCAGCAATGGGCAAGACATACACCTTTGGAGCGGTGATACCTTTCTCTGTGAGGCGCTTCCAGATGTGATTCCTAGCTGGTCACTTTACACTAACCCCACCCCAGGGCATTGGCTGGAAAGTCTCTGCTGTTCCCCGCATGGATTAAGGGATGCTGAGAATGTGCCTGGAATCACCTGAGCGCTGAGTTGGTTAGGCAGCTTGCCATTGTTGTGACAAGACGCCTTAGAAAAACCAACTTCGAGGAAGAAAGGTTGCACATCGCTCATGGTTTCAGAGATTCCAGTCTGGTCGCTGGTCCTGTCATTTTGTGGCAGAAGCTTATGGAGGAAATGGCTCCTCTCACGAGGTCCGGGAAACAGGGAGGAGGAAGGGGTCAGGGTCTGGGTACCACCTTTGAGCGCTCACCTGCGGTGACCCGACTTCTTCCCTCTACGCCCCCTTCCTAAAGGGCCACCACCTTCCCACACCACCACAGCAGGCCACAGGCCTCCCACGCGTGGTCTCTGGGGTGAATTCAAGGTCCAAACCATGACAAGCACTTACGTGTGCCAGGCGTGAGGACAGACACGGAGATATGAGACGAGGTTTTTTGTACCTGTGGTGTATAAAGTCTGTTGGGAGGCGATGTAACAAGCAAACAGATATGTGTGTGAAGACGTGTGTATGTGTGGTCTGCACGTCGTGTGTGTGGTGTGGGAGGTGGCCAGTGGCCAGTCTCACCCTCTAAAACCCTGAGGCTCTGTGGCTGAGCAGGGTGGGGCAGGGGGAGGCCCCAGCATTCTCTGAGCAGGTGACTAAGGTCAAGGCCAGAGGGAGGGAGGAGGGGACGAGGGAGAGGTATGGAGGGGACGGAGGAGTGAGACGCAGCGGAAGGAGACACTGGTGGGTTTGGGGTCTGGGAGAGGGCGGAGGGCGGGCCGGCCAGGATGAGGGATCTGCGCTGGGGAGGGGACACCGGCTGGGCTTGTGGGTGGCCACGGGGGTATGAGTGGGTGATTGTGAGCAGCAGATGGACGTGTGGCCCACCGTGGTGGCTCTGGGGCAGGCGACCTGGAGAGCAGAAGCAGTAGCTGTGGTCCCAGAAGGTGGAAGGAGAGGGGGAGAGGTGGACAGACGCCACGGCCACCTGCAGGGAGACCCAGAGGCCTGCTCAGGGCTGGGATGTTAGTGCTCAGGACAGAAGGGAAGTCGGGGTGACTTCTAGAGTACCGGTTTAAGCAAATGGTGGCATTAGTTCTGGAGAAAGAGGGGACTAGGTTGCCTTAAGAAAACAGAAGTCAAGAAGTCAGTTTTCCCTCCCTCCTGGCTGCTTAATCACCAACCTGGGATTTCTCGAGGACTCATCGTGTATAAAGCTCTGCCCATCTACCTTAATCATGTAGTTCTAAAAGATGACTGGAAGGGATTTGCAGTGAACTCACTGGGATAAGAGCACCACTGAAAAGGTGGGTATGTGCTCCTACAACAAGAGCCAGGAAGCCAAAGGAGCGATGCAATCAGATCCGAGTCCTCGTTCTGAAAGAAACTCCTGCAACTGCAACAAGAAAAACAGCCACTACCACCTCGACTCTGAGCTTCCCAGCAGCCAAAGCAAAAAGGATAATGTGAATTTCTAACACTCCTGTCTAATAAAAGGAGATGTCGGTTTGCCTGGAGCAATCACAGTCTGTCCTTCTAGACTTTGAAGGCCCTTGGGTCATCGCTTAGCTTCTCTGAGGCCAATATGGCAGAACTGCTGTATTGTCAGTAACAATTTTACATAAAATGCAAAGGACATCTGTATAAAATCTTGTGAAAGGTGCCTCCACTGCCCAGCAGAGTGGATTGGGGGACCCTGGGGGCCTGGGGTGCTTTGGTTGTATCTTCATTGTTTTTTTTTTTGCGGTACTGGAGATTGAATCCAGGGGCACTCTACCTCTGAACTATACCCCCAGCGCAATTTTTTATTCTTTATTTTGAAACAGGGTCTCACAAAGTTGCAGAGGGCCTCACTAAATAGCTGAGGCTGTCCTCGGACCCGGATCCTCCTATCTCAGCTTCCCAAGTACTGGGGTTACAAGCGTGCACCACCACGCCCAGCTCAGTTTTATTTTAATAGTGTTTTAGACTGGTTTCTCTGCAACTTACTGACTTAAGGACTGTTTCTGTTTTGTTTTGTTTTTTCCATGAGATGAGTCTCTTTTGTGACCCACTCTCTCTGTATACATCATGTGTGTGAGCACACAGGCACGCACGCCTGAACCATTCCAAGAGTTACTTGCGGACTTCCTACCACTTTTATTTTATTTTTGCAGTACTGGGAATGGAACCCAGGGGCATTCTATTCCGAGCTACACCCTCAGCCCTATTTTTATTCCTTATTTTGAAACAGGTCCTATGACATTTATTTATTTATTTATTTATTTATTTATTTAATTTTTATGGTACTGGGAATTAAACCCAGAGGCATTCTACCTCCAAGCTACATCCCCACCCTGATTTTTTTTTAACCTTCATTTTGATAGAGGGTCTCACTAAGTTTCAGAGAGCCACGAACCCAGATCCTCCTGTCTCAACCTTCCAAGTACTGAGATTACAAGCATGTACCACCACCCTTGGTTTCTACGACCTTTAAATAAACCTCACAGCCCCCTCCCCTGCCTGGACTCTTCTGACTCCCCGATCCCCTCTTGGGAGAACAAGCTTTAGTTAACAGAGGTGGCAGACCTTGCTCAGGCCATACTTAAAAGAATATCAAAGCCAGGCATGGTGGCGCATGCTTGTAATCCCAGTACTTGGGAGGCTGAGACAGGAGGATAGCGCAGGTTCAAAGCCAGCCTTAGCAGCTTAGTGAGGCCGTTTCCAAATAAAATATAAAATAGGTTTGGGAGTGTAGCCCGGAGATAGCCATCCCAGCACCAACCCCCCCCCCCCCACACACACAAACACCCCCTCTGATGGGCTGGCAGTTACCGGCCCTCCAACACCAAAGGGCTCTTACAGGGCCTGCTGGTGCCCTGGGCTGGGGGCTAGCCTGACCCTTCCCTTCAGTCATATTAGAGGCGGGGGACTCACCCCTCCTGGGCGGCTTCGCACCTCCTCATCTCTGCTCAGGGCCCTGGGTTAGTGCAGGGCGGTGCTCCCCTCCTTCTGGGTCAGACCCGTGTGACCAGCTGCCAAATGGCCCCAGCAGCCTAACTGCCCATAGTGGCCTGCGCAGGTGGCCGCGCAGAGCTGGCGGGTGTGCAGCAGCCAGGGATGAATAATTGAGGTGCGGGGTGGAATTACCGCTGCGGTCTCCACCCCCCTCCCACAGCCGCGCCTAGTCCGGGGAATACAGCTCTTGTCAGAAAAGAAACCCAGGCCAGCACCGCAGGACTCCCCGCCTCTGGCTGGGTGCACAGTTGCGTACTCAATTTCAGGGTCTAATGCGTGGGCATCAACCAGGATTAATTTGCACAATTTGGGGTGGATGGTGAATGGGTGGGGTGGGCGAGGGGAGCCCTCCTCTCAGCACCCACAGGTGCCATGGCCTCCCTCCCACCAACCCAAGGGAGGCGGGGACCCAGCTGGGGCAGGCTTCCATGGGGTTGAGGGCAGGAGCCCCGATTCCCAAACTCAAGCTCCCAGCCAGCAGCCAGCAGCTCCTCCGTTCTCTGTTTTTTCCCCAAACAGAAATGTATTGAGTACCTACTATGTAGTGGGGGCCGCGGGGTTACAACAGTAAACAGAGTCCTTGCTCTCGGGGGCCCAGTTTGGGCGGTCGTGGAGGGAGACAAAATCAACAGGAGAGACAGAGTGGGCGTGGTGGTCAGGGAGTCCACCCAGCTGGGCCCCGCTTCTTCCTGGGATCTAATAAATGTGCTATCTGATGACAGCGCTTATCAGATGCTTGAGCTCTGGGCACGGTGACGAGCTTCTGCTTGACACCAGTGTCACCGACACTGTGAAGAGCATGGGTCTTCTCACTGTGCCCACTCTATGGAGGAGTAAGTGGAGGCAGCGGCCTCAGCGCTGCGCAGCCAAGGAGCGGGCGCCGGGACGACCAGGGGCCAGCTCCAGGCCCACGCTGAGCGCTGCCCAGTCTTTTACAGATGTGCCCTCCTCCCTTGCAAACGTGTGGTAAGGCCAGAACACCAAATAGTCAGTAAAGGACAACCTGAAAAGGCCGCCCTGGTCTGCCTCTGCACTAGCGCCTGCCCAAATTCATTCCTTCCTTCCTTCCTTCCTTCCTTCCTTCCTTCCTTCCTTCCTTCCTTCCTTCCTTTCCTTCTCTCTCTCTCTCTCTCTCTCTCTCTCTCTCTCTCTCTCTCTTTCTTTCTTCTTTCTTTCTTGTTTTTTATTTTTGGTATGGGGATTGAACCAAGAGTTCATTTTACCTTCAAGATATACCCAGCCAAGTTTTATTTCTTTTTTGTTTGTTTGTGATACTGGGGATGGAACCCAGTGGCATTCTACCTCCGAACTACACCCCAGTTCTTTTTATTATTATTATTTTTTGAAACAGGGTTTCACTAAGTTCCAAAGGGCCTCACTAAGTAGCTGAAGCTGTCCAGAAACCATGATCCTCCTCTTTCAGCCTCCAAATGCTGGGATTTCAAGTGTGCGCCACCGTGCCTGGCTCCTTTTTATTTTTATTTTTTTCTTTATTTGGAAACAGGGTCTCACTGAGTTGCAAAGGGCCTCGCTGAGTAGCTGAGGCTGTCTGTGAACTGGGATCCTCCTGTCTCAGCCCCCTGAATGATGGCATTACAAGTGTGCGCCACCGCGCCCGGCTTTTATTTCTTTATTTGGAAATAGGGTCTCACTAGGTTTCTGAGTCTCGCTACATTGCCGAGGCTGGCTTTGAACCTGCGATCCTCCTGTCTCAGCCTCCCAAGCACAGGGATTACAAGCGTGTACCACCATGCCCGACGTTTTTCTTTTCTTCCCTTCTCCTTCCTTCCTTCCTTCCCTTCCTTCATTATTCATTCTCTCTCTCTCTCTCTCTCTCTCTCTCTCTCTCTCTTTTTCTAGGGACGGACCCCAGGTGCGCTCTGCCTTAGAGCCATATTCCCAATCTTTCACGTTAGTTTGAGACAGACTCTCACTAAGCTGCCCAGGCTGGCCTCAGACTTGCAATCCTCCTGCCCAGCCTCCCGAGTAGCTAGGATGATAGTCCAGTGTCGCTGCCCCCAGTTTCTTGCCTACATTTCTAGTTGATTCCTAAAGTGGGAGAGAAAGAGAGACAGAGAGACAGAAAGAGAGACAGAGAGACAGAGAGAGGTGGTAGTGACTACCTGCTAGGTGAGGAGGCCGAGTCACCCAAGGGTCTCTAAGCCTGCGGCCCCTGGCGAGGAAGGACTGAGTCACCTACCGTGGCTGAGATAGAAGCTAACAGCTGGGTTTCGGTTTGGGGAGCCAGTGGGTGACACCTGAGAACCCTGAGTCACACAGCCTCCTGCTCCCTCCACGCCCGGTCTCCATTACCGGGCTGCTGCCAGCCAGCTGGGCAGCCAGGGCCGCCAGGGACCCGGAGTGGGGGAGGCGGGTCACACGCGGCCACCCCCACCCGCGCGCCAAGGCCAGCATCCTCGGGAGGGCCACCAGGGGCCAGGCCCTGGGTGGAGCGAGGATGGACACCTGGGGCTCACGCAGCAGAGGTCTGGGGGCCCGGGGGCCTCGCACTCCTGTTCCTGGCCACAGGGGCCACCCTTCCTCCCTCCCAGACCCCCATCACTGTTTTCCTTAGGAGGGGCTGGAGCTAGGATTTGGAAAGGAATAACAAAATTGAGGCTGGGAAAATTGGATTTTCCTGTAGCAACCACAGGCAGCTCCTCCTCCCTCAGGGGCCCTCTGAGCCGAAGGCAAGTCTCCCTCCGCTTTCATCCACACAGGCCCGGACGCTCGGAATGAACCCGCGCTCCTCCCTCTGACCTGGCTGCTGACCAGCTTTTGATGGGGTGGGACAGTCTGGGGAGATGGCGGCGGATCACGCTGAAATACGCTGACAGGGGCCAGGCCGTCAGGACATGGGTGGGGGAGTAGGTCGCGCAGCCATGTGAAAACCATCAGGACAATAAATTTACTAATTGCTGAAAGTAATAACAAAACCACAATGCTCTCTGCTCTGGATCCGGGCTACTGCAGCGGGCGTCCGTTGCCTTTCTCCTGCAGGAGGGATTGTAAATATCTGGCCGGGGCCGGGCGTGTTTGTGGATACTGAACAAAACGCTCTTGGTAATTGAAAAAATAAATGGCTTGCAGCCTCCAACCGATGCAGGAGCCTGGGGCCTGGAGGTGTTGCTGAAACCCTTGGAGAGGGAGGGAAGGAGCCAGGGCTCCTGCTTTCCCATGATTAGTCTGGTACTTTCTCCGCTTACAGAGGGACCGGTGTTACTTTAGCTTTTGGAAGCGTAAGTGTTTTTAACAAACAGAGGTCCAAATGCGACCCCTCCCCCCACCATGGCACTGGCAATTGAACCCAGGGCCGTTCTACCTCTGAGCTACACCCCCTCCCAGTCCTATTTTAATTTTTACTTTGAAACAGGGTCTCAGTATGTTACTGCGAGCTGGCCTCAAACCTGTGATCCTCCGGTCTCAGCCTCCCAAGTACTAGGGTCACAAGTGTGCACCTTGGCGCCTGGCCCAGCGCAGTATTTTTAAAATTTTAAATTTAGTGCCGGGCATGGTGGCGCACGCTTGTAATATCAGCATTTGGGAGACGGAGGCCGGAGGATCAGATTTGTGGACAGCTTTAGCTACTTAGCGAGGCCCTTTACAACTCAGTGAGACCTTGTTTCAAGAAAAAAAAAAAAAAGACTAAAAAATAGAAGTGGGGGTATATCTCAGAGGTAGAATGTCGCTGGGTTCCATCCCCAGTACCATAAAAAAAATTAATTTACTTTTTTATTTGTGTGTGTGTGGTACTGGGGATGGAACCCAGGAGCATTTGACCTCTGAGTTACATCCTCAGTCCTTTTTATTTTTTGTTTTGAAACAGGGTCTCCCCAGATTGCTGAGGCTGCCCTAGAACCTGTGATCGTCCTGTCTCAGCCTTTGAGGCGCTAGGAGTACAGGTTTGTGCCACCACGCCTGCTCCAACGCGGTCTTAAAGACTTGGGTTTTAAGGTTGTGTGGGTAGAGATGGAGCTGTTTGTGGAGGCAGGACTCTGTTCTTGGTTGGGTAAGGCAGATCTAGTCCCTAAGTTCTTTCTGGGACTGTTAGTTGGGTCACCCTTCATGGAGATTAGGTATTGCTCGCAGGCACCAGATGTATGTACGGTATTTTTAGAATAAAGGACACCTCTTATCTCTCCAGAAGATCAAAGACAACCACCAAATGTGCTCGTCTAATAACTCTTGCTAGCTGGATGTGGCGGCACACACCTGTGACCCTAGTACTTGGGAGGCTGAGATAGAATGATCACAGGTTTGAGGCCAGCCTCAGCAACTTAACGAGGCCCTCAGCAACTTAGCAAGACCCTGTTTCAAAATAAGGAATAAAAGCTGGGTGTGGTGGCGCACGCTTGTAATCCCCGCGCTTGGGAGGCAGAGACAGGAGGATGTTGCTGGTTCGAAGCCAGCCTCACTGGCTTAAGAGACCCTGTTTCCAAATTAAAAAATATATATACATCTATAAAATAGGTCTGGAAGTATAGCCTGGAGGTAGAAGGGTTTCCAGGAACCCCAGTACCCCCCCCAAAAAAAAAGGAATAAAATAAGATGGGAAGAGTGTCTCGGAAGTAGAACGCCCCCGAGTCTGACCCCCATACGAAATAATCCAACTCTTGCTCTGCAAAAAATTGCAATTTCCCTCAGGAAGTGGGCTCTTTTGTGTCTGCATATCTCTTAAATTGGCAAAATCTGCAAGGATTTGGGTCATTTCGGTACTCATTTTCCCTTCTTGAAATATTCATAAAAAATAGGTCAAATTATTTCTGTCGAAATATGGTCCTCTCTGCCTCCACTCTCACTATTTATAGCTCAACAGGAAATTTTATTTATTAAAGTTGGAGGTTGTGTTGGTACTTTACGGCGGTGTTTTTAAAATTGCAGTGAGCAGCTTAACTTCCCTCCCCACCAAGTTAAAATCAGCAGGGCCTGGAATTTCAGTCCTAAAGGCCCCGGTTACTTCTGTTGGGGAGCCCCAGAAGCTCCAACGAGCAGCTGAATGGAGAAGGGGTGCGAGGGCGCTGGACCTCTCCCTGGACATGGGACCGCTCTGGGGATGGCGCCTTTGCAAAGCCGCTGGCCCTCCTTCCAGCTCCAAGAAAGGGAGGCGGTGGGGCCGAGCTTACCCGCGTCTCTGCACAGCCGCCTCTACGAAACAGACCGGAACCCGGGCTTCTTAGAAGTTTGGGACGAAGGAACACTTCAGAGTCTTCCGACCCCCGGCTCCTCCGGAGTGTATTCCGGGATTAAGCCAGGTCCTCAGAGACCGCCTGTGAGGAGACCTTACTCCCTGAATGGCTGCTCTTACCGAGCCGCACGCCATCTGACCATACTGACCCGCTTCCAAGGCACACTGGTAAAGAAAAGTCATGCTCGGTCCCCACCCAGAGCCAGACTCAGCCTCTCCAGGAATGTGCTAGGAAGTCCTGTGCTTTGAGTCGATTCTGCTGGGCGGGTGGTGGGGGCAATGGCCCTGTAGCGGCTGCGCTGGCTCCTCCTGGCTTGTTCTGAGAAATGGCTTATGTTTGCATCACCGCTGTGAGCCTTCTAACTGAGTGCACCTCTTGGGTTGGCTGGAGGAATCTCAGGCTCCAGTCCACCCTGAGCAAAAGTGTACACAATCTCCGCACAGGTGCCTCTTCCCTTCCGTCCTTCCTTCCTTCCTCCTCCTCCTCCTCTCTCCTCCTCCTTCTCCTTCTTCTTCTTCTTTTTTTTTTGTGGTACTGGGGTTCCTGGAAGCCCTTCTACCTCCGGGCTACACTCCCAGACACCTGTTATATAATATATATATATAATATATATAGATGCCTATTATATATATATATATATATATATATATATATATATATATATTTTAAATTTGGAAACAGGGTCTCCTAAGCCAGCACGGCTGGCTTCGAACTTGCGCGATCCTCCTGTCTCCGCCTCCCAAGCGTGCGCCACCAAGCCCGACCTCCTCCTCCCCTCCCTCTCCCTCCTCCCTCCTCCCTCCTCCTCCTCCTCCTCCTCCCCCTCTTCTTCTTCTTCTTCTTCTTCTTCTTCTTCTTCTTCTTCTTCTTCTTCTTCTTCTTCTTCTTCTTCTTCTTCTTCTTCTTCGTCTCTCTTCCCTCCCTCCCTCTCCCTTTCTCTCCTTCCTTCCTTTCTCCCTCCCTTCCTCCCTCCCTCCCTCCCTTCTTTCTCTTTCTTCTTTCTGTCCTTTCTTTCTTTCTTTCTTTCTTCCTTTCTTTCTCTCTTTCTCTCTTCTCTTTCCAGTACTGAGGATTGAACCCAGGGGCATTCTACCTCCAAGCTACACTCCAGCCTTTTTCTTCTGTTTTCTTTTTTTCCCTTGAAACAGGGCCTCTCTAGGTTGCCAAGAGCCTCACTATTTGCTGAGGCCGCCCTTGAACCTGCCATCCTCCTGTCTCAGCCTCCCAAGTCCTAGGGTTACAGGCGTGCGCCACCACGCCTGGCAGGCGCCCTTCTTCACGTCCTCGTTCTTGCGTCCTTTCTTTCCCCTCTGTCCAACTTTCAACACAAGCGCTTACCCTTCTTACTATGAAGGATTTTCAAGATAAGGGAAACGCTTGCCATTTTATTGTTTTTTAATTCCAAACATAGGCAAGAATAGCAAATGGGGGACCAAGAAGTCCCACTGCATCCATCACCAGGCCTTCAGAATTGTCAACTGATAGCCAAACATTTATTTTAAATCTTATTGGAGTTTGGGGTCTTTGTGAGTATGCCGAATCCTTTTTATGCGTGAGATGGAGCATTGGAAAGGACCATAATAAATCAGAGCTCTCATCTGGTGGGGGTTCGCCCCTCCCTCGCCCCAACCCACCCCACAACATTTGGGGTATCTGGAGACATTTGGGTGGTCACAACTGAGTGGGAGCAGTGCTTCCAGTGGCGTCCAGGGGATGGAGTTGGGGGTCACAGGCCAATATCTGCAGTGCCCCGGACAGTCCCCACCAAGAGAGGCCCAGCCCCAAGTGCACCGGTGCCAGGGTTGGACGTACATGCACAGGAGCATTTCTCATGTCCCAGGAATTGACTTTAAATAAAAACTTGTGTTTTCAAGTCAAAAAATGTTTCCAGCACCATAGATTTGGTGGTTGACATCAGGAAGAAGTTGGCCGGCCGTGGTTGTCTCCAGGAAGGAGAAGTAGGTGGCCTAGTGGGATTATGACTTATTTTTATGACTTACACGTTTATGTCTTTTATATCTTATAATGGATGTAGATCTGACCTGTTGAAAATGCACTGGAAGCTGGGCGTGGCGGTGCACACCTGTAATCCTAGTACTTGGGACGCTGAGACGGGAGGATGGCAGGTTTGAGGACAGCCTCAGCAATAAAGCGGGGTGCTCAGCAATCTAGCAAGACCTTGTTTCAGAATCCAAAAATTAAAAATGTCTGGGGACAGCTGGGCGTGGTGGGTATGCTTTTAATCCCAGCATTCGGGAGGCTGAGACCGGAGGATTGCGGTTCGCGGACAGCCTCAGCTACTTAGTGAGGCCCTCTGCAACTCAGTGAGATCTGGTTTCAAAATAAAGAATAAAAAATAGGGCAGGGACTGTAGCTTGGAGATAAAATGCCTCTGGGTTCCATCCCCAGACCCGCAAAAAAAAAAAAAAAAAAAAAATGTCTGGGGTGTAGCTTGGAGGCAGAATGCCCCTGGATTCAATTCTCTCTCTCTCTCTTTTTTACATGCTCGAGCACACACAAAGACACGTGCATTTGAATAACACAAAGTACAAGAATGCTTTCAAAGGATCAGAAAACAAATTCTTATCTTAAAAAAGTTTTACAAATGGCTGTAAAGGAGGCCAAGGGAACCTTCCGAAAAGGCTTTCCTGAGCTTTGTGCCTGAGCTTCGGGGAGCCCCCGGCCATTAACGGAACCAGAAACACATGGAAGGGTGACGGCCGGTCCCTGCGTGATGGATCAATTGTGAGAGTTAAGCCAGATGGTCCCGGGCCAAGCCTCTGATGCTAAGGAGCCCTGAGGCTCAGGGAGAAGGCAGTGACGGTGACTCCAGGACCCCCCCAGCAGGAGGCAGGCAGGGACCATGGCAGGGACGGCTGAAGACCCTGGGGAGGAGGGCCCCGTCTTTGCTAGCTGGTGGCCACTGGCGCCCAGGGCTCACTCCGTCCATCCTAGTTTCCTGTAGGTGCCAGTCTGATGCGGTGAACGCGGTGATGACGTGGGGGAACCCCTTGCTTCTCCCCAAAGAGCAGCTCTGCAGGAAGTGGCCAGCGGACACTCCAGCAGCTCCCCGCCCGCCCGCTGCCCTCCTCCCTCTTCTCCTGCTCTCCTACTCCTGGTCTGGAATCTTCTACGGCTTCTGCAGCAGTGGGGCAAGGCGTGGCTGGTCTGGTCTCTGCCACAGGGCACACCTGGAGGTTATCTTATCCAGACTTCAGCAACCCCCCTTTCCCTCTCTGCCCCTGGCCCCTGATGGAGTTAAGTCTCACTGGTACCGAAGGCACGAGACCCCTCTGAGTGAGACTGGGTGGGGAATCCTGGGGGAAGGGTAGTAAGGCCCTCCAGGATGACTTGGACACCCTGCACGGTGGGGCTCTCCAGCGCCCCTCTCCACCCCCCAGGATGGACAGCCTCACACAAGGCTCACTGCGCTGTCCCCTGCACTGCCTCGCACGGAGGTGAGACGGTCATGCATCAGTACTTGGGAGGCTGACACGGGAGGATGGAGGCCAGTCTCAGCAACTTGGCGAGACCCCTTGCAAAATAAAAAAGTAAAAAAGGGCTGGAAGCATAGCTTAGAGGTAGGTGTGTTGAATGGCTAAAAGTGGAGGGACCATAGGAGCCTGCCCTTTGGAATGGTGAGTTAATTTTGAGCCACGTGGAGATATTGCCTTTTGAAACGCCTACCCTAAAGCACTAGGTGGTCCCAGCATATATTTAGATTTCAGTGAATTAAGAGCAATTGTCTTTTAAAAATATAACAGGCATTTCATAGTGACCCTGGGACAGCTGGGCACGTGGCCATTACATCAGGAGGCTAAACTGTTACAACAGCGATACCAGCTTAGCACCGCTCCCTGGGACCCCAAAAGTTCAATTCTGTGTGTGTGTGTGTATGTGTGTGTGTGTGTGTGTGTGTGTGTGTGTGTGTGTGTGTGTGTTACTAGGAATTGAAACCAGGGTCTTTCTACAACCCTAGACCTCTTTATTTCCTCTTTTTTTTTTTTTTTTTTTTTTTTTTTGCGGTACTAGGGATGGAACCCAGGGGCATTCTATCTCCAAACTCTACCCCCAGCCCTTTTTATTTTTATTCTTTGTTTTTGAAACAGGGTCTCACTAAGTTGCAAAGGGCCTCACTAAGTAGCTGAGGCTGTCCTCGAACTGTGATCCTCCTGTCTCAGCCTCCTGAATGCTGGGATTCCAAGTGTGCGCCACCACGCCCAGCTCTTTATTTATTTATTTATTTATTTATTTATTTATTTATTTATTTATTTGCAGGTGTGGGGATAGAACCCAGGGGCATTCGACCTCCGAGCTACACCCCCTGCCCTATTTTTTATTCTTTATTTTGAAACCGAGTCTCATTGAGTTGCAAAGGGCCTCACTAAGTAGCTGAGGCTGTCCGCAAATAAACTGCGATCCTCTGGTCTCAGCCTCCCGAATGCTGGGATTCCAAGCGTGTGCCACCACGCCCGGCTCTTTGTCTTATTTATTTTGAGCCAGAGTCTTGCTAAGTTGCTGAAGTCTGAACTTAGAATCCTCCTGCCCCAGTCTCCTAAGTACTGGAATTACAGGCTTATGCAACTGCACCAGCTTGAATCCGCTTTTATCTTCTCTGCTGAGGAAGTGGATGGACACTCGTACAGACTTTGTTTTATAGTACTCGCCATCAAAACACCAGGGGGCAGAGTTTTAAGGGACAACTGAGGCCCGGCTTAGTCTAGTGAGTTGGTTTGCTGCGAGTCATCCTTCCTGCCCCAAAGAGGTAAAGAGGGTGTCTTGCCTAGATAATTGCCAGGTTTCTTAAACCCCAGAAAGTGGGGTTCATGGTATTCGGTGATCCAGGGTGCCCCGATGCTGCCACTTTTATCAGCCGGCCCACTCCCATCTGGTCTGCCTCTTCCCTCCAGCTCTGTCTGCTGGTCTTGGCCCTCATTCCCGGCCTTCCTCGGGGCTGGATGACCTGTCCAGGGGGCCCGCCGCGCTCAACTTGATCAGCATCCTGAGGTCGTGAATCCAGGGCCCACAGTGACCTGGCGGGCGTTGTCCTGGGTCGGGCGCAGGGTGGAAGGGGACTGATGTTGGAGTGTAACAGCACACTGTTCAGAGAGGAGGCGGGTCCTGAGGGGCAGGTGCGGGTGGTACCACGGAACCAGCTCATCCCAAAAGCCCTGTTGAAGACCTCAGGTGCTCTGGGCACAATCCCAAAGCTGTAGGACCTCACTGGAGGGACATATTTTTCCATGAAAAGAGAAAGGACGTGAAGTTCTCACTTGTTGTCGGTGAGCCATAAAACAGAGACCCGAGAGAGTCCGTCCATCAACAGGGCTAAGGCTCAGCCCCGCTGTTCCTGGCTGTAGACAAGCCATCCTTCACGGCTGCTATTTGAATAATTTTTTCAGGGACCGTAGAGGGTGGGAGGAAGCAGGGAAGGAGTGTGTCTCTTGTGAGATTTCTACAGTTTGCTAACAGTAAAATATGAGAGAAGTGATAAAGTTCCTGTGTTCGTCCGTCATCCACCCCGAAACATTTGCAACTGATTATGTTCTCTGGGGCTGGCACTGAACCCCGAGGTATTCCTGTATGCTGCTCCCTGGCACAAACCAAATGCAAAGAGGCGAGAAGGTAACTCTGAAGTGTGTTCCAGAGAAAAACTCTCCAAAGTAGTAAAAGAAGATCTGGAGGCGGTAGTCACTTTTCTCAGCAGCAAAGCACCCAGCACTGCTTAGAAGAGACAATGAGATAAAATACGGACGGTCAAAGCAACTACAAAGACGTCTGTACTCTGGTGCCCATCCTAAGGGACAAGCAGACTTTCCCAATTCCAGTCCTTGTATGATGGCCCCTGTGAAGTGGAGCTGGTGGCTGTGTCCAGGAGGCCAAGCTGGGGAACTTGGGGGGTCAAGATTACCTTCCTGGCCATTACAGGACTGCTACAGGACTCTGCCACAGGGCGCATTATCCTAAAAGGACCCTAATAATGTTGGCAGGAACTATTCCCCCCCCCCCTCCGGGCTTTCACTTGGACCGTCTAGGGATGGCCATTGTTGAGTTGGACTGAGACTCAGATTTGAGCCCCCAAAAAGAAATCAACGTTATTTATTTATTTTTTTTTGCTAAACTAGTTTTTGCTGACAAAGAAAAGTAAACTAAATTCGAAGCCCTGTTACAAAAATGAGACAAAAACAATACAAAGGACCATCACTGAATTGGAGAGGACCTTTGCGTCTTGTAAAGTCTCAGCATGGTGCCGTCTCTGCTTTGAAATGTCCATCTCTTCACCAGAAGGAAGGCTTGCTCCTGGCCCCTTCATTCTCTGCGGTGGAATGTGTCCTGCTTGGGAATGTCCATTTCTGGTATTTTCCAGCTGTTTCTAGGGCACATTGCTCAACGTGGCTGAGGCCTGGGGATGCAGACCCTCTTCCCATCCTCGTCTCTGGGTAGGTCACCCAGCTGTCCCGCTGCTTGGGACTGCTGGTACGATACCGCACCCTCTCCTCCCATCTCCTGCCCTTCCTTCTCCAGGGCTGCACCTGTGCTGGGCATGCCGGTGGCTCCTGACCAGGGGCCAGGGGAGTGGGATGGACTGTCACCCACCAGGGACCACCAGAAGATGAGTGAACCTGCCGACATCGCCGGTCTCCCTGCTTGGCCAGACGCTCTCTGTGGTCATGTGGATCTTGGGGAAGGCAGGCTCACCTGCTGTGCGAAGGTACCTGGATCTGGCAGGGGTGACGCAGGTGGCTTGATGCCCAGGCCATTTGAAGCCCCCAGGTGCAAAGCCGTAGCCCCTACAGCAACAGCAGGAATTCCCTCCTCAACAGAAGCAACACAGAGCTGGAGGTGCCCCGGGCGGGAAGGAAAGGGGGTTGGAGAAAGGCCAGGGTCGTAATATAAATGGCCACGAACAGAAACCTCTAAGTGGGAATCAGGCTGCCTTGTTTGGAGTGTTTCGCTTGCTTAGTTCTGGCAACATCCCATGCAAGATAGATACTATTATTATTATTGCTTTTCTAGTATTGGGCATCTGTGAGGAGGGCTTTCAAATGAACTGCCGAGATACCACCTTGGCTTTGCCAGCAGTCCCTGGGAAACACAGGCCACAAGCAGAGCCCCAGGGCCCAGGGACCGAGCTCACACAGGAATCACTCCTGCGAAGAGCAGAGCCCGGCTCCCCACCCCCATGCGGAGTGCACGCTTGCCCTTCAAAACAGAACTCATCAGCGATTTAGTCTCATTAAGTTGTAAGGAAACAGGCAGCGCATTCCAAAGTCGTAAGTTTGCTCGGCATTCATACGTTTCCAATGTTTCATAAAGCCCAAGTGCGCGGGAGAGCTGGGGCGTGTTGGCTGATGGAGATATGTGGAGTGGTGGGGAGCTTTTCCAGGCCGCCCGGGAAGCCGGCTCATTAGGACCCGGGCCGCAGGCCGTTGCCCTTTCCTGGTCAGTGGGCCTGTGGGACGATCTCCAAGGATGGCGACATCCCGCTTCCCATTTTTAGCTTTCCTGGAAGTTTCTGCAGATGTGGACATGTGCAGCGGTGGCCTGATTTTCTGTCGGTCAGTAATGTGCGTGTGTGTGTGTGTGTGTGTGTGTGTGTGTGTGTGTGTGTCCTCTCCCACTGGATGCTTTTTGCACAGAGAATCTGATTCGGGCTGCACTTCTCCAGGATGAGGAGTTTTAGCAAGCTTGCCTTTGGTCACTTCCTACCTTGCATACCCAGTGTTACCTCCAAAGCAGTCCCCCTGGGAACAGCAGACCCAGAGGCAGTGTTCCTCCAGGGCCATGTGCAGGTCAAGTGGGGACCGATTTCAAGATTGCACATCCAGATGCCCGGTGGCCCTGTTTGATCAGGGGCAGAACAGCTGCCCCGAGGGTCCCTTTTGACTCGCAGCATACAGTGACCCAAGCAGAGGGACCCTCCTCTGGGACCTGCAATTGATGAAGTGTGTCCACCAGTACTTTCTAGTTAAACCAGTCTACATTAGAACTAGAAAAAGCTTCTAAATGTATTGAATTCTCCTAGGTCAAGTCTACCCGGTGATAGAGTGAGCAATACTGTCGCCCACAGAGGCTGTGCTCCCTCTGGTCCTGGCCCACATGGCCGAGGCCCTTTTCTTGGGGCGTCGTGGCCCACAGGCCATGGGTGTGGTAGAAGCCCCAGCCTTTGAGTCCAGAGGATGAGTTGGAAGACCGGATCTCTCCCTGCCAGGCATGTGAACGCTGTCGTCTCCTAACTCCAGTCTCTGCTGCCATGCTTCTGCGAGGACAGTGGCTCTAGCCTCGCTGGGTGGCTGGCCACAGTACCTGGGATCGTCAACATTAATGCACTTGGAACAGCATGTTGTGTGTTAGAGGCACCTGTTATGGCGCCTGCTCTTCTCACCAACCATGGTCCAGAGACGTCTCAGTACATGGAATCCCGTTTCCTGTTGACTTTACTGATTTGGTAAAATTTCTTTCTCCCTTTCCCTTTCCTTCCTTTCTTTCTTTGTCTTTTGTGATAAGAATATTTAACACAAGATCTTCTCAAGTTTTATAGGCACACTGTCTATTATAAGTAACACTGTATTGTTTCATTTTGTGTGTGTGTGTGATACTAGGGTGGAACCCGGGGGGGATTCTAACTTCGAGCTATGGTCCCAGTCGTTTTTTATTTATTTTTGAAACAGGGTCTCACTGAGTTGCAGAGGGCCTCACTAAGTAGCTGAGGCTGTCCGCGAACCATGATCCTCCTGTCTCAGCCTCTTGAATGCTGGGATTACAAGCGTGCACCGCCACACCGAGCTCCATATTGTTGATTCTTTTTGTGTGTGTGTGTGTGGTATTGGGGATGGAACCCAGGGGCATTTTACCTTTAGGCTACACCCTCAGCCCTATTTTATTTTTATTTTGAAACAAGATCTCCTTAGGTTGCGGAGGATACACCTGAGGCTGGCCACAAACCCACGTCCTCCTGTCTCAGCCTCCCAACTACTGAGATTGCAGGCTGTGCCACAGTGCCCGGCTACCCCACCTTTACTTTTCTTTCTTTTTTTTTTTTTTGTGGGTCTAGGGATGGAACCCAGGGGCATTCAACCACTGAGCTACACCCCCAGCCCTACTTCTAATTCTTTACTTTGAAACACTAAGTTGCAAAGGGCCTCACTAAGTAGCTGAGGGTGTCTGTGAATCACGATCCTCCCGTCTCAGCCTCCAGAATGCTGGGATTACAAGCCTGCGCCACCACGCCCGGCTGGTGTTTTTGGTGCCATTTCCAAGAAATCATCGCCAAGACCAATGTCCTGATGTTTTCACCCAATGTTTTTCTCTAGAAGCTTCAGGTCTTAGGCATAAGTTTTTAACTTGTTTTAAGTTGTTTTGTTTGTTTGGTAGAAGAGTCCAATGTCCTTCTTTTGAATGTGAATATCCATTTTCTCCTGCACCATTTGTTGAAGAGCCTGCCCCCGGTGTTTGTTCTTGGCACCCTTACTAAAGGTCAGCTGATTATATCTGTGAGTTCGTTTTGAACTTTCTATTGTGTTCCATTGGTCTATATACCTATCCTTATGCTAACACCATAATGCTTTAATGCTGCAGCTTTGTCATTTCTGTTGTTGTTGTTCAGGAGATTGATTAAACCCAGGGACGCCCTGTCTCTGAGTGAGATCCCAGCTCTATTTACTTTTTTATTTTGAAACAGCTCTCGCTTATTTGCCGAGCTTCTCCCTAAATCGTTGAGATTGGCCTCCAACCTTCAATCCTCCTGTCTCCGCCTCCCAGATACTGGGATTATAGGCATGTGCCACCAGACCAGCTTGTAACATTCTCTTCCTTCTTGTTTTAGCTATTCAGGGTCCTCTGAGGTTCCATATACATTTTAGGATTTTTTTTTTTTCTATTTCTACCAAAAATTGGTGGGAGCCCGCGCTGAAAGCAGACCTGAGCACCAGGAGGGACCGTAAGGTAGGAAGCTGGCTGGGGAATCGGAAACAGGACGGGCCGCCCACTTCCTAATTCTGCTTCCAGAGCACCCTTCAGCTAGATCCAGAGCTTTCCCCTACTTCCTGATGCTAGACACATAACACACGTCTTCTGAAGAATTCCCGAGGAACGGGACCCACTCTGCTTTCTCTTGTGAAGTCCTGCAGTTCTTCAGCATGGACCGCCTCCAACCCAGGTGTCACCTTGGATTTATGATTCCCCATCAGTTTTGCTTTAAAAAACGATGTTCAACAGCCTCTAAAGAGATGCTTCCTCCCTTACCGCTGAAATGTCCCAGTGATCCCATCCACCCATTCTGTGCTCTTTTTGCAGGAACAAGTTACATTGAGACCCATTCCCGCCTGGGGATAGACGGCGATCACCTGGAATGGACTTGGCTGGCTCTCGGCACAGTCACTATTTGTTAAAAAGTGGAGTTTTATGGTGAGCCCGCCGGCCTAAAAATCCCAATAACTCTGGCTTCGTGGGCAATTTGGGGTAAGTTGCTCATTCTCTTCTTCATTTAGCTTCTCTGAAAAATAGGGCAAGGAATTCTACGGCATGACTCCGAAGCCAGAACAAGAAGGTGGGAAGGAGAGTGGTCCCCTCCATCTAACCAGGAACCCAGAAAACAGAGTGAAATGTTATCGTTCTTCAGGGGAGGCTTGTCTCAGGAACAGCTCTGTGTTTTAATCACTAATTTAGAAAAACTAAAGAAGCAAAGAAAAAATAAAGGACGGCAGCCGGGGTGCAGGGGACATTCTCTGTGGCTTTTTAGGATGTCACAAGACCTAACAGCTCATGTTCTGAGGGATACATATAGGCCCAGTTGTAAGAACTATAGGAAAAAAATATTGCAGCCAGCACAGCTCCGCATATTATTGGAATTTTAAATCCTAAATGGAGACGTGAAGTACACGGTCTGGTTTAGGTACCCAGCTAGACATGTCGGCCTCGTTTCTTTCCTCTAGAGCTGTCTCCTAAGAACCAAACAGAAAAGGCAGGGCTTCTTTCAAAGCTGTGAGTCAACATGCCATAAACACGGGTCTGAGGTTAGAATATTGAATTCCACGAATATCAACAATCTGTCTTACCCCATTAATCAGCCGTTTACAGTCTCTCCGGTCTTAGGAGCCCCAAGACCGTCACTGATAATTCTCTGTCAAGGAGAAATGTAATCATTTGGACGTGTGCTTAAAGAGGAATTTTTCCCCTTGTTGATTTTCTGTAGGAAATGATTATTAGAAAATGTTGGCTCACGTGGAGGTTCAGAGGTTTGGGGAGGAGGCTTTGTCGTGGAGATGGTGGAGATTTGGTGACACGAGGAGCCCTTTGACAGACAGAACTCCGCAACGAGAGGTCTGGCAATTTTGGGGGGGGCCAGGCTCCCACACCATCTCCTCCGGGACTCATTCCAGAGCAGCGAAAGTAATAATCCTCCAATTCATCCTGCCTCCCCAGGCGCCATTACACCGAATTTGAATTATGTTATCAAGAGGCAGACAGTGATTCAGTTCTGATCCCCCGAACTTTTATGGAAATGTCTTCCTTCCCTGATGAGAAAGCTTGTTTGATGACCTAACAGCTCATGCTTCTTAAGTCGGGGGTCCCTACCCACAGCTGGCTCCACCCCAGTCCCGCAGAGTTGGAGGGACTGCTGAAGACCAGGCAGGCGGGACCTGCCTCTCCCCAGAGCCCAGCTGACACCCAAGTCACTGTTTAAGGTCCTCAGAGGTCAGTGTTTCAGCTAACATGCTCACCTCTGTCATCTAAAGGCCGGCACACAAAAGGAAGGGGTCGAGGGACATATGTAGTCCCCCAAAGCCACAGCCCCAGTGACCCGCCTCCTCTAGATACACCCTACCCGCCTAGGTCACCACCCACAGATGAGATTAGACCCCCATGACTCAATGATTTCACCTCGGAACATTGTGCTTTGCCAAAGCAGGAGCTCTCCCAGGAGACGTTTTACATCCACGCCGTCACGGCAGCAAGGTCCACCTCCTCTGCACGCACAGACTTCTGTCCCTAGATGTGGCAGAGGATGGGTTCTAGGAGGTGTCTCTGATACCCAAATCCTCTGACCCTCAAGCCCCTTGTATAAAGTGACAGCATTCACATATAACCTACACACATCCTTCTGTAGATCGTAAATCATCTAATACACAATACCTAATATAAGATAAAATGCTATGTAGATAATTGTTACAGTATATTGTTTAGGGAATAATGACAAGGGAAAAGGTTTGTCCATGCTTGATACCAATGCAATTATTTTTCAAATATTTTTGATCCAGATCAGCTGAATCCATGGATGTGGAACCCATGGAGATGGGTTAGGGTTTTCAGATAACCTTATGGAATTAAGCCAGACTGAAAAACAACGAAAGAAAGAAAGGAAGAAAGGAAGAAAGGAAGAAAGAAAGAAAGAAAGAAAGAGAAAAGATCCAGAGCCGGGCATGGAGGGGCACACCTATAGTCCCAGTACTTGGGAGGCTGAGACCAGAGGGTAGCAGGTTGGAAGCCAATTTCAGCAACTTAGTAAGATCCTGTTTCAAAATTTTAAAATGCATATAAAGCCGGGCGTGGTGGTACATGCTTGTAATCCCTGCGCTTGGGAGGTGGAGACAGGAAGATCACGCAGGTTCAAAGCCAGCCTCGCTGGTTTAAGAGACCCTGTTTCCAAATAAAATATAAAATAGGTCTGGGAGTGCAGCCCTGGAGGTAGAAGGGTTCCATCCCCAGTATCACAAAAAACAATGCATATAAATATGTAGAGGGCCGTGCGTGATGGTGCATACTAGTAACCCCAGCATTTGAGAGGCAGAGACCGTAGCTGGCTCCTCCTCATCACCCCGGTTAGTGTGGCTGGAATCAGCCCTCAGATCCTTGATGGCCCTGTGTACGTTCCCTCGGGTTTCCACTGAGTCCACAGCTCCCAATCCCAGCTCTATGCTGGTGATTCCCACGTGGACTTCAGTTCAGAACCCTTCGAACCCTACACTTACACACCCAGCCATGTTTATCCCCACCTGGGTGGGGAGAGACATCTCAAACTCACCCGACAGAAGATGTGTAATGCACACCTGTAATCCAGGAGTTGGGAGGCTGAGACAGGAGGATCCAGGCTCATGACCAGCCTCAGCTACTTAGTGAGGCCCTTCACAACTCAATGAGACCTTGTTTCAAAAAATAAAAAGACTAAAAACCAGGGCTGCGGGTGTAGCTTGGAGGTACAATGCCCCTGGCTTCCATCCCCAGTACTGAAAAAAAAATGTATGTAGAATACCCCTATGTCCAATCTCCAGTACCAAAGGGGGGGGAAAGCATAATCCAGAGTTAAAGCTGGCCTTGAGCACGGGTGTCCTCGTTTTTGCTGGGTCCTTGGCCTTCGGGGCTCAGCCCCTTCGCCTCCTCTGACTTCCTGCCTGTCTTGAGCAGCTGCGGCTGGGGCTGGGGCGAGGGAGTTCAGCTACAGACCCAGCTGTGAAGCCGAGCACAGCTGCTTTGAAAGACCCCGGGCTGCTTGTGAGGCTCAGTCAGCTCCCTCCTCCATTAGGGCTGCGATGTCTGAAGGCCCAGGCGCCTCCTGGGGCTTCAGGCATCCTCCAGGGTGTGCTGGAGCCTGCTCAGGGCCGACTGTGGACATCTCTTCCCCGACATTAGCTGGCAGTCTACATGGACCACGGGGGAGCATTTCTGCCGTGGATGGGAGCGTTGGCCACGGTGTTTTTGATATTAGCAGATGCTACAGAACAGGGCCACGTTGCTACCCCAGCCGGCTCACCAGCACCTTGTGGGAAAGGAAGTCATAGGCTTTATGGTTATTTCCAACAAAAAAAGGTGTGCAACAAGAGAGAGAAACGTTGAGAAAAATGGACTCCGTGATACTCTAATAAGATAGCAGGGCTGTATCTAAGGACCAGTGGCCCTGGTGTTTAAGATGCCAATCTGTAAGAAGATCCAGGGAGAGGGCGTGATGACCTAGGGCCTGTTCTCACAGCACAGGGAAGGGCAGTCCAGGAGACAGAACTGCTGCCTCCCTGGCCCTCGGGTCCCTCCTGAGCCTTGTTTGTGCGCACGCTGGGGACGGCCCGCCTCTGTTTCCAGCCTGACTTACCATAAGCAAGTGATTCTCAGAAGTAACTTTAGAAATACCCTTGTATTTTTGGAGAGATCTGACCACGTGGCTCAGCCCCAGCCTCTGTCCTCAGTGTTAACCAGGGCTGTCATCCAGAGGAAGGAGCCATTTCTGTCCAAAATTCTGGAAATCAGGTGTTTTGTTTTGTTTTGTTTTGGTGGTTCTACTGTCTTAAGGACCCAATCACCTGGTCTTTTTCTTCTCCAAATGGTTGCTCCTTCCACACTCCTTCCATTTATTTCCTTAATGTATGGCTTTCTCTTGGCTCACGAATAGACCTGGACATTGTGTGGTGATTACCCTTTTTGTTTATGATTAATGAAGCTGCCATTGTGGAAAGACACAAGTTGTATGTGTTCCTCGTCTTAGGACTCAGAGCACTTGTGGCACAAGCCCTGATCAAACATCATATTATAAATGCGAATCACAGCATAACCAAATCCTGTCTCCTTTGTGGTGCCCAGAGAAGCTTCTCGGTGACTCCTGTGTGAGGCGTGTCCTGGGGCCCCGTGGCCCCTGCATAGGCTCTCAGGAATTACCAGATGCTTACGCCAGCTGCTGGTTAGCCAGCCTGGGCTCCAACCCTTATGAACGTGGGCACGAGCGGGTTGCCATGTGCAAAACCATTCTCACATTCACACTTCCACATACTAAAGCTTCAGAACCCGAGGGAGGTGCTGGCCCACTCCAGACCCCACTTTCCCTCCCAATTCACCCCCAAGGCCAGCGGGTGCAGCCCCGCTGGCTGGGTCGAGGAGCGTAAGTCAGGGACCTCGCATTGATGGGTGAGCAGGCAGGCCGAAAGACATCTGTCTGCCATCAGGAGGAAGGAGGTTTATGTAGCCACTGGGCTAATCACAAACTCCTAAACTCCCAGGAACAGGAAGGTTGGGATAAAAGAAAAAGGCCAACATAAAAGAGGCTGGAGGTACGTTTCCAGGGCATAGATAGCTTCCTCCCGTTGCAAATTGAGCGGCATCGCTGGGTTTCATCAGCTGCATCAGACCTGAAGTGCGCGGGGAGACAGGCTGACATCTAGCATTCAGGGACAATTAGGAGACCTGAGGAGAGAAGCCGGGGCCTCTGGAGGGGGCATCCAGACCGTGTGGTCCACACAGACCCACTCAGGAAAACCGCTGCTTAGAAATGGAATTGCGTTTTGTTTTGTTTTTGTGGTACTAGGGGTGGAACCCAGAGGCTTTCTACTTCTGGGCTATACTCTCAGACCGTCTTTTTATATTGTATTTGGAAACAGGGTCTCACTAAGTTGCTGAGAGCCTCGCTAAGTAGCTGAGGCTGGCTTTGAACCCATGCGATCCTCCTGTCTCAGCCTCCCAAGCGTGGTCATTACGAGCGTGCGCCACCACGCCCGGCTGGAATTGTGGTTTCTTTCTCCTGTGTTCGTTTTGCAATCTAGCCTTGGAAAGGAACGTTGATGTCAGAAAGTAATCATTCTCCACGGCACACCGCTTCAATTAACAGATAGAGAAGCCCGGCGGGGCCCCGGGGGAACTTCAAGAGGAGCCAACCACGGATTGATGGATGTTAAGGAATCCTGCCTTCGTAGATGGGGACGGGATGATTTATGTCTGTTCACATAGTCTGGAGCATTCAGAAAGGGCATCCCCCAACTGTAGCACGAGTGCATGACGGCTTTCGTTTAGGGGAATGAGAGTGGATGGGTCTGTTTATTTGGTCGAGTGTTAATAGCTCAATTCTTTATTACAATGCTCTAGGTTAAAGCGTTTCAGTAAACTGAGAATGGTTTCCATTCAGTCCCTTCTGTTCCCTTTCTCTGGCCCTATAAATTCTCTCCTTGGCTAGGTTTAACATACAAAACATTTTCTTCCTTGGAGCCTGAAAAACTTCAGGCTCCATTCACCTCCAATCCCAGGTGCATCTTACCCAGCGTGGTTTGCGCAAACTCATTTAGTTGACCGAAGCGGAGAGGAGGAACCAGTGTGTTCCCTAGAATGGGCTGAAGCCAATTTGTTTCACTAAAAAGACACGGACTTAGTCCCTGTATGTGGCAGCTCAGCGTTAGGCAGGAGCGAGTTGGAAATCAACATTCCCCCTGTTCTCACGAGCTCACAGTGTGATGGACAGACACGGGAAAATCACACAGTAGGGCGAGAAACCTAGAGACAAGGTGACAGAGAAGAGTGTCCAGGAAACGCTGCGGACCAGGGGACCCTGGAGCTGAAGATTCCCGGACAGGCGCGGGCCACTGAGCGGGGAGATGAGCCGGCTTCGCTGGGTGAGGGGCTCGGCGTCCCCATGGGACTTCAGGGAGGAAGACAAGGGACCCTTTCTGCCCTGTGGGGCCACATGGGAGGCGCCCCCGGGAACCTCCCTGGAGACGGCCACCCTGCCCCACTCCAGGAGCCGCCTGAATTTTAAGCCAAAGCCACACTGTCCTGGGGTTGCTTTGGCCGATGACTGAGCGAGTCCCAGCCAGTGGATCCAGGGGCCTCCTCTGCCAGACCTGCCCTGGAGCCCCTATGGGATTCCTGGGAACCATGGTGTGGGGATAGTGACAGGAGAGAGTTGGAATAGCAGCCACCCGGGTGCCGTGGGTGCCATCGCACTCAAAACTTGAAAATGCAAGAAACGTTGAAGCCAGGTGTCGTGGTGCACGCCTGTCGTCCCAGTACTTGGGAGGCGGAGACGGGAAGATAATGGGCTCTGGGCCAGCCTCAGCAACGTGGCAAGACCCTGCCTCAAAATAAAAAAAAAGAACTGGAGGTGTAGCTTGGGGGTAGAATGTCCTTGGGTTCAGTCCCTAGTACAATAAATAAATAAATTAATTAATACACAAGAAAAAAAAAGAAAACAATCCATCACTCTACACCTCCTTTTCCAGTTCTCACAACATGCTCTATCTACTATTCCTTTAAAAATCCAGACTGGGGCTGCTGGGCGTGGTGGCGCACGCTGGTAATCCCTGTCTTGGGAGGCAGAGACAGGAGGATTGCGTAGGTTTGAAGCCAGCCTCTCTGGCTTAAGAGACCCTGTTTCCAAATAAAAATATAAAAATGGGTCTGGGAGTATAGCCCAGAGGTAGAAGGGTTTCCAGGAACCCCAATGCCACCAAAAAAAAAATATATATATATATATATATATATATATATATATATATATTTTTTTTTTTTTCCAGACTGGGGCTTTGGCAGCAGGGTGCTGCAGGATACATAATTAGAACAATATGACTGTCATTGCAACCCAGTAACCAACAACGTACTTACTTAACCACCTTGACATTTCATACTGTTTATTGCTGAGTGTGCCGGCGCTCAGGTGTCGTAGGGACCTGAAGTTACAATTTCTATTCTGTCCCCTGTCCGCCTTCTCTGATCCAGATCCCCATTGACTTGCCTCCCTCTCTCCCTCCCTCCATCTCCTTCCTTCCTTCCTTCCTTCCTTCCTTCCTTCCTTTTTATTCCTGGGGATTGGGCCCAGGGGAATTCTGCTCAAAAACACATTCCCAGCCCCTCCCTTTTCTATTTTGAAACAGGGTCTTGCTAAGTTGCCGAGGGTCTCACTAAGTTTCTCAGGCTGACCTCAAACCTGTAATCCCCCCACCTCAGCCTCCCAAGTACTGGGATCATAGGCATGCGATACTGCGCCCAGCTGAGGAGAGAGGACTTTATAATGGAGAGAGCTGTGCGGGCACCCACCTGACCCAGGAATTAGTGTTCGCCTCACTAAGATGGGCGGAATCCGGCACCAACACGACGCACCATGACGGGACAGTAGAAGTAAAGGATTTCTGATCAAAATTCTAACCTGAGCTTAATTGATCCTTAAGGCCTAATTTCTAAGCTGGGCATAGTGGTACGCTCCTGTAATCCCAGCTACTCAGGAGGCTGAGACAGGAGGATCACAAGTTCCAGGCCAGCCTGGGACACTTAGTGAGACCCTGCCTCAAAAGAAAAAGGAAAAAGGGCTGGAGCGTGGTTCTGTGGTAGAGCCCCAATATCCCCCCCCCCACAGTCACATCACACACACGCAAATAAATAATACAGGAAGTAACAGGGGCAGTGGGTTGCCAGTGAAGACATACGCGAGGTGATGAAGAAATCATTATCCTTGTTTTTAGCAATGCTTCCTAAGCCATATGACAACACAACACCACGATGTCTGTGATTCACTTCAAAGTACAACAGAAATAGAGAGACATGAATACAGCTAACTCTTCACAAGTGTTAAATGCAAATGGTAGACGGGTATGGTGACGCACATCTGTAATCCCAGTATTTGGGAGGCTGGGACAGGAGGATCGCAGGTTGGAGGGCAGCCTCAGCAAGTAGTGAGACTCTCATCAACCTAGTGAGATCCTGTTTCAAAAAATAAAATGGGGCTGGGGTTGTAGCTTGAAGGTAGAATGCTTCTAGGTTCAATCCCTAGAACCACAAACACACACAAAAATACAGATGGTCAGTACAGGAATGCTTGTCATCCCTGGTTTTCTTCTATTTGTTTGAAAAATTTTCATAATATAAAGTAAAAAAAGAAGGGGACGATGATGAAACAAACAAGAAACTTTAATGACAGCTTCTAGAGAATGTCCCCTCTCTTTCACAAAAGATTCCAATGGTCTGTGTAGAAAATATGTAGTGTGTGTGTGGGGGGGGGTACTGGGGATGAAATCAAGGGCATTTGACCTCTGAGCTATACCCCCAGCTCTATTTTTATCATTTATTTTGAAGCAGGGTCTCATTAAGTTGCAAAGGGATTCACTAAGTAACTGAGGCTGGCTGCGGACCTGTGGTCTTCCTGTCTCAGCCTCCCAAGGACTGGTATTACAAGCATGTGCCACCATGTCCACCTAGAAAGTGTGAGTTCTGGAGGGTTTTATGAAAACAGTGTTATTACTGGTGCAGTTTAGGAATAACTCTATTCAGAGAGTAGAAATTCACCGCACATTCCCACAGCACCTGTCCTGTGGTGTGTTAATAAAAGTAGCTGTGTGGCGCTGGGCATGGTGGAGCACATCTGTAATCCCAGCGCTTGAGAGGCTGAGACAGGAAGATTGTGGGTTCAGAAATTTAGCTAGGCCCTCCGCAACTTAGAGAGACCTTGTTTTAAAATCAAATAAATAAGTAAATATAATAAAAAATAGGGCTGGGGCTGTAGCTCAGAGGTAGAACACCCCTGTGTTCAGTTCCTAGTATCACAAAACAAAACAAAATAAACTTAGTGATGTCATGTGTGGCTAAACATATGTAAAGTACCACGATTAAAGTGCTCTTAAACTGGGCGTGGTGGTGCACATTTGTAATCCCAGCATTTGGAAGGCCGAGACAGGAGGATTGCGGATCGCAGACAGCCTCAGCTACTTAGTGAGACCCTCCGGAACTTAGTGAGACCCTGTTTCAAAAATAAAGAATAAAAAATAGGGCAGGGGGTGTAGCTCAAATGCCCCCCTGAGTTCCATCCCCAGACCTGCAAATAAATAAACAAATAAATAAAAGGTAGAATTCCCCTGGGTTCAACCCCTAGTACTTCAAAAATAAACAAACCCCAAGAATGTGACCTCTGGAGTTTAGAACTAAGTCCTATTATTCATGCTTAAAAGCAAGTTGGATCCAGATTCAGAACGGGTCTTGCTTTTGGAAGGTTTCCAATGGGCTGATGGGGGAGACGCCCGGGAAGGAGGAAACTTCAAACCCGCCCCAGATGGAGAAGATGGAGACTTGGAAGGCGATGCCCTTTGGAACCGAAGAGCATACCGTTACCTCCAGGTGCCCTGATTGATGGAGACAGACGCCGCCAAATTCCGTTCTCCAGACTCAAAATTCCAGGAGAGCCCTGGTCCCGGTGACTGACATTTTCTTGGAATATCACCAGGGATTATAAAGAACTCTCCTCACCTCTACATTTCTAAAGTATGAAGGGGAAAGGTCAACATATAGACAATTTAGATAAAAAAAGACGTGGCGACGGACTGAACTGGGAAGAATCAGCCTAAGCCCCTTCCTTGAGCATGCCCCCCCCCATGAAATGGGATCTAGAAAGGCGATCCCAGCTCCAGTCTGCACCGAAACACAAGAGGCTGTGTTTTATAAGCCTGCTCTTTATGATTCCGTAATCTGGGGTGAGCAGGGGACCTTTCTGCAGTTCTGGTACTGATGCCCTCTGGGCTTGTTACCCGGGGCTTTTAAGTGCCTGTGGGTGGTTTGGTTTGGTTTGGGAGTTGCTACGCAATTTCAGCTTTGGTGTGACCTGAATCTGTGCAGGAGCTTGTGCATGGTGTGAGCGTGTTAACTCCCAAGAGCAAGAAACATCTAGCGGGTGCACGTGCAGCCTTCTAACTCAAGGGTGATGTGGCCCATCGCACAGGGCACTTGGCACCGTGGTTATGGTCTGGGCGTGGTGCTGTTTCTCCGAGGGAGGCCTTAGCAGGAGGAGGACTGACCTTAGTACTCCCTACACTTAGCCAGCTGGGCCAAGAGATTTATCACCACCCCTACGTGGTAATGAATGAAAGCTGCAGTCACTTCTTATCAGCCCAAGGACTCTCAAGCCTGGCCACTGTCCGTTTATACCCAGAAAGTGTAGGAACTTATGTTTTGTTTGTTTGGGTTTGTTTTTTATCATACAGGGGATTGAACCCAGGGGCATTCTACCTCTGAGCTATACCCCCAGTCCTACTCTATTTTTTTATTTAAAATAGGGTCTCGCTAAGTTACTGACACCCTCACCAAGTTGCTGACAGCCTCGCTAAATTGCTGAGATTGGCTTCAAATCTGCAGTCCTCCTGTCTCAGCCTTCCAAGTACTGGGATTGCAGGTGTGCACCACCCTGCCTGGCTTATTTTTTTTTTCCAGTACTGGGGATAGAACCCAGGGGCATTGTACCTCTGAGCTATACCCCCAGCCCTATTTTTAGTCTTTTTATTTTTTTGAAACAGGATCTCACTGAGTGGCGAAGGAGCTCGCTAATTAGCTGAGGCTGTCTGCAAACTGCGATCCTCTGGTCTCAGCCTCCTGAATGCTGGGATTACAAGCATGTGCTACCATGCCCGGCATACGCTACCATGCCCGGCAGTCTTTTTTTTTTTTTTTAATGGATAATTTGGAAGGTCCTGCTCAAAGCTGTGGGCTTGGGAGTCCAGAAATTTCATTCAGGTCTTGAGGCTGCTAATTAATCTTGTGATCTGGTGTCATGACTTAAAAGGTTCCCCAAGAAGCTCTTGTATTAGACAATGTAGCGGGTTCAGAGGTGGGACCTGGCTGGAGGGGTAGACCATTAGAAGTGTGGCCTTGGGAACCGTATCCATCCCTGGCCACTGCCTATCCCCCTCCTCTGTTTTCTGGCCATCTTGAGCACAGGGCAGCTTTTCTTCTTCCACCATGTCTGGAAGCCCAGACCTGGAGCTGTTCCTGTCTTGGAGCTGGCTGATCATGAATTGACCTTTACAACTGTGAGCTCTAAATAAACATTTCTTCCTCTAAGTTGTGCCTGTCTGGTATTTTGATTCCAGTTATGAAAAATAAAAAAACAACTGGCGAATGTACAGGAAGATGGTGACCAAGAAAAGCAGCGTTTATGAGTCCTGCTAACACTCGATCTCTATTGTTATAAAATCAGTGCTTTTCATAGCCAGAAAACACTATAAGCAGAGATGTAAACACAAGGGACAGAGAAAAAGAAGACTAGAAGAAAAACCAGAGACCAGAAAAGAAACTAGCCCACATTGCGGCAGCGAAGCCACACCAGCGCCATCTTGCCTCACAGCACCAGGCTCCAGAGAGGAAAGGTAAACAAGGAGCTGAAGTGAGCAGCTGAGGATCATTTGGGTATAATTCAGCAGTTCTTTTCAGCGCAAAGAACATCTAAAACTCCCAGTGGCCAAGTTCATCACGCCTTCCAGGGACTCAGAACAGAGCTCAAAACCAGAAAAGAAATACGCCAGCCTCACGGCTGAGGGCATAGCAGTGACTCCATATTGTCAGCAGTGGTGGCGAGTTCCCCACACACACAACAGCTCCAGATCAGTGCACACAATAACCATAAGTGAGATTGCGGCCCCCTAAAGGAGAAATCCCAACACTGCACCCCCAGGGACTTGCGAAGCTTTGATAATCTCCCTGGGTCTGAGATTTTGCAGTCCAACCCAGTGAAGGAGTAGTGGTAGCAAAGATACCACACCCTAGTTGCAGCTCCCCATGAGAAAACACCCAGCTCAGCACCCCCATGGTCTCGCGCAGCCTCTATTAACTCCCTGGGTCTGAGACTCTGCGATACAACCCAGTAAAGGAGTAGTGGTGGCTGAGATCACCACAAATTTGAGATCCAGAGCACCCTAAGTGAAGTAGTGGTGACCCAGGGATGAACCCAGAGAAGGCACAAACTTCTGAAATCATGGGAAAGAGGAATAACAATAAAGCAATGAATGCCCACAACCCCAGAATATCAAAACCTGATAACACAGAAATTCAGAGATGTCCAGAAGATCAAATCAGGAATATAACTGTAGAAATAATACAGGACCTTCAAAAAGAATTTAGAGAGTCTAAAAGAAATAAAGGATGCAATCATTGAAGTAAAGGCATCAATTCAAACTATAAACAATCAATTAGACCATGTGGAGAATAGAATCTTGCTCCTAGAAGATGATCACTCCAAAAACGAATGCATAATTTATAACTTAGAAAAAAATCCAACAGCAGGAATTTGACATTGAAGAAATATGGGCCCATTTTAAGAGAGCTAACCTAAGAATAATTGGAATAGAGGAGGGAAAAAAGGTGAAACCAAAGGGATAAATGATATCTTCAAAGAAGTAATAGCAGAAAAATTTCCAAGCATAGAGCAAGAGGTCGATACACAGTTTCAGGAAACTTATAGAACTCACTTTAGACAGGATCAGAGAAGAGGTTCCCCATGCCACATAACTGTCAAAATGACCAGTGTAGAAGCCAAGGAGAGAATCTTAAAGGCAACAAAAACAAAGGGCCAAGTGACATTCAGAGGCAAACCAATTAGAATCACTCCAGACTTCCCAAACCAAGTCATGAGAGCCAGAAGGGCTTGGAGTAACATATTCCAAACTCTGAAAGAAAACAACTTCCAGCCAAAAATTTTCTACCCAGGAAAACTATCAAATTAGATGGGGAAATAAGAAGCTTCCACGACAAATAGAAACTAAAGGAATTTATGTCTTCAAAACCAGCACTAGAGAAAATACTCAAAGAGATTAACTACAAAGAAGAAATAGGTAACACACACCAGAACCAGAGAAACAAGATTTTCCATCCAGGAGACAGCTAAGTAAAGAAGAATAAACAGTATTTCAAACAGAAATAAAATCTTAACATGTTAGGAATTAAAAGTTATCTCTCAATAATCACACAGAATGTAAATGGCCTCAATCTCCCAATAAAAAGACATAAAGTGGCAAAATGGATTAAAAACCAGAATCCATCCATCTGCTGCTTGCAAGAAACACACTTTACAAATAAAGAGAGTAACAAACTCAAGGTAAAGGGCTGGAGCAAGGTAATTCATGTTAAGTAGCCATCCTAACAAATGTGAAGTAGTATTTCACTGTAGTTTTTATTTGTATTTCCTTAATGATTAGATTATGATAATGATGAGTAATATTCATGTGTTTATTGGTCATATAAAAATCTTTGGAGATTCATTATCTATTTTAGTCTTTTACCTATTTCTAAATTGTATTGTTTGCTTTTATTGTTGCTAATATTTAGGATTTCTGTTTGGAATATTAATATACCTTCAGGTATAGTATTTGGAAATATTTTATCCCATTCTTTTTGTGTGTGTGTGTGTGTGGTACTGGGGTTCCTGGAAGCCCTTCTACCTCCGGGCTACACTCCCAGACCTATTTTATATTTTTGAAACAGGGTCTCTTACGCCAGCGCGGCTGGCTTCGAACCTGCGCGATCCTCCTGTCTCCGCCTCCCAAGCGCGGGGATTACAAGCGTGTGCCACCATGCCCGGCAGTATCCCATTCTATCAGTAACTTTTAATTCTGTTTACATTGTCTTTGAATGTACAATTTTTTTATTTTTTATGATGTTCATTTGTTTATTCTTTTGTTGCCTGTGCCTTTAAAATTGATAACATCAAACTAAAAAGTTTCTTCTCATCAAAGGAAACTATCAATAACCTAAAGAGGAAGCCTACAGAGTGGGAAAGGATCTTTACAGCCACCATTCTGAACCCCTATATCTCACCAAACACAGGAATCAACTCAAGATGGATCAAAGACTTAGAAATTAGACCTGAGACTATGAAGTTAGTTGAGGAGAGCATAGGTTCAACACTACAACATATTGGCACAGGCAGTAACTTTCTCAACAAAACCTCCAAAGCTCAGGAAATTAAAGCAAGAATAAACAAGTGGGATAACATCAAACTAAAAAGTTTCTTCTCATCAAAGGAAACTATCAATAACCTAAAGAGGAAGCCTACAGAGTGGGAAAGGATCTTTACAGCCACCATTCTGAACCCCTATATCTCACCAAACACAGGAATCAACTCAAGATGGATCAAAGACTTAGAAATTAGACCTGAGACTGTGAAGTTAGTAGAGGAGAACATAGGTTCAACACTACAACATATTGGCACAGGCAGTAACTTTCTCAACAAAACCTCCAAAGCTCAGGAAATTAAAGCAAGAATAAACAAGTGGGATAACATCAAACTAAAAAGTTTCTTCTCATCAAAGGAAACTATCAATAACCTAAAGAGGAAGCCTACAGAGTGGGAAAGGATCTTTACCAGCCACCATTCTGATAGGGGGCTAATATCCAGAGTATACAAAGAGCTCAAAAGACTCTACACTAGCAAAACAAACAACCCAATCAAGAAATGGGCAAATGAACTGAATAGACACTTAACAAAAGAAGAGATACAAAGGGCTAATAGATACATGAAAAGATGTTCTTCATCACTGGCCATCAGGGAGATGCAAATCAAAACTACACTGAGATTCCATCTAACCCCAGTCAGAGTGGCAAGCATAAAGAAATCAAACAATAATAAATGCTGGCGAGGATGTGGGGAAAGAGGAACTCTTTTACACTGTTGGTGGGAGTGCAAACTAGTTCAACCACTATGGAGATCTGTGTGGAGATTCCTAAGAAAGGTGGGAATAGATCCACCATATGATCCAGCTCTACCACTCCTGGGTATCTTTCCAAAGGGGTTGAATTCAGAGAACTACAGCAACATATGCATACCTATGTTCATAGCAGCACAATTTGTAATAGCCAAAATATGGATCCAACCCAGATCACCATCAACAGATGAATGGATAGCAAAACTGTGGGAAATACACACAATGGAATTCTATTCAGCCATAAAGAAGAACAAAATTATATCAGTTGCAAGCAGATGGAAAGCCCTGGAGAACATCATGTTAAGTGAGATCAGCCAAGCACAGAAGGAGAAGATACATATGTTTCCTCTAATATGCCCAAACTAGGAAACACAAAGGATACCAGTGGGATTCCAGATAATGGAGGGGAAATACCAGCAAAGTTTGAATGGAAAGATAGGAGAGGAGGAAGGCTGATCTTGATTAATGAGGGTCTACATCTGAACATGTGTAAAATTATGAATAAGACATGGTTAACCTGGACAACCATTGGTGGGAGGGGGGAAGGGAAAATGGGGGCGGGGGGAGAGGGCACCAAATATAGTTTAAATGTATACTATTTATGTTCAATAAAAAATTTGTTAAAAAAATCATGTCCAAGAAATCACTGCCAATTTCAATGTTATGAAGTTTTATGACCCAGATTTTCTTCTAAAAGTTTATAGTCTTAAGATTTACATTTAGGTCTTTTATCTATTTTGAGTTAATATTTGTATATGGTGTTAGGTAAGGGTCCAATTTTATTCTTTTTCATGTAATTATTATTTTTCAACAATATTTAGTGAAAAGATTATTATTTCCTTCACCAAATGTTCTTGGAAAGTTTATCAAAAATAACTTGACCATATAAGGAAGAATTGATTTCTAGGCTTTTTATTTTACTCCACTGGTTTATATATCTGCCTTTATAGCAGTACTACACTGTTTCAATTAATGTAGGTTTATAAGGTTTGAAATCAGAAAATGTATGTCTTCTAAAATAAATAAATAAATAAGATGAAATATTAAAAAAAAAAAAGCTGGCAAAAAAAAACACCTGCCAGATGATTTAATCTAAGCCTCTGTTTCATCATGTGTGAAACGGGTCTGAGGATAGTTCTAGCTTCCTTATCCATTCCTTTGAGTGAAATGAATGAGGCAGTCCGGGTTCACTGCTGAGCTCAGTTCCGCATGTGTAGTCGATGCTTCCTGAATGATCACGTCTATCATTGTGTGCAGTCTTGCTCCTTCCTGCTCCCTAGAAAAAACAAGGATGCCATTTACCAGCTGACAGTCAGACACTCAAAACAGTGTCTACTGGGTACGTACGGAAAATAACACTGGAAGAATTGGAGAAAAAGAGTTTATGGTACTAGGTATTGAGGCTGTAGCTGCTGCAGTTCAAAAGGGTATATATACAAGGCTGTTAACTGTAAAAAGTTACAAAGTGTTGGGGACCGTTCAAGTCTGAGTCTTACATAGAAGCTTAACCACATTTTTTGTCGTACTGGGCATAGAACCCAGGGCTATTCTACCTCCGAGCTACATTCCCAGCCCTATTTTTTAGTCTTTATTTTGAAACAGGGCCTCACTGAGTTTCAAAGGGCCTCACTAAGTAACTGAGGCTGGCTTTGAACCTAGATCCTGCTGTCTCAGCCTCCCGAATGCTGGGATTACAAGCAGGCACCAGCACGCCCAGCTAACCACATGGTTTTGAGATTTCACAATTGATTAGAGATTTGTTTTATGAACTCTTTATACTCCATAAATTGTCCCCATCAAAACTATCACTCTCATCACCACCACAGCAATGAAACCTTTAGAAGTAAAGCTGTATTAATACATGGTTAAAACTAGAATATTTTAGTTTCCTTATCTACTATCTAATTGGTCTTATTCATTTTATGTCAAGAAAGCCCTGTGGATCTACAAAAATGTCGCTAGAATTACATGAATTTGGCAAGGTCATAGTATACAAAACTCAGTTGTATTTTTAGATGCCTGTAACACATATTTGAAAATGAAAATTTAAAAATCAATACCATTTGTAATGGCATCCAAAACTTAAAATACATAGGAATACACTTAATAAAATATGTGTAAGACCTGAACATTCAAACCACAAAGTATTTCTGAGAAAAAGAAAAGAGGTCTAAATAAATAGGACATGCCACGTTCATAAATTGAAAGACTCAGTGTTGTTAAGATATATATTTTCCCCTAAACTTTTGTGTTGGTTTTATACAAGCAATATAGAAATTCTAGCAGGTGTCTCCTGGAGAAGTAAATGAGTTGAATATCAAATGTATATGGAAATACAAGGAATCTATCCAAAATGGCTTTGAAAACAAACTCAAATTTAGAGGGCCTGCAGTATAATGCTACAATAGTCAAGACAGGATATTGGCATAAAGATAGACAACATAAGCTGAGTGTGGTGGTGTGTGCCTGTAACCCCAGTACTTGGGAGGCTGAGACAGGAGAATCCCAGGTTCTATGATAGCCTTATCAAATAGTGAGACTCTCATCAACCTAGTGAGACTCAGTTTCAAAATAAGAATTTAAAAAACAGGACTAGAGGTGTATCTTGGAGGTAGAATGCCTCTGGGTTTAATCCCCAGTACAAAAAAATAAACAATATAAATTAGTTGGATAAAATAAAGTTGAACAACAGACCAACTTCCAGACTTTCAGTTGGTTTCCAACAACAACAACAACAACAACAACAACAACAACAACAACAACAACAATGCAACATAATTTGACAGAGAAAAGAAAGTGTTTGTAATAACTCTTACTAGAACTGGACATGCCATATTCTTACAATGAAATACTACTCTACAGTAAAAAGAATAAACTATTGAAACCTCTAATAACATCACTAAATCTCAAATACAATACACTAAGCAATAAGAGTCAAACCCAAAGGAATGCATATAGTTGGATTCCACTCATAGGAAACCCAAATAAAGACACGCATAGTTTATACACATTAATCTGGACGTGGTAAGGAGGGAGGGGGTTGACTGAAGGGGCCTGAAGGAGTTTTCTGGTGAGATCGAAAATATTCTATTTCTTGTTTCAAGTGGTAGTTACCAAAGATTATACAAGTCTTAATGCTTTTGATCTGTCTGCCTATTAACTGTGCATTCACTTATGCAAATTATGCCTAAAATTTTTTAAAATAAGAAATAAAAACTTAGGAAGGGAGGGAATGTTTAATTACCAAACTGTTCCAAGCTATACAAGTTTTACCTTTCTCTATAATGTGTTTGCAGAGTCAACATGTATTAAGATGCTATAGATCATGGTGCCCACTTTCTTAGACCATAGCCCTAAAAATAATTCTGTTTTCATATTTTGTAAATATGAAATTGTTTTTAGCAATGAAAGCAAAAGGCACTGCTTTATACTGTATGTGGTGGTATAATTTTTCAACACAAGGAAATCATCTTTTCCACCTAAATGACAAGGCCTTGATTAAACTATTTTACATCCCTGTTGAATTTCCCAAACACACGGGTAACAAAATCTTTAAAGCCTTGGACCCAGGTCTGAGCACCTTGCTCCCTTCCCCTGTATCCTGAACACCTCCTGGTCTTTAGTTACTGTAAGGACAGTTTTAAGAAATAGATCCACATTTAGTGAGAAGAAAAATACAACCAAAGAATGGGCTTTCCCATCTTCCCCTAAGACTAAAGGTGGCTAGAACCATGTCACTGAGTCATCTTCTGCAGAATTCTCTTTACTGTATTTGCAAGGAATCTGATTATTAATGCAAGTCTGGCTGTCGGTCACCTCAGCCGCATTCATGTGGTATGTGGGGCCCCTGCACCTGCTGACCCCTTCCTTGGGTCTCAGCTCTAATGTACCCCAGTGCTCACCGGTAATTAAGAGTGAAAATTAGCTGATAATAACATTATGATAATTTGAGCCCTTGCTGTAGGCTAGGTACTATTTTATGCAATCCCCTTTCACTAACGAATACATCTTTCCATACCTGCAGGGGAAGGACTATCATTTTCCCATTTTACAGAGGGGAAAATGGAGGTAAAGAAAGATGAAATTGAGTTTTCATCTAGGCAGTGGCAGGGCTGGGGCACGAATCCGGATGGCTCGTCCCCAGTGTCTTTGTTCCTAGCCATGATTTTATGCAACCTCATTGACATTTTAGCCAAGGGAGCAAATAAAACCATAAGAAGTGAGCTGCGGTCTGCAGCACCTGGTGATGGAGACCGTCCTCGGAGCCATATCTCGCTTACAGGTAAAACAAGCAGTGTTTGCCGGCACAGACACTCTCAAATACGATTGTGATTTCACAGATATTTACAGAGCTGTATTGTAACACTGCAGCTCCTGATGACAGGTCTCTGGGTTTATACCTGGCGTCATTACTATCCGGAGGAAGGAGCCACCTGGCTTTGAGCATTTATAGTCAGGAACGTCACCCTCCCTTCCAGTGAAAGTAGGCCCCAGAACAAGTCTCTCCAGAATCCCTTGGTGGAGACCATTTTGACATTTCTGCAGTGACACACACACACCCGAGACCTTCGCACAGTCCAGAAGCCCCACGGATTTTGTCTTTCCTTTGGAAACCAATCTTGCCATTTGCGCGAAAACAAAGTCTGTAGAATCCCAAATTATCATCCCATTTCTGTGTGCTCGATGACTAAAAGCAAACCAAGCATTCCTTATTCCTACAGTTAAGTACGAGAAGCAGCAGGTTAGGCTGACATCCCCTCAAGCCCAGACATACACGTCTGCCAGGATTCTCAGCAGTCACAGCGCTTCACAAACCACGCTGGCGAGTGAACCACCGCCCCAGTCTACTCACGAAGACACACCAAAAGGTTGCTTCTTCTCTTTTCTCTCGTCTCTCTTTCTTTCCCAACTCACCTACCTGCCCTATTTTGGTCTTTCGTGGTTGACAGATATTCAATCCTCAAGAGAGTTAAGCAGAGAGAGATGAATTTGTAAACCGGAGGTGCGACTCACCGGGTGGATGTGTCCCCAGCCGAGGCCAGCACTGGACCCGATTGCCTGTTGGGCCCTCTTGGACATCGTATTCCACCTCGTGCCCAGGTGTGCGGGCTCCTGACTCTTGCCCGGCTGTGTGGGCTCTCTGTGACTGCCTCGGCTTGCTCTCACAACCCACCGGATCCTCCTTGCTGTTTCCTGGGTCTCTGGCTGCTCATCTTTCCAGGGGCTGATGGACTCTCGGCTGGCGCCCAGCCCGCTTCTGAACAGGTGCCGCTTGAAGCCTCCCACAATCCCAGGCTGTGGCACTCCTAGTTTCAGCTATCAACGCTGCCCTTTCGGGACATGCCATTCTGACTCTGTCCACTCTAAAAAGGGGTCAGTGTCTCTCTTGGGCCCGGCTCACAGAGTCCCTATTCTCTTAACAAAAGGCCAATCAAATACTAAGAGGCTTTTGCTGACGTCTCTCTGGCTCAAATAACCTGTTTTCTTAGGCCCCATTGTTGCTGGTCACCGTGGGTGCCTCTTGGTGTCCAAGTACAGAAGAAAGCCCAGACTGAGCGTGGCATTAGGAAATGTGAAAGTATTAAAAGCAGAAGTGTGAAGGGGGCCCAGGGAAGAAATGGTAAAAGGGCCAGCGTTGAGGATCAGACGGGAGAGAAAAGAAGAGGTGGCCAATCTGAAAAGTCGTGCAGGAGGGTGAGGAGAGAAACCCACAGCAAGTCCCTCCTTGTGTAAAGGGAGGGCCAGGAAAAAACAAAACTATTTTTTTTTTTTGGAGGGGAGGGAAACTGGGGATTGAACCCAGGCACATTCTGCCTCAAAGCTACACTCCCAGCTCGATTTTTAAATTTTTTATTCTTTATTTTGAAACAGGACCTCACTAAGGAGCTGAGGCTAGTCGGGAACCTGCGATCCTCCTGACTCAGCCTCCCAAGTATTGGGATTACAAGCATGTGCTACCATGACTAGCTAAAACCCTGAGAGAGAGAGAGAGAGAGAGAGAGAGAGAGAGAGAAAGAGAGAGGGGGGGGGCTTAAAGGTTAGGGGTTGAAATGGTTTTGTTATCTGGTAAAGGTGAAGGGAAAAGAAACCTTTTTGCTTCCAGATGTATTCTGCCCAGGCCCTTGAAATAAAGCTTATTTCCCTCTATTTTCCCACATGGGCCTCAGTGTAACGACCCAAGCCAGGCAGGCCTATGCATGTCTCTCCATGGCGCCCCTGTGAGAGGCTGCGTGGCATCTAGCGCTTGGCTGGCAGCTCAGCATGTACAGCCCTGCACATCACCATTATTGTTCACGGGTCCTTCCACTCTCCAAGTTAAATCAACAGCTGGATGCGGTGGTGCGTGCCAATAATCCCAGTACTTGGGAGGCTAGGACAGGAGGATAGTAGGTTCAAGGACAGTGCATGAACTTAGCCAAACTCTGTCTCAAAGCTTAAAAAATAAGTTTAAAAAGGCTGGGAGTGTAGCTCAGTGCCCCTGGGTTCAATCCCCAGCACCACACACAAAAATGTTTAGTCAACAATAGAATATAGACTCGGCTCCTTGACGTGTGTCATAGTTAGACATACAGTGTCTCCTCAAGAGCTCATTTGTTACTGTCTGGAGCTGGTTAACAGAATCCCGAGGGCTGTGATCTCAGCATAAGTCCTCTGCAATGGACTTATCTGGGGTGTGGCCTGGGCTGGTAGGATGTGGCTGGAGGGGTTGGGTCCCTGGGAGTGTGGCCCTGGGGATTACTTATGGTACCTCCCCCTGTCTGTGCTCTTGCTTCTGGTCTCCATGATGTGAGGAGTGCAGCCCACGTGTTGTCCTCTCTGCCTCGGCCGCCATACCCTAAGATCCATGGTCCTCGGCCTCACATGGGCTGTACCCTAGACCATAAGAAAATAAATCTCTGTCCTCTAAGATCCGTGGTCAGGTCCTTAGATTATGGCTGTGAGAGTGTGGGACAGTGTGTGAGGCTTCATCCTGGGCTCCAGGACCCTGCAGCTTGGTGGCCTGGGAAGCAAACCAGGCTTGGGCCCAGGCAGGCCCAGGTAGGACATCAGCTCAGCTTCTCATTACCTGCGTGATCTTGCTTGAGTATCATATGTTCACTGAGTTTCGGTTTCGACCTTTAAAATCAAGTTGGAAACACTTGAAGAATGCAGTATAAGAAGAAATGTAAGCTGGGCGTGGTGGTGCACGCTTGTAATCCTAGCATTTGGGAGGCTGAGACAGGAGGATTTGGGTTCTCAGACAGACTCAACTACTTAGTGAGAGGCCCTTACAACTCAGTGAGACCCCATTTCAAAATAAGGAATAAAAAATGGGGCTGGGGGTGTAGCTCAGAGGTAGAACGCCCCTGGGTTCCATCCCCAGTATGGCAAATAAATAATAAAAGAAAGAATAAGTGAGTGTAAAGTGCCCAGCACGGTGCCTGACCCTCCACGATTATAAATGGCCCCACTTCTCCCCACACCCTTATGCTTTCGATGTATTGTGGCCATTCACGAGGCAGAGTTTATTTTTTCATTATCTAGTCTGAGCTTGGCGTGGGGCCTGCTTTGGCTCTGGCCAATGGGACATTAGAAAATCTGAAGCAAGTAGGGATGTGAAGGGTGTGGGTGGCAGATGGTGATTTTCCTGCTGCTGGGAATCCTTTAGCCACTGAGAAGTCCAGGTTGGTCTCCTGGGGGATGAGAGACCACACAGCAAGGTAGGGTCCAGTCATCCACAGCCTTCCATCTAAGGTGCCAGACAGAGAAATGAGACTGTCCTCTGTTGGTAGCTGGCTCAGACCAGAAGTGATCACTAAACCTACAGAATTAAAAATATATAATAAATGTATCAGCCACTTTAAGCCACTAAGCTTTTGGGTCTTTGCTTGGCATCAGCAGCGACCCCATTCCTGGTACCAACTTCTGTTTTAGTCAGCTTTATTTCATCATTGTGACCAAAATACCTGGCAAGCACAACTTCGAGGGATAAAAGTTTATCTGGAGCTCATGGTCTCAGAGTCAGTCCGTGAACAGCTGGCTCCAAGGCAGAAACCATGGCATCAGCACTTCAGAGCACGGTGGGAGAGGAAAGCTGCTCTCACCTCGTGGCAGCCAGGAAGGAGGGAGAGAGAGAGAGAGGGAGAGAGAGAGAAGAGCAGGGTTAGATACAGCTCTCTAAGTGTTTTGCCTCCCCAGCCACATTCCAGCTCTGAACCTTGCTACATAGCCTGACACGGAACTTCTCTGGGGGAACATCTTATATATGAACCATAATGCTGTAGGCAGGCCTGGTCCAATTAAAGACCTAAATAGAAAAAAAAAAATAGACTGTGCTCCCCTGAGAAGAAGGAATTCTTCAGCAATTGAGACTTGAATTGTAACTGAGGCTCTGGCCTGACATCCTGTAGATATAGGATGTCCCATAATTGAACAAGCCAGTTCTTTAAAATAAATGTCTCTCTCTCCATGTGCACGCGTGCGCGCGCGCACACACACACACACACACACACACACACACACACACACACAGCTACATCCTACGGGCGCACGTAGGGCTCTTAGTCTGATGCCCGTGGCCCACCAAAGACCATGGCTGCGGTCTACAGATGACCAGTGCAGTTTGCAGGTCACCACTTTACAGGTGACCAGTGCTCACCCGTAAACTCCTGCCGGGAGGCTCTCACGAAACAGAAAGGCCCACAGCCCATGTTCAGATGCTCTAATCACATGGCTTAATTAATTAATTCAGAACATACAGCAAGAAATAAGGGCAGAGGTCCTAGGCACTAAAGTTCAGAGGCCCACAGGGTATAAGGCTACCTGGGATAAAGGTCCATGTGTCCATCTCTGTCTCTGCACATCAGATGACCCCACTACCCGGGTGGTTACTGGGACCGGTGTCATAGACCAGAAAGGAGGCTTGGCAGATACAGTACCTGGAACCCACACACTGTACTGAAGAGCAAGTTGACCTGACCAGAGGCTGTGCACCTGCAGAGGCACCGAGGTTTTACCTGCCATCGCTGGGCAGAACCTTGTGCAGCCGCAGCGGGTGGCACCAGGGGGTGGCTGAGCTATGCCCACACGGGTACCGAGTTCATCAGGTTGGTCCTTCTGACCTTTCTGACTCTGTTCAAAAACGCTCCACTTGCTTTGTTGTGCTTGGCAGGTCTCACGCTAGTTGATTCACGTCCCCGTATTCACTTATTTTCTCTAGTGGAATTGGATGGTCTTAAACACGAGAGCAAACTCGTACTGAAGATTCAGCGAGCGGCATCGTGGCAAAACTGCTGATTCGCCCGACACTTTGAAAAAGACTCTGCAAAGATCATCCTGATTCGGGGGCGTTATGGCTTCAAACACGTGCCCTTGATGAGAGACCAAGGAAAAAAGCAAGTGGTTTCCTGTCACGAAGGCTGGGCTCTGTGGTGTTTTCCATCGATGACAGATGTTTGAAATAGAAGAATGGACATCATCTCTGAGCAGACAGAAGACATTTAGGAAGGTGACTTTTTAAAAATTAATTTAAAGGAGTGTTCTGGGCAGAGGGCAGAGGGCAGAGGGCAGAGGGCAGAGGGCAGAGTGCGTGGGCGCCCAGGATTCTCATAGCAGGAATGATGCCGAGGAAAGGGGCGGAGGGAGGAGAAGTCACGCAGTCTGCGTGAAGAGAGGGACGGGCGCCTCTGTGAGTTATAAATCTCAGAAAAGAGAAATAAAGATGAGGAGTGAGAAATGGGAAGGCTGAGAGGTGTTACCTGAAGGAACATATTGAACGAGGGGGAAAGTTTAGGTTTCCATGGAAAAATGCGACTTTTCCCTTTCAACCCAGAGTCAAGGGCTCACAGAGGAAACATACTGGCCTTGTGAATGGCCGTGGGGATTTTTCAACCACAGAAAAGACATTTGGGGAGAACAATCTAATAAATGGCCTCTGTCTCTGTGGTTGGGAAACAGGATGCTCAGCAGATGCCAAGAGCCGACAGTGATTCCCCCAAGGAGGAAGGAGACCGTGAGATGTGAGTGGGGCGAGATTGGGGGGCAGAGGGTCCCAGTACCAGGGGCAGGCTCACCCCACCCTGTGCCTGGCTCCGCCCAGGACGGCATTCCCCGAGGCCGCCATCTGCCCCGTGGACACCGAGTTCCCGCCCATTGCTTGCCCGACTCGCACGGCTAAGCCCCAGAGATACTTCAACATGAATTCTAACCTAGGACAAACCAGTTGTCTTAAATGTCCAAGATCGGGCTCTTTTCTTGACATACACTCTATGTCCCTGGAAAATTAAACTTGGTACTGATGTAGTAAGACCTGTGGCCCGTGTCCCCCTTCTTCAACTGTTACTCTTCTAAAAGTGACTACATAGAGCCGGGCGTGGGGGCGCACGCTTGTAATCCCCGCGCTTGGGAGGTGGAGACAGGAGGATGGCGCAGGTTCGAAGCCAGCCATGCTGGCTTAAGAGACCCTGTTTCCAAATAAAAATATAAAAAATAGGTGTCTGGGAGTGTAGCCCGGAGGTAGAAGGGCTTTTAGGAACCCCAGAACCACATACACACACAAAAAAAGTAACCCATTGCCTGGAGTGAGCTGGCAGCTCCTCAGAAGTATCTGGAAGGACACTGGGGCACCCTGTTGTCAGTAGACGTCGGCCACACACCCTCGTGGCCCTCCTGTCGGGGGTGGCTGCCGCACTAACCACATCGTGAAGTTTTCAAAATGCTAAGCTGGGGAGTGGTGGGGGCGCTGGGCTGGAGGGTTTGAGAGCAAACCCCAAATGCAGACAGAAAAGCTCCAGGCATTGGAGCAGCCCTTGGGGCATGCCTGGTGACTCTGCCCAGCAGCCCAGGGCATTCTGGGACTTTCACAGGCGGATCGCCCCGATCCGGGGACATGGTTGAGGCCAGGAGGGGTAACGAGCTTGCACGAGCTGTAGGCCTCGGTGGAAGCGGGCACAGGACATCTCCGTCACTTTCCCGGTTTCAGTCTTTCCTTCTCTACACTCAAGAAGACCTACCCCTCCTCCAGGGCTCCGGGCAAGGCCCTCCCTTGTCCCTAGCCGCGCCGGCGGTCCTCCTCAGCCTTGGCACCCGGCAGCATAATGCCACCTCTCCCTGGGCCTGTGCCTCTGAGCCCACGTTCTCTGTTCTTGCAGGATGCCAGTCATGTTGGTCAGGGCCACCCTGCTCCAGCAGGGCCTTCTCTTAACTTGATGACATCCCGTAAAGACCCTATTTCCACATCAGGCCACATTCCAAGGCTCCACGTGGACATAAACTTGGAGGCGGGGGCATTATTCAACCCCATGCAGCCACTCAAAGGTAGAGACTGCCAGAACTTCTGACTTTATAACCGACTTGCATTCCAATATCCTGTTTGCTTCCAAGAAGTGCTCTGAAATGACCGTGGGGCCCCTCTTCCATGCTGTAAACCTGCTCCAACACACACACACACACACACACACACACACCCTCAGCTTTCAGTTTCCAGAGCTTCCACAGGCAAGGACACAGGTTAGCAACGTCTGCTGGGTGGGCTGGGTCAGGGTGGCTGAGGGGGGGAACGAAGCCCCTAAGGATTCCTTGGGAGTCATTAACACAACACCTGGCTCTCTCTGCCACCCCTCACTCCCCTACCCTGATTGGCAAGTTTAAAAATATTTTCTCAGTTGAAAAGTATTTTCTCTCAAGTGCTGTAATCCCAGGACTTGGGAGGCTGAGACAGGAGGACCACGGGCTGGAGGCCAGTCTTAGCAACGTCGTGAGACCTTCAGCAGCTTAGTGAGACCCTGTTTGAAAATAAAAAAAAAAATGAAAAGGGAGGGATAGTTGTAGCTCAGAGGTAAAATGCCCCTGGGTTCAGTCCCTGGTACCTGCCACCACATCTTTAAAAGGATTCCGGGCTGCAGGCAAGCGAGGCTTGGCCCTGCAAGGTGAGACAAAGGCATCCCACCCATGCCAGCCAAAATTTGGGCTCCAGTATTAAGGATCTTATTTGTTCAAAGATATAAACTACACTCTCCAACCTAGACTTTATGGGGGATAGAGGTGATTTGAGGAGCCAAGGGCTTTGTTCCTCTATTTAACTTCACATCTGGTTCAGGACTTATGCGGGTGGGTAGGGGAAGCAAGCTCTTTATGGGACACCCCAAAGACCTCTGAACACGCGGGGCCCACTTTTAGCACCAATTAACCTCTCAGCTCTTCGCACACAATCCATTCATGTGAGCCTCGTCCCCTTCATATACCAAAAAAATATATACCGGAAGCTATGAGGGAGGGCTTGCAGCCCAAAGGAGGCGGCCTACTGATCAGCACCCCCCAGCTGGCACACATTCCAGATGAGCCGCCAAGGAGCGGGGCGGGGGGGGGGGTGAGTGAAAACTTTCTATACACCAACATCTCAAAGGAGAGGAAGTCGCCGGCCGCCCCCACGGTTACGGTTCATTCATCCTAACCGAGCCTGTTTGGTACAATAAGCTTCCTCCATAGCTATTTGCAGAAATGTACACACGGCCAGCCTCCCCCGAGCCGGCGGAGAGCCCTCGATCAATACGGGCTCTAGCAGAATGAAGAAAAGAGAAAAGAAAAGATTTTATCGAGCCTGTTCCAAGATACCTTCAAGACCTGCGCAAACACACCTGCTTCCTCAGTGCCCAGGGAGAGCAGAGCAAACATGTCTCTCCTTAAAGAAAAAATAAATAAATAAATAAAAGGATGGGGGGGGGGCGCGGCAGGCCTGCGGCCACAAAGCCCACACCCACAGGAGGCGCTAGCAAGTCAGCGGAGAAATTGCACACAGAGTGAGCCTGGGACCCCTCTTCTCAATCATCCCCGACTTGCCCGTCTTGTTAGGGGCATCTGACGATTTCTGTGGCGTGAAGCCAGCCGTGGTGGCAGATTTCGAGGTGCCAGTGTGTCAGCTGACCTGTTCATCTGCGGGCAGAGATGAGCAGCTCACACAAGTCTATAATATTCTACCCACAGATACGATAGCTATACACCATGCTGGATCAGGTCAGAGTCAGAGGAACTGAGATAACAGGAAGTAAACCGTACTGAAACAATGACGGGGCGAAGTTTGGGGATATTTATTAATTTTTTGTGGTGCTGGGGATGGAACCCAGAGGCTTTCTACCCCCACGCTACACTCCCAAATCTATTTTCTATTTGGAAACGGAGTTTCACTAGGTTGCTGAGAGCCTCACTAAGTAGCTGAGGCTGGCTTTGAACCTGCGCGATCCTCCTGTCTCAGCCTCCCAAGCGCTGAGATTACAAGTGTGCGCCACCACGCCCGGCTTTTATTGCTTTTTTGTTTTACAATATAATTTTTAATGGAAAGTTTATATATTAGCCAGGCGTGGCGGTGCACGCCCAGCTTCGGCCCAGACTTTTTACAGACCCGGTTTGACTTCTCTCCTAAACATTTCCAGGAAAATAGCTAAAACCTTCGAGTTCATAGTTCATATCCTGGTGAGCGGGAGAGTGGTTTCGAGAGGTGGGGAGGAGGGGAAGGAACAGGAGGAAAGATCGCTTAACAGTACATAGCCGGGCATGGTGGAGCACGCTTGTAATCCCAGGACTTGGGAGGCTGAGACAGGGCAGGTTCGAAGCCAGCCTCAGCTACTTAGTGAGGCTCTCAGCAGCCTAGTGAGACCCTGTTTCCAAATAAAATATGAACTAGGTCCTGGAATGTAGCTCAGAGGTAGAAAGCCCCTGGGTTCCATCCCCAGTACCATAAATAAATAAATAAATAAATAAATAGTAAATTAAAATAAAAAAGTAAAACAGTACAAAGTCACAGCACACTAGAGGAAGCGTACTGCCGCAGGGGCCAATGATACTGAACCATATAAACCAAAAAGCCAGAGGAGAGGGTTGTGAATGTTCTCACATAAAGAACGTGAATGTTCTCACATAAAGAACCGAGGTTTCAGGTTGTGGATAGCCCTAAGTATCCTGACCGGCAGCTCTCAGGGGCAGGACTCAGCCTCTGGCTCCCAGGGGTGTAGAAACAGTGACCGGTAGCAGCTGCCAGGCCAGTTCCTCTCCTCCTGTTAGTTGGGAGAGCATTTTATGACTCATTGTGGAGTCATCCCCCAAAGATACTAAATCCGGGTGTCAGTGAAAGCCAGTGCGGGTGAGCCCCGTTTAAACAAGAACACGCCTAAGCTCGGGAGGAGGCTGCAGATGCCAGCATTTTCTCCTCTCCTGCCCTGCATCAGCAGCAGCAGCGGGCCTGGTGCGGGTGCACACTCTCCATTAGAATGAGGCTCCCTCCGGGCCTTTCTGTGCTCCGGGCAGCCAGCCTTGGGGTGTCAGGGCACTCAGGCAGCCCGGCTTTCCACAGAATGTGGCCCCTTCCAAGGTCACACTCAAAGAGTCTGCGATTCTAAACCAGGGTCCCTGACCTGGGTCCTTCCTGCGCAAAGGCCTCATCAGAGATGGTCCCCAAGCCGCACCCTGAGCGTTCCCCTTGGCATTCCCTGGAGGAGGTGACACAGCCCTCCATCCTGGGCAGAGCTGCATCCTAATGGGTCATGGGTCCTTCCCCAGGCGGGGGGGGGGGGGGGTGTCATGTGACTTTCCTGGGAGGGAGTCACTGGATCACAGGCCAGCTGGGGATAGTGGGTCATCTCAGGGATTAGTGTGGGTACCCAAGGGCCCACTGTGTAAGCACAACACTGCAACTTGTCAGAAGACAATTTCTATGACATTGTAAAAAAAAAAAAAAAAAAGACATATTTGAAAGCAGCTTAACAGCCAGGGAAGTCATAGGTAAACAAGCCCTTTATATTTTTCGTTTTGGAACAGGGCCTCGCATTACTTTTGCAAAGAGGGTTCCTGCCACCAGTAAATGAGCTTGTAGGAACAGCATGGTGAAAACTGCTGGCCCTTTCATTTCCAGGCAGGGCTTCTGTGCTGCGCTTCTATTGGTGGGAACAGAGCCTCACAGTCTTTATGCCACTGGCTGAGGGGGTTCCGGGGGAGGGGCTGGCACTCACAATTTCCAGGAAATGCCATCTTTACAAAAATACAAGCACACAGCCGGGCGTGGCGGCGCACGCTTGTAATCCCCGCGCTTGGGAGGCAGAGACAGGAGGATCACGCAGGTTCGAAGCCAGCCGCGTGCGCTGGCTTAGGAGACCCTGTTTCCAAATAAAAATGTAAAAATAGGTCTGGGAGTGTATCTCGGAGATAGACGGGCTTCCAGGAACCCCAGTACCACCAAAAAAAAAAAAAAAAAAAAAAAACAAAAATACAAGCACACAGGTCACACAACAGCAGTTTTACAAAATGGAGCCCAAGTCAAGCTAGTCCTTCCATAGAAAAGATCTAATTAGTATTCACACAGAGTGACAGAGATCGCCATGTTGCCGGGGCATCCAAGTCACTCCCCAAAGCTCTGGTCTGAATATGGAGAGTGACCTCCAGGTGGCCCTGTGGGCCACTGTGCACCTTTAAGAGATGGGGCCTGGCGGGAGGTCTTTAGGTTATTGGGAACATGCCACTAAACGGAATGGCAGCCTCTGGACCGTCCTGTCTTTCTGCTTCTGGGGTCATGATGTGAGCAGTTTGCTTCCACAGGGGCTCCTGATCATTGCCACCTGACATCCTCAACGGAGGCCCATGGCCATGGTACCACTGGTCATGAACTGAGATCTCCAAAACCATGAGCTTAGTAGACCTTTTTTCTTTATAAGTTCATTGTGTTAAACATGTCATTGTAGTAATAAGAAACTAATACATTCTCAAGCCCCACCCTCCACTGAGTCCCCTGGCTCCCAGTGCCAGCACCATCTACCAAGTCCTTGTGGTCTGTACTACTGTAGGATTGCCAGATAAAATACAAAACCCCTAAATTTAAACTTGAAACACATGAAAAATAATAGTATAAGCATGTCCCATGGAATCGTCTTATCTGCTAAATTTGGCAACCAGAATTTAATGAGAACTTTATGGCTTTGGGCTCCACACATGGTTTATTTGCAATCCCTGCCCCCCCCCCCCCAGAGACTGGCACAGTGCCAGGTACATAGGCTAAGTGACCAATAGGCCTGTGGCTTTCAGCAGAGGGTGGTGCTCCCCCTAGGGGCAGCTTGGAAAATCGGAGGAGGCATTCAAAAAAAAATTTTTTTTTTTTTGGCAGTATTGAGGATGGAACCCAGGAGCATTCTACCTCCGAGCTACACCTTCAGCCTGATTTATTTATTCTTTATTTTGAAACAGGGTCTCACTGAGTCGCAAAGGGCCTCATAAGTAGCTGAAGCTGTCCGCGAACCCAGATCCTCCTGTCTCAGCCTCCTGAGTGCTGGGATTATAAGCATGCCCACCACGCCTGGCTGGAGGAGGCATTTTTGATGGGCAGATGGCCATGAGCAACGGTTACACCAGATGGCCCCTGAGTCCCTCCTAGTTCAGATTCCAGGATTTTTCCAGCACGGTGCTCTTTGGTGGTGCTCTCTCAGCTCGCCCTTTTTAGGGCCATACATTTGCTTAGTGATGCTCCCAGGCATCTGCTTTAGGAGACAGGAGCTTTCTTCACCCAGCCGTATTCCCTGCTTGCTCTGGCTTATTTCGCCCCTTCAGTGATTGCGTGGGTGAGCACACACCCCACAAGTTTCTGGTTTTCTCCCTAATGGTAAGGTGTCCGACCACAGTGACCACCCTGGGCTGTCATCCTCATGGGAAGATGCTGGTAGTAGATGCCCAAATGTCAAAACGACCCTACTTCTGCCCTACCGCTGGGTCATCGCAGGTTCTTTGATCAATTATAGAGGCCAAAGCCCTTTTGTTCGGATCATTTGCAACTGGAAACCAGAATTGAAAGGGAGAGGAGGGGGAGAGGAAGTGTGTGTGTGTGTGTGTGTGTGTGTGTGTGTGTGTGTGTGTGTGTTGATTCTTCTCTGGGAAAAACTGAAGTGAGTGTCTGAGCCAAATCCCAGGGGTGTGACTGCACCTAAGAAAGTTGCCCCCATCGTGACAGGTTTTTTTTTTTTTTTTTGTGGTACTGGGGTTCCTGGAAACCCTTCTACCTCCAGGCTACACTCCCAGACCCATTTTTATGTTTTTATTTGGAAACAGGGTCTCTTAAGCCAGCGTGGCTGGCTTCGAACCTGCGCGATCCTCCTGTCTCTGCCTCCCAAGCGCAGGGATTACAAGTGTGCACCACCACACCCGGCACGTGACAGTTTTTTAATGTGACATAGTAATAGCTTCTCAGACATTTATTATTATTGAGACAGGTCTAAGGATAAAAAATAGGGCAGGGGGTGTAGCTTGGAGGTCGAATGACCCTGGGTTCTATCCCTAGACCAGCAAAATAAGATAAAATAAAATGAGTGATAAAAGTCTAGGGATATACATTCATCCAGTGGGTCCAAGGTCTGTTTAATATGAATGCAATAGAAAACCAGAAAAAATGAGGGGAAGAGACGTGTTTCAGAGAAATAATAGAAAAAAATCTTGGAGATGTAGAAAGGATATGAGTCTTTAGATGGGAAGGGATCTCAACATCAGAAAGGATGAAACACACATCCCTAGACTAATCCCAATGGAATTTCAGAACACATAGACTAAAGAAGACCCTAAAATGTCCAGGAGGAGATGACAGACGCTACCAGAGAATGACAGCGAGATTGGCATCCATAATAGTGAGTGGGTTCTAGAGGGCAACGAAGCAACACCATCCGAGTTTAGAAGGGAAAAAGTTTTCAACATGAAATTCTATAGTTAGCAAGCTTAGGTACCAACTACGAGCACAAAACACAGCTAATTCTCCTTATACACTGTAATGATGCTCTATAAAGTTGCCACAAACACTGAATTAGTAACCATTGAACCATGTTTTCTTGGAGAAAGACAGGGGTCGGTTCCTGTGAGCCTCTGCTCACATGTTTATGTCAACCTATCCATATATGTTGTATGTGTGTTTCTGTTTGAAAACACCTAACAGAGTGTGTGCATGTATGTCATTGTCAACGTGATTTACATTATGATGTGGGACTGTAATGCACCAATAGACGTACAAAAATAACTGTGTGATGTGTGCACGTATGTCTACACAAGTTTTTTACCCCATTATGATGTATGAATACAATGTACCATTAAAAAATTATAAAAAGTAAACAGCAAAAAAAGAAAACACCTATTATGTTAATGTCTATATATGAGTCACTTATATATTATAGCATATATATTAGTAATAGTGATGAGTCATTTATATATATATTAACGTAACATATATGTTAATATATGGAATATTCTCTAGTAACCCATATAACATAACATATATGTTAATATATATTAATGACTCATTACTACTGAACTCATAATAAACAATACTGCACATCCTGCCCAAATAAAGCATTTCTTACCTGTATTTTCTCCATATGGCATATTACAGCCTCCCATGATGGGGCACACTAAACAACTTCAGCAATTTGTTTGTGGATGACAGGTAGCAGCGAAACCACCAACAAAAACATAAAAGATTGAAATCTACGGCACCCAACGATCACAGAAATGGCATCATGTTTCCATGCAGTAAAACAAGATGGGAGGTGTCCCCTTGCTCAGCTCAGCCCGAATGTTCACATCGGGACATCCAAATTTTGCCCTGCTCTTTTCTTTTCAATGTTTGACAGTGTGAAAACATTGATTTGGGGCTTACAAATATAATTTTGGTGGGCAGGAGAATTTGCAAATATAAAAACCATGAATGAAGATCAACTGTAAAAGCCTCTTCAGGCATATCCCTCTCAGACTATCATCTCAGAGAAAGTTACTTGAAGATACTTTTCAGGCAAATGAAGGTAAAATGCAAAGAATGAATAATACAGCAATCTCTTGCCCAATGAGTCTTGTGTCTTCCTCCATTCTGGAACATTCTCTGGTAACCCAAACTGGACCGACTTCAATGGCTGGCGCCACTGGCCAAAGGATTCGTCGCTCCTTTCAGATGGGAAGGATGCAGGGCATATGAGAACTTTGTTAGGACACGGGCAATTCCAAATGTAAAAGATCCCTTGGACTTGATTAATGTGTTTTCTGGCTTTTAGACAAAACAGCAGTGTGTCTAAGCCAAAGAAACATGGGGCTAGTCCTGGAAGACAGATGGTATTTTCAAGAATGAGAGTCTGGGTCCACTTTAATGTAGCCAATGAACAGGGGTATAAAAAGGAAATGTTTTTCTCCCTGTGCAAGGATGCTTTAGGATAGGACTTAAAGCTTCTTTAAAGGGCTTCGAGAGAGATTTTTCTCCCAGCAGAAGAGCAGAGTTGTCATTCACTAACCAGGCAGGGATTCCTGAATGTGTGCTCTCAGCCTGGGAGAGGAAGGGAAAAGCCTGTAAGTGGTGCTTTCTAAAGAGCTCAGAAGAGATTCAGAGAGAAGGAAGGAAAGCGGGTGGGTACATTGTCGTGGTCTTTATTTTTGAACCATACATGGGTAGCACATAGGCAAAACCAAAATTAACTTCATTTAAAAAGAGAATAGGAATAATTGTGTTATACTGGGCGTACAACCCAATGGCAGGACCCATGCTCAGCATGCATGGGATCCTGGGTTCGATCCTCAGCACCCTCCTCCCAAGCACCAAATAAAAATGGACGATATTGGCGGAGCAGTTGGAGCTGCGGGGCGAAGGGGCCTGAACGGCCGGAGCAGCCAGAGCCGCGGCGCGGATTGGCCAGAGCCACGGCGCGGAGTGGCCGGAGCCGCAGAGTGGAGAGGCCGGAGCAGCCGGAGCGGAGTGGCCAGAGCAGCCAAGTGGAGCAGCCAGAGCAGCCAGAGCGGAGCGGCCAGAACAGCCGGAGAAGCCAGAGCCATGTCGCGGAACAGCCGGAGCGGCCGGAGTGGCCAGACCCGCAGTGCAGAGCAGCCGGAGCCGCGGCGCAGAGCAGTCGGAGCAGCGCAGCCTACATCTCCCCTAGCAGCACCAGGCTCCAGAGAGGAGGGAGACTCAAAACAGAGCTCAAATCCAGAGAGGAGGTACTCTGGCCTCGCGGCCTAGGATGCAGAAGCAGCGTCTTACTGGTGGCGGCAGCGGCGAGTTCACCGGACAGCCCTAGACCAACCCACTCAACCAGCCACCAGGCGCCTGAGAGGAGGGGTGGACAGCTAGCTGAGGTGAGCAGGTGCTGAACAGCCGGGCAGCAGTCAGGGGTTTTGTTGGCGCAGGGAACATCTAAAGCTCCCAAGGGCCAGGCACAGCACAACTGGCAAGGACTCAGAGCGGAGCTCAAAACCAGAGAAGAAATATGCTGCATCACGGCCGAGGGCGTGGCAGTGGTGCCATATTGCCAGTGGCGGCAGCAGTGAATCCACCGAGTTCACTACAGCTCCATCAGCGCACTCAACAACCGTGAGTCAAATTGCAGCCCCTAGGAGAGAAATCCCAGTACTGCACTCCCAGGGACTTGCGCAAATAGTCTCCCTGGGTCGGAGATTTTAGCAGTGCAGCCCAGTGGGGGAGTGGCAGTGGCAGAGATATCATACCATAGTCACAACTCCCCGCTGGAGAACGCCCAACTTGGCACCCCCCCACAGTCTAAGCAGCCTTCATTGACTCCCTGGGTCTGAGACTTTGTGATACAAGCCAGTAAAGGAGTAGTGGTGACTGAGATACCACAGACTCGAGATCCAGAGCATCTTAAGTGAACTCGTAGTGACTCAGGGAAGAACCCAGAGAAGGCACAAACCTCCAAAATCATGGGAAAGAGAAATAACAATGGAGCAGTGCATGCCCACAACCCCACAACATCAGAATCTGATAACACAGAAGTCCAAAGATCTCTAGAAGATCAAATTAGGAAAATAACTTTAGAAATAATAGAGGACTTTCGAAAAGAATTTAGAGAGAGTCAAAAAGAGATAAAGGATGCAATTAATGAAGTAAAGGCTTTAATTCAAAGTATAAACAACAGATTAGACCACATGGAGAATAGAATCTCGCTTCTTGAAGATGATCATTCCAAAAATGAACGCATAGTTTCTAATTTAGAAAAAAAAAACCCGACAGCAGGAATCTGACATTGAAGAAATATGGGCCCATTTCAAGAGAGCTAACCTAAGAATAATTGGAATAGAGGAGGGAAAAGAAGGTGAAACCAAAGGGATCAACAATCTCTTCAAGGAAGTAATAGCAGAAAAATTTCCAAACATAGAGCAAGAGGTCGATACACAGGACCAGGAAACTTATAGAACTCCCTTTAGACAGGATCAGAGAAGAGGATCCCCATGCCACATAATTGTCAAAATGACTAATGTGGAAGCCAAGCAGAGAATCTTAAAGGCAACAAAAACAAAAGGCCACGTGACATACAGAGGCAAACCAATTAGAATCACTCCAGACTTCCCAAACCAAGTTATGAAAGCCAGAAGGGCATGGAGTAACATATTCCAAACTCTGAAAGAAAACAACTTCCAGTCAAAAATTTCCTACCCAGCAAAACTTTCTATCAAATTAGATGGGGAAATAAGAAGCTTCCATGACAAACAGCAACTGAAGGAATTTATGTCTTCAAAACCAGCGCTAGAGAAAATACTCAAGGAGATTAACTGCAAAGAGGAAATGGGTAATACATGCCAGAACCAAAGAAACAAGAATTCCCATCCAGCAGACAACTAAGCAAAGAAGAATAAACAGTATCTCAAACAGAAATAAGATCTTAACATGTTGGGAATTAAAAATTATCTCTCTATAATCACACTGAATGTAAACGGTCTCAACTCCCCAATAAAAAGACATAAAGTGGCAAAATGGATTAAAAGCCAGAATCCATCCATCTGCTGCTTACAAGAAACACACCTTACAAGTAAAGATAGGAACAAACTCAAGGTAAAGGGCTGGAGCAAGGTGATCCATGCTAATGGTACTCGAAGACAAGCAGGAGTAGCAACTATGATATCAGACAAGTTAGACTTCAAACCCAAACTTATTAGAAGAGACAAAGAAGGTCACATTTTACTGGTAAAAGGAACAATCCAGCAAGAGGAAATAACAATAATCAACATCTATGCCCCAAACATAGGGGCAGCTACTTTCATAAATCAAACTCTTTGTGACATGAAGTCACACATAAATCCCAACACAATAATACTAGGAGACTTCAACACACCTCTCACAATACTAGACCGATCTTCCAGACAAAGGGTCAGTAAAGATGTCTCAGAATTAAAGAACACCATTAACCAAATGGACCTGTTGGACACATATAGAATATTTCACCCAACTACAGCAGAGTTTACATTTTTCTCAGCTGCTCACGGAACCTTCTCAAAAATAGATCACATCCTGGGACACAAAATGAGCACTAGCAAATTTAAAAAATGTTACATACTTCCCTGTGTCATTTCAGACCATAATGGAATGAAACTAGAAATCAACTATAAGAAGACCCAGAGAAACAACATAAACATGTGGAGACTGAACACCACACTTCTGAATGAAGAATGGGTCATAGAAGATGTAAGAGGTGAAATCAAGAAATTTCTAGAAACAAATGAAAATAAAGAAACAACATATCAAAACCTCTGGGACACTTTGAAGGCAGTATTAAGAGGAAAATTTATAGCACTGAGTGCTCACATAAGAAAAATAGAAAATCTTCAAATAAATAGCCTTACAACACACCTCAAAGCCCTTGAAAAGCAGGAACAATTGAACCCCAAAGCCAGCAGAAGATGGGAAATTATTAAAATTAGAGCAGAAATTAACGAAATAGAGAATAAAAAAAATACAGAAAATCAACAAAACCAAAAGCTGGTTTCTTGAAAAAATTAACAAGATTGATAAACCACTAGCCAACCTAACTTTAAAAAAAGAGAATCAACCCAAATTATGAAGATAAGGGATGAAAAAGGAGACATTACTACTGACAGCATAGAAATCCAGAGGATCATCAGAAACTACTTTGAAAAACTATACTCCAACAAAATGGAAAATCTGGAGGAAATCGACAACTTCCTAGATAAATACAACCTTCCTAAACTGAGTCAAGAAGATATAGAACACTTAAACCAACCAATAACAATCAAAGAGATTGAAACAGCAATAAAGAGCTTACCATCAAAGAAAAGCCCAGGACCAGATGGTCTCCCAAGTGAATTCTATAAAACCTTTATAGAAGAACTAATCCCAATACTACTCAAACTATGTCGGGAAATAGAAAAAACCGGGACTCTCCCAAATACATTCTATGAAGCCAACATCACACTAATACCCAAACCGAATAAAGACAGTTCAAGGAAGGAAAACTACAGGCCTATATCTCTGATGAACTTGGATGCAAAACTATTAAACAAAATACTAGCAACACGCATTCAAAACCACATCAAGAAAATCATTCACCATGACCAGGTAGGGTTCATCCCAGGGATGCAAGGCTGGTTCAATATATGAAAATCAATCCATGTAATTTATCATATAAACAGAATCAAAGACAAAAACCACATGATCATCTCAATAGATGCTGAAAAAGCATTTGATAAAATTCAACATCCATTTATGATAGAAACACTGCAGAGAATTGGAATAGAAGGAACATATCTCAACATTATTAAGGTAATCTACAATAAGCCCACTGCAAACATCATATTAAATGGGGAAAAACTTCAAGAATTCCCCCTAAAAACTGGAACGAGACAAGGATGTCCACTATCACCACTTCTCTTCAATATAGTACTAGAGACTCTAGCCAGAGCAATAAGGCAAGAAAAGGAAATCAAAGGAGTACAAATAGGAAAAGAAGAACTTAAGCTTTCACTATTTGCAGATGACATGATACTATATTTAGAAAACCCAACAAACTCAACCAAAAGCCTTATAGAACTGATCAACAAATTCAGCAAAGTATCTGGATACAAAATCAATCTTAAAAAATCAGAAGCTTTCCTGTACACCAACCATAAATTCACTGAAAAAAGAAATTCAGAAAACACTTCCACTCAGGATCTCCCACAAAAAAATAAAATACCTAGGAATAAACTTGACCAAGGAGGTAAAAGATCTCTACAAAGAAAATTATAAAACACTGAAAAAAGAAATCGAAGAAGATCTTAGAAGATGGAAAGATCTTCCATGTTCATGGATTGGCAGAATAAATATCATTAAAATGGCCATCCTCCCAAAAGTGATCTACAGATTTAATGCAATGCCCATTAAACTACCAAGATCATTCCTCACAGACAGAAAAATCAGTCCTTAAATTTATCCGGAATAACAAAAAGCCCAGAATAGCCAAAGTAGTTCTCAGCAACAAAAATCACACAGGAGGAATCACAATACCTGACTTTAAACTATACTACAAAGCCATTGTAATAAAAACAGCATGGTACTGGCAAAAGAACAGATATATAGACCAATGGAGCAGAATAGAAGACCCAGAAACAAGTCCACACACTTTCAGCCAATTGATTTTTGACAAAGGGGCCAAAAACATACACTGGAAAAAAGATAGCCTCTTCAACAAATGGTGTTGGCAAAACTGGTTAACCATATGCAGAAAATTGGATGTTAATCCCACTTTTTCACCCTGTACAAAAGTCAACTCACGATGGATCAAAGACTTGGAAATTAAACCAGAGACTTTGAAGCTCCTAGAAGAGGGCATAGGTCCAACACTACAACACACAGGCACAGACAAACATTTCCTCAACAAGACCCCAAAGGCACAACAAATTAAAAGGAGAATCAATACATGGGATTGCATGAAACTGAAGAGCTTCTGTTCAGCCAAGGAAACTATCAAGAATCTCAATCGAGAGCCAACAGAATGGGAGATTTTTGCCACCTACACAACTGATAGAGGACTAATATCTAGAATATACAGAGAACTCAAGAAACTCAACACTAAGAAAACAAAGCATCCAATAACAAAATGGGCAAGCGAACTAAATACACTTCACAAAAGAAGAAATTCAAATGGCCAATAAATGCATGAAAAAATGCTCAACAGCACTGGCAATCAGAGAGATGCAAATCAAAACTACCCTGAGATTTCACCTAACTCCAACTAGAATGGCGATCATTCAAAACACAAACAACAACAGATGCTGGCGAGGATGTGGAGAAGTGGGAACTCTAAGACATTGTTGGTGGGATTGCAAATTAGTGCAACCACTTTGGAAAACAGTATGGAGAATCCTCAGAAGAATGGGAACACACCTACCATTTGATCCAGCAATACCACTGTTGGGTATCTACCCAAAAGATAGGAAACCAAACTACCAAACTAATGCATGTGTATCTATGATCATAGCTGCACAATTCACCATAGCCAAACTGTGGAACCAGCCAAGATGTCCATCAACAGATGAATGGATTACAAAACTGTGGGATATGTACACAATGGAATTTTACTCAGCCATCAAAAAAAACTCAATTACATCATTTCCAGGGAAATGGATGGAACTGGAGGACATTATGCTAAGTGAGATTAGTCAGTCACAAAAAAATAAGAAATCAGATGCTTTCCCTAATATGTGAGAGTTAGGGAGAAAAGAGGAACAAATAAGACAACCTAAAGGAGGAGAAAGGAGGTGGGAAGAGGAAAATCTCTAAAGCTCACAATGTACTTAAACATATCGAAGTCAATCACTAAGCCAAGCAAGGGAGGGAGGGACGGGGAGGGAATGGGGTGGGATTTGGGTAGGGGTTAAATCAGCGATGAGTACATGTTTGTACACACAAGTTTTTTACCCCAATAAGTTGTATGAATATAATGCACCAATAAAAAAAATTTAAAGCCGGGGAAAAAAAATTAAAAAAAATAAAACTTTGTGTCTATCTTCTCAAAAAAAAAAAAAAAGGACAATATTGTTTATCACAGCTCTTAGAGACTGGCTAAACTTCCAACCCAGCTGTGTCACTTGACCATCCTGGCAAAGTGGAGGCTCCAGTCCTAACAGCCCTTGTCGGCATCGTGGTGGGGAGCAGGCCCTCCAGAAGGTGGGGTGGGTCCCAGCGCTGTGCGAGACGGTGCCTGGTCTACAGTCACCTGGAGGATGTCGTGAAGTTTGCAGAAACACTCGTGTTTAGTGATTTGTTTTTTACTTATTTAGAAAAGTAGGGTTTTAAGGGAGAACATGGGTCATCAAGTGTGTGTGTGTGTGTGTGTGTGTGTGTGTGTGTGTGTGTGTGTGTGAGAGAGAGAGAGAGGGAGAGAGAGAGAGAGAGTCGTGCTTTCTGACTTATTTTTTTAGTTGTTTAGTTATGGTACTGGGTTTTGAGCTCAGGCATTCTACCTCTGAACTACACCCCCAGCCCTTTTTATTTTTATTTTGTAACAAGGTCTCTTTAAGTTGCTGAGGCTGTCCTCTAACCTGCAGTCCTCCTGTCTCAGCCTCCCAAGTACTGGGATTACAGGCGTGTACCACCACGCCCAGATTACTGATCTATTTTCTCGAGGATGTAAATAGCAGAGTCCAGGAGCGACCGCAGGTATCAGCAGTGACACGCGAGTGACTCCGGAGCCATCCTGGAGTCCCGCCTCCTTCCATCCTGACTCTGTGGACTTAGAGCAGGGCCTTGGAGCCTTCAGACCTCTGTGGCTCATCTATAAAATGGGGACAGCTCAACTATCTTGTGGAGCTGTGAAGACTCATGAGCCCCCGATAAGGCAGCCAATTCGCAATAAAGGGTGGCCGCCAACAAGAATAACGACAACAGCCACCCGAGAGTGAGCACCGGGGGCCAGAGGCAGCACAGACCCCAGCACCGCTGCCTCCCTCGTCCCTCCTTGGCTAACCGTGGCCTGCTCTCTTCAACTCTCTCATTCCCCGGGCCCTCCCAGCCTGGGGGACCAAACCACTGCACCTATGGCCGGTCCTACACCCCTCCCCTGCTGACAGCACCTGGATGGTTTTCCCTGGGCAGCCACCCCTCCCTGTGTGCCTGACCTCCTTGGACCCAGGCTGGACCAGAGCGGATCAGGCTCCTCCAGGAGTCGGCTGGGAACTTGAATTTCGAATGGTGAGACTCGAAGATGAAAAATGGCCTATTCCCCCATCTCTTCCCTTCCACCGGCCCCACATGGTTCCAGGCACTTCCTGGTCCCTTTCTTACTTACAAGAATGTCTTCCTTTCTTGGTGAGGAAGACACCTCCCCTCCATGCTGGTAGATGGACCTTAAAATCTGTGCTTGAAAGGAGGAGATATAATGGGGTGGGCTGTTTTCCCCAAGGTGGCATTACAGAGTCCACCCCACCAAGACCCCACCACGGCCTCAGCATTGCCACCTCCATCCCCAGGCAGGAGCCCACCCCTCCCCCTCAGGGCTGTGAAGGAGCCCCCGGGCCTGCGGAGGAGACTGAGCTGTGGCTCCAGCCAGAGCACACATTGCTTAGATTGCAGCTAGAGAGCTGGTAGAGATGGATGGGCGCATGGGACCCGCTAGAGAGAAGTATCTCGATTTGAGTCGGGCACCACGTGCTCCTGATCTGACGCACACGGCACTGGTGTCGGAGGGAGCGGGGATCCTGGAACCATCCCACAGGTGTGCCCTCCTGCTGAGTCCGGGAGTATCTAAAGATCTGCTCCTCTCGGGGCCTCCGGCCAAGGCAGAGTCAGCCCTGCTGAGCTCCCGGTGACTCCAGGGGTCAGAGGAGGAACACCTTGACCCTGCGGGGCAGGCTGGGAGGCCCCACCTTCTTGTCCATCCCCAGAGCCACCCCCTCACCCCACCACCCCACCCACACCCCACACGAAGGGCCTCCAGAGTTCCAGATGATTCTGCCAGAAACTCGACCCTAGCCCTCTGGGGCTGCAGGAAACAGCGGGGCTTTGGACCTAATTACCCCAATTGGTCGTCCCCATCGATCACGTTCTCTTGGCAATGGCTCGGCTCCCCACTTCTGGGCGGCGTGGGGCTCTCAAGTGGCCGCTGCTCCCGGGGATAGATGGGGTGTGATGCTGAGAACCGCACAGGCCCTCACTCCACACACTGGGGCCTTTGTGGGGAGGTGCTCTGTCGACTGCCATTAAAAGCAGGGAACACAGCCGGGGGTGTGTGGGTGCGGGAAGGCCGGCTGCTGTAAGCTGAGCTCAGCCAGGCCCCTGTGGGCCTCCCCGACATCTGGGCCTGGGTTTCACTCACGTTGTCACTGGTGTTTGCAAACCCCGGATCCTGGGGGGAAACCATTCCCAACACCTCACCGCTCCACCTCGCTGCCCTGGTCCACCTCCCGTTTCTCCCCTAGTTGAAGAAGAGGACCTTGGGAGTCAGCACCCCTCCCTAGCTGGTGTCTCCTGCACGCCCAGCCTTCCCAGTGTCCCAGCCTGCAGGACCCAGGCTCTTTGCCCAGCCCCCTCCTCTCCCAACTCCTCCAGCACCCACGCGGTTCCCAGCTCCCTGTCTGCACCCTGGCTCCCAGGGAGGTTTGCCCTTCCCAGGGAGGGGCGCCCTGTTTGGGTGTAGGTTCCCGCACCTGAAATCGCCTCCCTCTCCTGCAGAGCTTCCTATAAACCTGCTGGTTGGCGAAAGGCTTAGACAACAGCTGCATCCCAACCACATCTACGCTATGGGGACCCATTCCCTCCTAATATGAGCCCAGGTCTTCCGCATCTAGCCCACCCAGGTGACTCCTGTCCAGGCTGGGAATCCCGACACAGTGAACAGAAGCCTCAGCGAACCGGAGCCTCCTCATATGACTGACATCTGATTCCTCTGTCACCATGGAAATATGGACAGGGGGCTCAGAAGGACTTACGGAAAACCCAAGGCAAACTAAAGGGGTTGGGACTTGTTGGGACATTTTCAGGAGCACTGTGGAAAAGGCACGAACCCACATTTCCATTTCTCTGCTTTTTCTCTTCACTCGCCAGCCATCGGACTGACCGCACGTCCAAACTGACCCTCCTGCACGGACATCTCTGCCCTAGTCTTGGAGCTACAGAACCTAGAAGAGGCGTGTAACGGCTGCGTCATAGCTTCCGTGTGCCCTCAATCCAAGGCTCTTAAGCAGGGATGACTTTACCCCCAGGTGATACTTGGCACTGTCTAGAAACATTTTTAAATACATGAGGAGGGTGGGAGTGTGCTTGTGACATTTACAGACAGAACCAGGGATGTAGCTGAATGTCCTACACCGTCCAGGCCAGCCCTCTGCAAGAAAAATCCTCCAGCCCCGGTGTCCACAGCGCCCAGGCTGAGGACCGGCCCCAGATGCGTGTCTTACAAAGTGCATCTTCTAGACAATCGGCCTCTTTGGTTTGAGGGGGGATTTGCCATCTCCCGAGGCTCCTCCTCGCTCAGGTAGCAGCCCGCACCACCCACGAGGACGCAGAGCGGGGGGAGACGTGTTGTTTGGCTCGGGGCCAACAGGCACATGTCACCCACGGCAAACGGCAGCGGAGGGAAGCCCGGAGGTCCGGGGTGTCTCTGGGGGCCAGTCAGAAGCGAAGCTCCTTTAAAATGCCCGGCGCTCAGTCAGCCCACGAACAGGAAGGCTCGGGCTGAAAGCCGATGAGAGACGTGTAAAGGGATCGCTTTTGTTTCGAAGCTTGCAGAGAAGGGTGGAGACTTTTCGACAGAGCCAAACCACACACGCTTCTATCGGGGCATGAAAAATGTGGGCTCGGACAAGACACGTGGCCCACGTGACTCCGCTTTCGGGCGTGGTGTGCACACCGCTGCCCGGTGAAGCGCAAAGGCGTGTTTGCTCAGTGGGGATTCTCAAAGAATGACCCTGCCTGTCACGGCAGGTAGAGCCCGCAGCTCAATTGTGCCCGGTCGTTTTCAACACAGGATTTCTCTGTTTGACACAATGTTTGAACAGATGGTGCGCGGGGCAGCACCTCCGACGGCGAGCTGCCCGGGTGGTTTCCAGCCCGAGGCCGGATCCCAGTGTCCACCAAGGTTTCCCAATGGGTCTGTCGGACCTGGACTGTTCAAAGACTTTGCCTTCTGTGTTATTGGTGCTCAACTGGTCTCGACCACTGATTTCCCCCTGCAGTTTACTGTCTCTGTCCGTTGGGTTTGCTTTCAGCCCTGAGTAATGGGCAAGCCCAGCTAAGGATAGCTCCAGCAATAAAGGCCATCTAGTAATTGTGGTACAGGAAATCTAAAGTAGAAAGTTCCTGGGTTGCTGTTCAGGAAGGTCATCAAGGTCCTTCTCTCTCTATTTCTCTCTCTCTCTCTCTCTCTCTCTCTCTCTCTCTCTCTCTGTTACTGAGGGTTGAACCCAGGGACATTCTACCTCCCGGTTATATCCCCAGCCTATTTTATTTTTGGTTTTGAAACAGGGTTTTGCTAGGTTGCTGAGTCTCACCATGCATTGCTAAGGCTGGCCTCAAATCCATGATCCTCCTGTCTCAGCCTCCCAAGTCCTGGGATTACTGGTATGTATCACTAGCACCTGGCTTTCAAAGACTCTTTTTCTGTTTTAGTATTCTTCTTAAGTGAGACCTTCATCCTTCAATTCATTTTTTTCCTCAGACAGAAAAGAAGGCCCTGGGTGGCCAACCAACTCCCTTTCCAAAAACAAAGAGAGGTTTCTAGAGAGCCTCAGACAAACTGAGGCCTTCCTCTTATGTCTTTTAGACCCAAACTAGGTCACACCCTCACCACCAGACCAATGGCAGGGATCCCCTGTCTGAGTTTGGTCCTGAGGCTGGAGAAAGACCTCTCCTGAACTTGTCCAGCACTTGAACAGACTGGAGAGTTCTAAAAGCAGTGGGGTATGGTGACATATGTCTATAATTTTAGAACTTGGGAGACTGAGGTAGGAGGATCTCAGGCCCAAGGCCAGTCTCAGAAACCTGGCAAAAGCCTCAGCAACTTAGTGAGAACCTGTTTTTATAAAAAAAATAAAATAGGGCTGGGGTGTAGTTCAGAGGTAGAAAATTTCTGGATTCAATCCCTCATCAAAAAAGAAAGAAAGGAAGGAAGGAAGAAAGGAAGGAAGGAAGGAAGGAAGGAAGGAAGGGAAAGAAAGAAAGAAAGAGTTCTACTAGACAGGAAAAAAGACCTCGACATCTGTCAGAACACTCAGGAAATAAGTTAATTTTCCAATTGAACAAAGTCTCCCGGATTATGTGTGAGATACATTATTCCCTCATTTATTCCTTCGTAGGTCCTGGAAATACAGCCCTGCTCTCTCGAAGCTCTGACCGAGCCAGGAAGTAACTGCACTGAGCACCTAATTTCAAGTGTGACCAGCACTTCCAAGAAGCCAGAGTTCTAGGGCCCGCGTAACAAGGAAAGTCAGCTCGACTCGCTGGGGAGCCTGGGGTGTCTTCCTGGAGAAAATGCCCAGGAAGCAGAGGCCTCAGGCTGGAGAGGACTAGCAGGGGATGGGATGGAGGGAGGCAGGTCCTCAGGGCCTCGGCCTCCGTGGTGGGGAGCAGAGAGCCGAGGGAGGGGGTCAAGTCCAGTCAAGGCAGCGGAGGAGAGAGAGAAGGGGGAAGCTAGACAGTAGCCCCAGAAAACCCTGTCCCTGGACACGCTCCCAGGGACCCTGCCCCAGAACCAGTACTGCCTCCAGCACGGCAGCTCCGGGGGAGGCCGTCTGGAGGGCAATGGACCTCCAAACCGTAACAGCGAGGGGAGGGCCGCTCTCAGCTCTGCTGAGGAGGGGGCTCTGTGGGCGGGCCTGTGTTAACCTGGAGGCCAGGCTTCCTCAGTTTCCCTAGAACTCCAGGGAGGACTGTTACCTTCATTTTGTTGCGAAGGATCATGGGTTTATTATTGAGGTCATGGGAAACCCTTGAGGGTTATTAGGCAGAGAAGCGAGGGTATCAGATGTGTGTGGGTTTTTGTTGTTTGGTGTGTGGGTCTGGGGATAGAACCCAGGGGCATTTGACCTCTGAGCTACACCCTCAGCCCTATTTTTTATTCTTTATTTTGAAACAGGGTCTCACTGAGTTGCCGAGGGCCTCACTCAGTAGCTGAGGCGGGCTTCAGACTGTGATCCTCCGGTCTCAGCCTCTCGGATACTGGGATGACAAGCGTGCGCCCCCAGGCTCGGCTTCAGATGTGTGTTTTTAAAGTCATTCTGGCCTTAGTGGGGACGTAGCAGTATTTTATTTTTATGAACGAAGTTAATTTGCCCACTGAGCCAAGTCTTCAGGTTATATGTTGGATACATTATTCAATCATTTATTCCAAGCTTTGGCGTGGGTACCACCTTCAGAAAGCTGCCCTTAGAAGAGGCTAGTTCCCAAGAGAGGGTTATTGTAGAAGAGCAAGATTAGCCGGGCGCGGTGGCGCACACTTGCAATCCCAGCATTCGGGAGGCTGAGACCGGAGGATCGGGGTTCAAGGACAGCCTCAGCTACTTAGCGAGGCCCTTCGCAACTCAGTGAGACCTGGTTTCAAAAAATAAAAAGACTGGGGCCAGGCGTGGTGGTGCACACTTGTAATCCCCGCGCTTGGGAGGCTGAGACAGGAGGATCACAGGTTGGAAGCCAGCCTCAGCTACTGAGTGAGGCTCTCAGCAACTTAGTGAGACCCTGTTTCCAAATAAAATAGAAAATAGGTCTGGGAGTACAGCCTAGAGGTAGAAAGCCTCTGGGTTCTATCCCCAGTACCACCAAAAAATAAATTAATTAAATTTAAAAATAAAAAACTGAAAAAATAGGGCCAGGGGTGTAGCTCGGAGGTCCAATGCTCCTGGGTTCCATCCCCAGTACCACAAAATAAAAATAAAAATAAAAATAAAATAATAAACAAAGGAGCAAGACTGGTCCCTCCCCAGCCTCTCTGGCTTCCTGCCTCGCCATGCCATCTTTTTCTCAGGCACACCCTCCCACGCTGATGCCACCCACAGTCGAGCAGGTGGCCCGGGGAGACCTTGCCAGAGGCCGAATCCAGGGGGCCACCTATCCTAGGATTTCCAGCCTCCAAAATTAAAGCTAAATAAATAAACTTCTTTACTCTGTAAGTTACCTAGCCATGGGTTTTTTTTTTTTTTTTAATAGCAACAGAAAACGGACTAATACACAAACCCTTTCCAAATTCAGGACTCACAAACCCAGGTGATATAATAAATAATGGTTGTATTAAGCTACAACGTGTTGAAGGAGTGTTTTTTTTTTTTTAAAAAAAAGCAGTAGATAACTAGAACACTGTTACTATACTTACTCATGACGGATATTATCATTATTCTTATCAGCACTAAAAGACCTCTCCATTGAGCCTGGCACTAACCATTTGGGATGTAACCTGTCCTTTAAGGAGTTGCAGAAATATTCCTGTAAAAATCCCTCATCTTATATATCTGGGCCCAAGGAATATATCAAGCTCTGCAGATAGTAACATCACGAAGCTAATATTCATCTTTAAAAACTCTGCCAAGTTCAAGGCCAATCCCAATGCCAACTTACAAGTATGCCACCCTTTTTGAATAAAAATAACATAAAATCTAAATTTCTGGCTCTTTCCGAATGCAGCAGAAGCTTGGAAAATCTGAGCTCTGTTAAATACCAGCCAAGAAGGGAAGAGGTTAATGGCCATCTGCCTATACTTTCTACCTGTCAAAGCCAAAGGGAGAAGCCCATTGCTTTTAATCAATATTTATGTAACACAAGCCCAAAGCCATAACTTGCTCAAGTAAAATAAAACTTTGCTCTCTTTGAAACACCTTTTACTTGCTATTCAAATAGGAAGTTATTCTTTCAGAACTAGCTACATCTGTCAAGCGGGCGCTCCTAACTGCCACGTGGAAAGTTCTCGCCGGGCCCCACCTTCTCGATGACTTTCTCTTTCGCTTCCTTTTCCATCCGACTTTATTTATTTTTGACAAGCCCCTGGAGTGTCCTGACGATACTTCAGGGCTACATTATTTTTCTTTATTAGTGTTTTCAACTCACAGGAAGACAGTGGAACGATTCCATACCAAAGACAGCCCTTTTTCTATTCATGTTTCTAAAGACGAGACATTTATCATAAGCCTTAAGGTGCCAACTTTCTAGTCTCCTTTGCCAGTTTAAACGACGCTCGGTGAGTTCACAAAGGGTTTTTCTTTTTGTTGGGTTGGCACAGGTTATAGTTCTTTGGCACAAAAGCATGAGTTAAGTAAATAAAATGCTTTTTTTTTTTTTTTTTGCAGTATGGGGGATGGAATCTAGGGGCATTCTACCTCCAAGCTACACCCCAGCCCTATTTTTAATTCTTTTTTTTTTTTCATTTTTGTTGGTACTGGCGTTCCTGGAAGCCCTTCTACCTCTGGGCTACACTCCCAGACCTATTTTATACTTTTTTATTTTGGGAAACAGGGTCTCTTAAGCCAGCGTGCATGGCTGGCTTCGAACCTGCGCGATCCTCCTGTCTCCGTCTCCCAAGCACAGGGATTACAAGCGTGCGCCACCACGCCCGGCTTATTTTTAATTCTTTATTTTGAAACAGGGTCTCACTGAGTTACAAAGGGCCTCACCAAGTAGCTGAGGCTGTCCGCGACCCACGATCCTCCTCCTGTCTCAGCCTCCCAAATGCTGGGATTCCAAGGGTCCGTCACCACGCCCGGTTTTTGCTTTTTTGTTGTTGTTGTTGTTGTTGTTTGTTTGTTTGTTTGTTTGTTTTTTTACCTGTGCAAAATTCTATGCCCTCACTTCTATTGTTCCCTTCTCAGGAGTGCCACAGTTGATCAGGACAAAGCGGCCCCTTTCCCCCACTGGTCCTTATTGATAATTCCCTATCAGCAGGTGGTTTTGCAGACTTGGGCCTCGGCTGGAAGACATACAGGTCCTTTCATTCTTCGTTCCGACCCTGACCACCCGGGACTCAAGGCTCTCTCACCCGCCAGCCAGTGACACTCTGCGGCTGTTAAACAAGTGCTATTGCATTTCTACTTCTTCCTCGGCACAAGGAAATCTGATGTCGTCATAAATGATGCAGAAAAAAATGTTCCCCGTGGATAAAAATTAGTTGGGTTGGTCTTGGCTACTTTCCCATGATTTTGCCCATGAGACGGTGGCAAAGCCAAGCTTTTCTTATTCCTCTGGGAGAATATCCTAGAGGGGTCTGCATCATGGGCTCTGGTGGAGAGTGGTTCAAGGCAGAGCTTCCTTTGCAAGAGAATGGATGGACCAATTTGGACTCGGAATTTTCCTGGCTGGATCCCCGAGGCATCGTGATCAACAGACTGGCTGAGAAGTTTTCTAGACTCTGACTGATCTGAGGGGAACCAAGAGGTGCAACCAGCCCTCTCCAAAGACTGAAAGCGAATGGCAGACTGGGTGCCTGTGTCTTAACTCAGCTTTTGTTCTTTTTCAAAAATTGAGCTGGGTGTAGTGGTACACGCCTATAATCTCAGTGCTTGGGAGGCTGAGGATTGCAGGTTGAAAATCAGCCTCAGTAAACAATGAGACTTTCATTAACCTAGTGAGACCCTATTACAAGTAAAAATACAATAGGGCTGGGGATGTAGCTTGGAGATAGAATGCCCCTGGGTTCAACCCTTAGTGCCACAAACAAATAACAAATCTCACCCTACTCTCTGCGGACCTTGTAGACACATCCTCCCTAGGTGGTCTGTTGAATACCTGAATACTCTGGCTGCTCAAATCCTACCCAGCAGGTTTTCCAGATTTAATTTTTAAATGTTATTTAGTATTCCCTGGTTTGTACCAGAAAAGGTAGACGGCAGTATGTATATATATATATATATATATATATATATATATATATATATATATATATTCATGAAAAGCTGATTCAACTTGATTAAAGATGTTCTTCTATAAACGGTAAAAAAAAAAAAAAAGTTGACATCCTTGTTATGAAGGGACTTATTCAAGACGATTACCCGGTTTTACAGCAAACAGACGTTTCTGATAATTGAGTGCAGTTAAATATCTGTCCAAAAGTTTCCTTTTGACCTTGAAATTACAGCTAATATATAGCATTTTCATTTCTTTCTACACATAAGGAAATCCGATGTCAGGTAAATTTTGCAGAAGAAACATTTTGCCCGGGCACAGCTGACTGGTGCCAACCATGTGGGTAAACTTCGACGCCATTATCCTTGCCTGGGATCTCTGCCCCAAGCCCTCCTAGCATGCCCTGTCTGTCACTTTAATTTACCTACTGTTTTTCAACGTTGGGCACATTGCCTTCTAATTGTTTTGTGATTTATTTAAACATTCCATTGTTAAGTCTTTACTTTGATCTTATAAACACACGTTTAGCTGTCTCTGTAGGGCAGGGCTGCATGCATACATGCTCTGACCATGCCAGGCTTTGGTGGGGTTTAGTGACAGTCTGTGGCCAGGAGGTCAGTTCTGCTGCCCAGTGCGTCATTACTGCTATATCCTGATGGGCCTGCTGTCGCTCTCCCAAACAACTGTCACCAACCCATCAATCTGGGGAAAGAAAGAAAAGAGAAATATTCTGTAGCTGGTGCGAGATGCTGTGGGGACTAGCCTCAGCCTTCCAACCTGGTCTCTAGTGTAGCCCGCGAGTGCCGGCCGGGCCCGGCCATCAGCATTGAGCAGTCTACGCTCCCTCCAGAGGAGACATGGCTGGCGTCAGCCATCATTTATACTCGACAGAGCTTGGCTGTTAGAGAAGGCCAAGCAGGGCTAGCCAGTGCCCTGTGAGAGACCAGGAAGGACGCACAGTCCTGGTGCCCGCCCCGGGCCTTCCCTGCCTCCCGACCGTGGGAAGCTCCCTGCCCCTCATCACACAGGCCAGCGGGAGGAGCACACGTGTTTGGAATACGTGTTCCTGCTGCTGCCCGGTGTTTGACAGGATGTGCTGCGTTCCGGTCCTCCTGTTGACTCAGAGGCGGTCCTGGCAAAGCCAAATAATCCCAGTTGGAGGACGTGTCATTGGAGATACTTCTGACCTCCCCGAGGTCGGTGTCGGGCTGCTTGGTGTGAGGGGCCAGTGGGGTCTTGGAATCCATTTCCCTCTCTGTGGGGGCCTCGGGGCGCTGAGGCTGGAGCGGAGGAGGAACAACTGTCCACCTGCGTAGAAAGAGCTTTGGACAAAATTCAACCGACTATGAGCTTTCAGCAAAAAGGAGGCCGAAGAGCAGCGTGTTCTGAGCAAGGAGAAAAGTAGGAAGGGGAAGCGCAGGATGAGTTAGAGGCCGAGAGAGTTTTCCTTACATTTACCCGCTGCGTGCGCGCTGCAGGGCCCTCGCACACACAGCCCTACCGATTTCTCACAACTGATGCTGGGGGCGGCATTTTGTCATCTGAGGAAACTGAGGCCCGGGACACCTGTTCAGCTCCCAGGTAGAAAGAGCCGATCGTGGGATCAGAGCCCTGTATCGCTGCAGCTGCACACCCAGCACCCGAAGGACTCTGCCCTCGCGCCCAGGGTTTCAGCAGACGGGCCGCGGAGAACGGTTAGTTTTGTGCCAAGGTGGAAATTTCTCTGCTGGAAAGAGGCAGGAGTAAATGACCACAGACTCAAAAGGAACGTGTTCTGCATGCTTCTCACCCACTACTGAGAGGAAAAATAAGGCAGGCAAGTTTGGTCTGGGTTGTGAGAATCACACTGATAGACAAAGACTGTCCTCAGGATCCCCCTTGATGGGCACACAGGTTTTCTTCCTTTCCTTCCCCTCCCCTCTTCTTCCTTTCTTCCTTCTTTCCTTCTTTCCTTCTTTCCTTCCTTCCTTCCTTCCTTCCTTCCTTCCTTCCTTCCATACTGAGGGTTGAGCCTGGGGGATTTCTACCTCTGAGCTACACCCTCATCCCTTTTTATTTATTCATTTTGAATCGAGGTCCCCCTAAGTTGCTGAGGCTGGCCTTGAATCTGCAATCCTCCTGTCTCAGCCTCCCAAGGACCAAGGTTAGGGGCATGTGCCACTGTGCCTGGCCACTCAGGTTTCCTCACTGCCGTGATGGTGTATGTTCTACATGTACCCTATGAGCCCACGAGGACCGCCTCCCACGCCTTCATACATGCTCCCCATATCTTCTCCATCCTTAGAGTATGTCCTCAGGACAGAGCTACAGAGCAGATTTTGCATTGGTTTTATTTATTTATTTAAAGAGACAGGTTCTCACTGTGGAGCCCAGGCTGGTCTCCAGCAATCCTCCTGCCCCAACCTCCAGAGTAGCTGGGACCACAGGTGTGTGTCGCCATGCCCTTCTTACACAGGGCAGCTTTCTATTTATTTCATTTTATTTTTACAGTACCGGATATGGAATCCAGGGGCATTTTACCTACAAGCTACACCCCAGCCCTATTTTTTAATCTTCATTTTGAAACAGGGTCTCACTGAGTTGCAAAGGGCCTCACTAAGTAGTAGCTGAGGCTGTTCACGAACCGCGATCCTCCTGTCTCAGCCTCCCGAATGCAGGGATTACAAGCATGTGTCACCAGGCCCGGCACAGGGCATCTTTTTAAAGACCAGTGTCCTATACCATTCCTGGGTATCTTTCCAAAGGGATTGAAACCAGGGAACTACAGTAATAGGCACATACCCATGTTCATAAGAGCACAGTTCACAATAGCCAAACTATGGAATCAACCTAGGTGTCCATCAACAGATGAATGGATTATAAAATTATGGAAAATACACACAATGGAATTCTACTCAGTAATAAAAAAGAACAATATTACATCATGTTCAAGAAGCTGGAAAGACCTGGAGAACATTATGTTAAGTGAGATTAGCCAAGCACAGAAAGTGAAAGAACATATGTTTTCTCTAATATGCTCGAGCTAGGGAGTATTTGAGATGCCAGAGGGACTCCGGATCATGGAGAAGAAACCTCAGTGGAGCCAGGGAGGGGAGGGGAGGAGGAAGACTGAGGTTGATAATGGAAATACCACCATCGACTCTGTGCATACATGTGAATATAGCATTGTCCATCTGGGCACTTGGTACTGGGGGCACCAAGTGCTGTGTGCGTGTATGCCATTGTCAACATGACCCACATTATGGTGTGAGACTGTAATGTACCAATAAAAGAAAATAACCCGGTGTGACCTTGGCGTTCTCAGTCACGCCCACCCAGGGTGAACGTCTGTCTCCGTCACAGCAACCCGCACTCTTGGCTTTGCTGTTCTGGACCCCAACACTCCTCGAGGTGCCCCCTGAACTCTATTCCTGGAGGGTCCTAGGCCACGCCACACCATCCTCCGCTTCCTCCTCCCCGCGTTCCCCACGCTGACCTTAAGAGATGTCAGCAGCCCGGTCTCACTCAGCCCCATGATGGACTGACCTCACCAGCGAGCCGCGTCGGTGCCAGGTGACCAGGACCTGATGGCATCCACACTGAGGACCCAACGCCCACCTCTGGGGCCTCAGGAAGCACCAGAGGCTGTGGGACAACTGGGTTACCTCTGGCTCTGCTATATACCATCCAAACCCTGCACAGCTCTGGCCCCCTCTCTCCGTATCCTAGAAGGTTCCAGAACCCTGTGCCAGGGTTGCTATTGCGCAAAGGTAGACTAGAAGATGGCCTAACTCTAGTTGGGTTCTTTCCCAGAAGGTTTTTGGGTTGCACTAGACTCTGAGCACAGGACTAGACTCAGAGCACTAGACTCCGAGCACAAGCATCCACGGGCTTGAGAAATGCCCAAGCCCATCCGAATCCCAGAGCAAGCAGGCTCTGTTCTTGCTGTGTCTATACCACAGAGTGTTGAACTTCCATCTGTAGAGGGTGAAGGGGATCCCCTGGAGACTTTGAGGGGAGAAATGTCACAGATATTCTCATGGGCAGGCCAATGAAGATGGGAAGGCTGGAAGCCAGGTGTGGTGGCCCACGCTTGCAATCCCAGCATTCGGGAGGCTGAGACCAGAGGATCAGTTTGCGGACAGTCTCAGCCACTTAGTGAGGACCTCCATAACTTAGTGAGACCCTGTTTCAAAGTAAAGAATAAAAAATAGGGCAGGGAGTGTAGCTCAAAGGAGTTTCAGAACTGAAGGGTCCTTGAGCTGGTGTATCAGTCAGCACTGCTGCAGTAACAAACATCCCTGCATTTTCAGTGGCCATGAGAAAACACATTTTTCTTGTTGTGTTACAAGGTCTGCTGTTGTAGCTCTCCTTTGAGCATCTGTCCACCTTGGGATCCAGGGGGGTGGCTGGCAGGACTTCCCACAGTGACTCTTGGATGGAGCATCAGTAAGCAGGTAGCTTCAATCCCAAACACTCACCTTCTACACCTGAACTCACCATCAGTAGGAAGGGAGGTGGGAATAATGAATACCAATCCTGACTGCCATCACTAACTGTGATACACCTGGTAAACTGAGGCACAGAGTTAGGAAGTGGCTTGCCCAAGAGCTACAAATTAACTAGTAGAGGAACCAGCACTAGCAGCAAATTTTCTGACCATCAAACCTGGTTCTCAGCCCGACCCCAGAGCTCCCCCATGGTGTCTTCCAAAAGATATGAATAGATGGGTAGACAAGAAATCTGTATTATAAGACATCTCAGAGCCTCTAATATGCCTCCAAAATTCATAGCTTTCCAAGTCAGGGAATTGAGCTAAAGGTTTCCCATTTTTGTTTGTTTGTTTGTTTGTTTGTTTGTTTGTTTGTTTGTTATCACAAGTACCATATAACCAGGTGGAGAGCACCCTATGGTGCCGTTGGGAACACACTTTGGGAAACACAGCAGCACCAGCTAATCACATGGATTCTAATTTGCTCCCAGAAACAGGAGACTTTGGTTTTATGTTGCTATAAGAAATGTTGTAAAATAACATAACCTTACTATAAATTCTTGACAGCTTAGAAATAGACACAGCTTTTCCCTTTTAGAAAGTTCACATGACTTTATAAGGCCATCATTAATTTTGATTATTTTTTCCACTTTCATTTCTTTTCAGTTTCAGCCAAAAATGTAATAAATGTCATGAAACAGATATCCATAAAGTCACTGGTGGATGAGTCATGGGGTATCTGGAAAATGTTTTTGCCTCTCTAATAAACTCTTTTTCTCTCTCTCTTTAATGAAAACAACCAATATTACAGATCATTCCTCAACAATAAAAATGTTTAACCAAACAAAAACCCGTGCTTTGGTGCGGTAACAGCCTCACATCACGGCCCTCGCCGGGCATCTCCGGGTTCTGAGCAGCTCTGGTCGGGGCCGTGGACCTATTCTGGAAAAGGCTGCAGGAGTTAGATCATCCCGGATCATTGGGCTTTTTTTTTTTTTTCCACCATGATTCTTTTGATCTGGAACATATGCGAAATTAAAATAAAGTTCATATGTTTCTGGATTTCTCCATACCCGTTAAAAAGCAAAATCTTATTTAAATGGCCCAAAAATAAAGCTGTGAAATATACTGTTTCCCCCCCTTCACAGAATTTTCTGACACACTAAAGGGACACCAACACCAGACGCAGACGCATCTCTCAGATGACGGCTCCAAGGATCTAAGCTTCCGGTCAAAAGGGGACAGACGGCCACTGAGCCCCTCAGGAGGAGGCCTGAGTCGTCTCGTGCCTCCCGCAGGTCACCATGCAGGCCCTGGGCTCAGACGCCCTCCTGAGATAGATGGACTGCTACAACGTTGTCCTTCAGGTTCAAGCAGAACTCACTCCCAGGCTGGGGGTGCAGCTGGGTGGCGGAGCACTTTCCTAGTGTAAGCCAGGCCCTGGGTTCCACCCCAGCACTGCAGAAACAAAACAAAACAAAAATCATTCCTCCCTGCACTCCCCACCTCTTAAAGAAGAGGAAAGCAAGTCTAATTCCTCTGAATCATGGCCATCTTTCAAATCTCAGGACCGTCACCTTCCCCTAGAGTCTCCTGCAGGCCAGGCGTCTACAGGGGTAGGTGTGACCCAGGTGTGAACGGGCAGATATTGACTTCAACGATCCGCCTAGGCCCATGATGCTGAGCCAGGCTCAGACGTCCAAAGGCACTTCTACCTAGGGCACTGGGACAAGTGGGGGACAGGTGGCATCAGAGCCACACTAGTGGGCCTTGTCTCCTTTCTTTATAGCCTTGATGCGTCCTCATGACTGGCGTCCCAGCGCTACCCTGGACATTGAACGAGACACAGCCAGCCTTTGTGTCTACGTGGCCTTTCAACCAACCAAATGTGGGTGGCCAGCATCACCTGGACATGTCCTGAGATCTATCCACACATATAATTAACTCCTAATACAGTGAGAGACGCGTATTTGTCACTGAGAATTTGGGGCTGTTTGTTCCTGCAGAAATGTCAATAGCCGGGCGTGGTGGCGCACGCTTGTAATCCCAGCATTCGGGAGGCGGAGACCGGAGGATCACGGTTCGTGGACAGCCTCAGCTACTTAACAAGGCTCTCTGCAATTCAGTGAGACCCTGTTTTGAAAAATAAAAAGACTAAAAAATAGGGCTAGGAGGGTGACTTGGAGGTAGAATGCCCCTGGGTTCCATCCCCAGTCTGGTAAAAAAAAAAAAAAAAAAAAAAAAAAAAAGAAAGAAATGTCAATACATTAGATAAGATCTCTCCCTAAAAGATCACACACACACACACACACACACACACACACACACACACACGTTTCAATCACATGTCTGGACATGTAGCTATTTCTATTACAATTCCAGGATGAAGTTGTTGGCCATTTTTATGAGTAGTCTCCACTAAATCCAAGACAATAGGATTGAAAGTACGTTTAAAATGTAATAAATCTTTTAGAGTTGTCCAAAGAAAAGTCTAGCCAAATTCCTATTTTATCAGATCATAATGTCTCTGAACACTACAAGGACTTCTCTTCCTCTCTGGCGCTCCCCTCCCCAGCCCAGGCAACTCAGTCCTGCGTTTGTGGCAAGTGGAGAGGAAAAGGCCAAAACGGGCAGGAGAAAAGCATCCTTCAGCCTTTGTCTGTCTGTGTCCAGGCCGCCAGGGAGCCTGGTGGGTTTTCTTGTGCTCTGTGAGCCCAGAGCCCTGCCGTTCCCACGCACCTCACCTGAATGAGCTGGGGGCCCCCGCTAATTGCTTGGGTCCATCCGCCTCCCGGCCTCCTAGGTGAACAGTAAGCCATTGTTTTGTGAAGCGTTTTAATGAGCGCGCGTGCACCCCCACCCCACCAGCAGCAGAGTTGGGGACCCACTCCAGGGACGGAGCGAGCGTAGTCGTGCTGGGAGCAGACACGCCAGGTGCCCAGCCCTGCAGGCGTCCTCCTGACACCGGACTCCTGGGCCAGGACCACAGGGGCTCCTGAAAGCAGCGAGCATGACCTTGTCTCTGACCCGGAGCGCGCCAGCGCCCCTCTTCGCTGACTTCCTGGACATTGTCACCTACCCAAACAAGTGTTGTGATTTGTTTGGTTTGGTTTTTCACTGTGGCAGCTGTGTCAGGAAGATGGTGACTGCCCCAGCAGGACGCCCAGGGTCCCATCCACGCCCATGTCTAATGTCCAGGCGAAGAGGATGCCGAGCTGCAGTGAGAACTCGCCACCTGAGATATTCCTGCGAGTCAGGGGAGCGAGCCGCCCGACATGTGGCTCGCATTATCCCTGCAGGAGCCCGGCCGTCCAGCACGCAGCAGGCATCTGACGAGGGGAGCTTCGTCAGAAACGCAGCTCTCGTTACCCAGCGCACAGAGAGGGAAAGGCTGGGGGCTCGTGAGTGCTGAAGAGCAGGCTGGTGGCTGTGTTCCCGGGTTCCTAAGTAAGGTTGCCTCCAAAGATGGCAGAGACGGTCACCCCGAGAAGACCAGCCTGCGATGCGTGCTTTGGAAGCATCCGTGCACTGTGTGTGTGTGTGTGTGTGTGTGTGTGTGTGTGTGTGTGTGTGTGTGTGTGTTCCGAGGCTGTATTCCCAAGGGATGCTTTGTGCAGCAGCTCAGGACTTTCCCACCATCTTCTCACCCACACCCCACCATGGTTTCCAGTCCTAAACGGGTTCATGAGCTATCCCCAGTGCTCGCTTGCCTATCTGGACCCGATTAGTTTGGATGCAGAAGAGATGCCTCAGTATGTTCGTGTTTCTGCTTATGCTCTGTGATTTGATTGAGGTCATTACAAGGAGCAGCCAGATGACGTTTATTAAAATTGCTTCCGCATTGGGAATCGTTATCGAGGGCAGGCCTCATTTGGTCATCTGAGGAGACTGATAGCAGGTCCAACAAGAGATTTTTTTAGGATATAATTCCAAGGGGGAAAATACCTCTTTAAAAAAATTGCTAGACTCTCCTCTTTCTACTAGTGGACACTAGCCACGCAGTGCCTTCTGGGAAGTTTACAGTGAAATTCAGCGATGGAGCTAAACTCCGTGCCTTCTCCCCTGACTCTTCCTCCTCTCCCCTGACTTAATCTGGTGGCATTAAAACTGCCAGATAGATCTGGTTCTCTGCAGCATCCTCGAAGCTTTTTTGGAAGGAGATTTTACTTTTTTTTTTTTTTTTGGTGGTCCTGGGAATGGAACCCAGAGGCTTTCTACCTCCGGGCTACACTCCCAGACCTATTTTTGTATATTATTTGGAAACAGGGTTTCACTGAGTTGCTGAGAGCCTCACTAAGTAGCTGAGGCTGGCTTCGAACCCATGCGATCTTCCTGTCTCAGCCTCCCAAGCGCTGGGATTACAAGTGTGCGCCACCACGCCCAGCGGAAGGAGATTTTAAATGTGTAACGCTAGACCTTGCTAGTTCCATAAGCATGCTTTGCTCAGAATGTCTGCACAAATCCCCAGCATCCTGGGGTCCAGAAATACCCGCATGGCACCAAGGAGTGCTCTTCACTAAGAACAAAGCCTCCAAGACATTTGCAAGTCCTAAAAATTTGGGGAAAGGGATTCCCTGTCACCTTAAATGTGCAAAGACTCTCATTTTGTGACTGGCAGGCATGTGCCAGTGTCTCGTGAAATCAGCAAATTCCCAGGACAACTTGGGAAATGGTGTGACAGGCTACGCTATTTTCTGAAACAAATCTCTCTCTCTCTCTCTCTCTCCCTCTCTCTCTCTCTCTCTCTCTCTCTCTCTCTCTCTCTCTCTCTCTCTCTCTCTCTCTCCTTCCAGACCGCCATGAGCGGAGCAGCCTTTTTGTATCACATACTTCGCCTGCCGCCATAATGCTTCTGTCTTGGGATCAGCCAACCGTGGACTAATCTCAGAAACCATGAGTCAAAATAAGCCCTTCCTCCTCTCAGTTGTGCTTTTTAGGACTTTTGATCACAGCAATGCAAAGACCGCCGACACCGTCCCCCTGAGACCGTGGGGACGCCGCTTCTCCCCTCTGCCTTCAAGTCCTTATCTTTGGAGCTGGAGCTAAGCCTTGCATGTTCTATTTTATTTATTCTAATTCATTTTCTGTATTACTGAGGATGGAGCCCAGGGGCATTCTAACCCTAGCCCTACACCCCCTGCTCTTTTATTTTCTGTTTGTGATGAAGCAGGGTCTCACTAAGTTGCTGAGGCTGTCCTCAAACCTGAGAGCCTCTTTTCTCAGCCTCCCAAGTTCTGAGATTGCAGGCACGCGCCACCACTCCCAGCCCTTGTGTGATCTTAAGTGTCTCCTCTTTGCCAGAGCCCATCGGGTCCTCATAGAACCTACCTTTTCTTTTTTATTTCTATTGGTGCATTGTAGTCATACATCTTAATGGGGTCCAAGATGGTGGAGGCACGCATGCACACATCACCTATTTAGCCCCTCCCTAGTCCCCACCCCACTCCCTCCTTCTCCTGTTGGGCTTAGTGATGGGCTTTGGTGTGCCTGTGGATGTACATTAGGGGACTTCCCTCTTCCTCCACCCTTTCTAGGCTTGCCTGTTCTTACCTTTCCTACAAGGAGTATTGAAAGGCATCCACCAGGGGGCGCGAGCTTCACTTCCGAGGCGCCCTGGGACCCTGAGGGCACCCTAGTTTCCTCATCCAGTCTTGAACAGTATTCCAGATGTCAAGGACACGCGGGTCTTCCCAGGTGCAGCTAGGATGGTACCGCTCCTCTTCCAACCTGCTGTGCAATTTTACTTCCGCCTCTGGTAGGGACAACTCTGCATTTGTGGCATTTGGTGCTCTGGGGCCAGCTGTTTAGCCCCGGAGCATCTTTGCAGCACTTGCACCCAGGGCTCTAGCTGAACGCAGGAATCAGGGAGCTGGTTGAGGGGGTGGGCAGTGGCGGTCTCTGACTCTTGCCTTCAGCCCCTGGCTGCTGAGAACTGGGAGTGTGAGCAGCATGACCACTGTCCCAATAAAGGCCGGCGGCCAGGGGCTCTCAGGAGCAGGAAGATGGCAGGAGGTGCCAACGCCGTCCTCCCAGGACGTCCTGGGCCATCGCCGTGTATGAAGCTGCTCTCAGCCCCTGCTGCCCACTACCAGGATCCCCTTGCACGGGGTCGCTGGTGTGACTGCTCAGGCCTGAGCGAGGACACTCAGACACTCAGAGGCCGCCTCATCCTGTGATCAGTGAAGCTTCTTTGAGGTGCTACATCTGGTCCTTTTATTCATTTTGATTTTTTGGTACTAGGGATGGAAACCAGGGGTATTCTCCTACTGAGCTACATCCCCAGCCCAATTTTTATTTTATTTTTTTATTTTGAAACAGGATCTTTCTGAGTTGCAAAGGGCATCACTAAGTAGCTGAGGCTGTCCGTGAACCTCAATCCTCCTGTCTCAGCCTCCTTCCCGAATGCTGGGATGACAAGCGTGCGCCACCACACTCTGCCCTAGCCCTATTTTTTAATTATTTTGAAACAAAGTCTCGCTAGGTTGATGAGAGTCTCACTACTCGTTGAGGCTGTTCTCAAACCTGCTATCCTCCTACCTCAGCCTCCCAATCCTGTGGTACTGGGATTACAGATGTGGGCCTCCACGTCTGGTTCATCTGGGGCTTTTGAAGAACTCTATAAAATACGTGGATTGGATGTTGCAAGTTCTTTGAACAGATAGGCAGAAGTTTTAACCCCAGATCCTGTGAAGGTGACCTTATTTGGAAATAGGGCTATGCAGAGGTCATTATAGTCATGATGAAATCATCCCGAGGTAAGAGGACACTTAATGACAGCTGTCCATATAAGGACAGAGAGACAAGGAGACAGAGAATTAGAGCAAGAAGGCCAGGTGGCAACAGATAGTGGAGGAAGGCAGACAGGAGCCAAGAAACACCTGGGCATGCAGAAGCTGAGAGCCAGGCAGGCTCCCGACCGCGCCGGCCCCGGGTGCCCAGGTCTCCAGGTCAGGCCTCCTGTGCCGGGTGCCGGAGCTGCGGGACCACACACCACTGTGGCTTCACGACACCCCATTTGTGGTGGTGGCTTGTAAAGGCAGCCCCAAGAAACTGATACAATTGTGAAAGTGAGCTTGCATACAAATATATATATATATATATATATGCAGACATTTAATATATTTTTATATATGCAGATATTTAATATATATATACATTTAACATATATGTATATATTTAATATATATTTATATATTTAACATATATGTATATATTTAATATATGTATATATTTAACATGCATGTATATATTTAATATATATGTATACATATACATCTATATGTAGCATTTTTTGATTTCTTTCTCAGTCTTACTTGGTTCTCGCTATAACAGAACACAAAGCGGCCTTGCAAAGCCTTCCAGACTTGCTCTGGTGTTCATTTGTTCTCCGTTCTCTCCCTCCACGTCCAGCAGCTCCAATCTTTCCTTCCCCTCTGCTTCCTCTGCACTTCCAAAGACCGGAACAAATTGTTAACCTCTTTCTTGACCCTGTTATTTGTCCTAACTACAATTATATTTCTTTCTCTCCTTTTGCTCTGTTTTAAAAAAAATAAACATGTCAACCTACGGTGGTGTTGTTGAATGGGTGCCCCTCTACCTCAAATATACGCCCATGGGGACCTCAGAATGGGACCGTATTTGGCATGAGGGTCTTTGCAGATACAGCTAAGACCTTGAAATGAGACCGTCCAGGCTTAGGGTGGGCCCTAATCCCCATGGCTGTGTTCTTAGTGAGTCAGAAAGGGAGAAGACACCTGAGACACAGAGGAGGAGCCGAGGGAAGACAGCCTAGACCAGAAAGATAGATGCAGCCCCTCTCCAGGGATGCCCGGGGCCACCCGGAGCTGGAATAGCCCACGAGACTCTGGGGCTGGGCCTCTTGTCACCTTGACCGCAGACCTCTGTCCTCCACAACTGCAAAAGGAGACATCTCTGTTGCTTTAAGTCACCTAGCTGGTGGAGAGTTGTTGAAGCAGTCCCGTGCCACCAACACAGGTCTCCAGGTCTGCTCCTGGCTGGGCACTGTCCTCCCGGGCTAACTCCCAGACCTATTTTATATTTTATTTGGAAACAGAGTCTAAGTTGTTGAAAGCTTCATTAAGTAGCTGAGGCTGGCTTCGAACCTGCGCGATCCTCCTGTGTCAGCCTCCCAAGTGCGGGGATTACAAGCGTGCGCCACCACGCCCGGCCCATGAGAATGTTTATTAAGCACCAGCAGGGTGGTGCACATCTATAATCCCAGTGCTGGGTGGCCGAAACAGGAGGATCGCAGGTTCAAGGCCAGCCTCAGCAACTTAGCAAGGCCCTGTTTCAAAATAAAGACTAAAATAGAGCTGGGGGTGTAGCTCAGAGGTAGAATGCCCTTGGATTCAATCCCCAGTACTATGAAAAAGAAAAAAAAGCACTATTATGTTTCAAGTGTATTTCTGGACCCAGGGCAGTGGCCACAGCCCCGCCCCAGGGAACTTACAGTCCTCTGCAACCTCTTCTCTCCTTCATTCCTCGTCCCAGGCACTGAATGTGGAGTCCTCCGGGGCTCTGCGTTGCCCCCTGCCCTTGGGGCTCTGTCATGGGACCAGCTCCAGTCCTATAAGGCTCCACGTTCCTCCTGGCCCTCTGCCACGTCAAACGCCTCCTCCATCCAGCCCTGCATCCCTCTTGACAGCGCACACGCTCACCCTTCTCCAGGCCACAGACACTGCAGACGCCTCGACGGCTCCCTCTGGCTCGGCCGCACCCCGCCTGGCCCCACGGCCCCGGCTGTCACCATCTCTCATCACCCCGTCCTCTGCCGTGACACGTATTAGTCCTCTGAACACTTTGCTCACACGCACACACCTCACGTCCAAACCCCTGAAGACACCCGGATGACTCCAGATTAAGCCTGGACCGCTTCGCAGCAGGCACAGCCTCCTCCCGCTCCCCATGCCTGCGCCCGCCCCGCCCAGGACAGGAATCCTTTGCCTCTGCCAAAGCGGGGGCTCACTGGTCCCTGGACCATCCCATCCCGACCTCCCCCAAACCACCATCCCAGACCCTCCAACTTCCCCAAACACTGCCGGCTGCGAGCTCACGTTCCTGGGGAACCTGTTCTTTCCTTCTCACGAATTCATTTCTTCTTTCAACGTATGCACTGTAATTATTCAGCGCAGTGAGATGCCAAAAGATACATTCACACGCGTCTCTTGGTTGGTCCTTGGCCCCCGGCCCTGTGCGTTCTAGTGAGGTTGCTAGTGATACACTGCTGTGCGCACATATATTACTTGGTCTACCCCTTCCCCAAGCCCCGTTCTCCCTGGCCCCTCTCCACTGCTCTGCTGGTCTCTCTCCTCGTTTTCATGAAGTCCCTTCATGGGTTTTCCTCCTATTTTCCTCTCTGGCTTCTACATATGGAGAAAACACGTGGCCCCTGACTTTCCCAGCCTGGCCGGTCTCCGGGTCTCTCCCATTCTCCTGCAAATGACATAATCCTGTTCGTTTTTATGGCCGAGTAGAATTCCGTTGTGTACACAGACCATATTTTCTTTGTCTGTTGTCCCAACCGCAGCAACTGAGGATAGCGGAGCAGCTTGTGGATGTGTTATTATTCAAGACACCCTGACGCTGTGGGGAGACGCAGCGCGTTTGGTCTGTGTTAATGGCGGAGCTCGCTCACGCTGGGAAGGACAGAGGAAAGAAACCAGCAAGGTGAGATTTTACATTTATTTATTTATTTTTTTTTCTTTTATTTATTTATTTATTTTTTTTGGTGGTACTGGGGTTCCTGGAAGCCCTTCTACCTCCGGGCTCCACTCCCAGACCTATTTTATATTTTTGAAACAGGGTCTCTTAAGCCAGCGAGACTGGCTTCGAACCTGTGTGATCCTCCTGTCTCCGCCTCCCAAGCGCGGGGATTACAAGCGTGCGCCACCACGCCCGGCTCTATTTATTTATTTATTTATTTCAGTACTGGGGATGGAACCCAGGGGCATTCTATCTCCAAGCTACACCCACAGCCCTATTTTTTAGTCTTTATTTTGAAACAGGGTCTCACTGAGTTGCAAAACATTTTTTTTTTATTTTAAATGGTCTCAAATGCTAGAACTTGCCAGCCCAAGACCTCTAGGAAGGAACAGGAACAGTTTTGTTTTGTTGTTTTGTTTTTCCAGAACTGGGAGTGGAACCCAGGGACATTCTACCTCCAAGCTACACCCCCTACCCTATTTTTTATTCTTTATTTCTGAAACAAGCTCTCACTGAGTTGCAAAGGGCCCCACTAAGTAGTAGCTGAGGCCATCTTTGAACCTCTGTCCTCCTGTCTCAGCCTCCCAAATGCTGGGATTACAAGCGTGGGCCACCATGCCCGCTAGGAACACTCATGCGAGTTAAGCAGAGGAGGCGTGTCAGCCGGCGGTGTGGCACAAAGGCATGCAGAACATCCACGCGGGGCAGTCGGTGTGCGGGATAACCGATTACTGCTGGAGCGCAGGTGGATTAGAGAAGCAGGGAGCTTCGGGAACAGCCTCTCACCTTCAGAACCCAAGTTCATGCAGAGTGACGCAGACCAGCGTACTCATGCTTCTTGAGAACTTGTCAGTTTGAATGTGTATTAGTCTGTTTGGGCTGCTATGACAAAAATACCATAAACTGGGAGGTTTATAAACAACACAACTTTATTTTTCCCAGTCTAGGGGGCTAGAAATGCAGGCTTGAGGTGCTGGCAGATGGAATGTCTGGTGAGGGTCCACTTCTTGGTTCATACTGTGTCCTCATATGGCGGAAGGAGCTCCGTGCTCTCTGGAGGCCACTAATCTCACTCACGAGGGCCCCACCCCCACGGTCCGCTGGCCTCCAGAGGCCCCAGCCCCTCACACCATCACCTGAGGACTTCATCGACCTGCAGATTTCGGAGGAACAGCACTGAGCCTGGATGGTCTCTCCGCCGTGGTTCAGTGCAGGTGTTTGCTGGGCTCACAGCATGGCTTTGCAGGTTGTGGCTTCTGTTGCCATTGTTTCCTCTCTCAGTCTAGCTGAGTAGGCTCATCTTTTTCTTTTTTACTTGATCACCCCTGGTATTCAAAATGTTGCCACATTAAAATCATGTGCCTTTTCTGGACTTATCATTGTAGACCCAGATATAATAACTTCTAGTCTGAAAGATGAGTGAGTGATTTACTATTGACGTCTTTACTCTTCTATACCTCTCGGAACTTTTATCTTCAGCCAATTTTTTTTAGTTTTATTTCTGGCTCTTTTAATGACTATGTGTATAACTCTAAATCAGGGTCTCTCCACTGGGGACGCTCTTTCTAGATCTTCTGTCCGGCTCTCATCCTGGAACATCTCTCTCTTTCTCTCTTGTGTTAGGGCCACTTGTTCTTGAAGCTGGTTCCTTTCATGGGAGCCTTTCTAGCTCCAAGAAGCCATGGTGGTTGAGTGCCAGGCTCCAGGGCTAGGCTCTTGGACACAGGTCCTAGACCACCACATAATAGTTGGACAAGTTATCTAGTTTTTCTATGCCTTTATTTCTTTGTGTGTAAAATAAAGATGCTAAGGATAAAAATAGCAACCCAACCCATAGCATAAAAGTGAGGGTAAATGAATGCATGCACACATAAGCGCCTAAACAACACCCAGTTTTTAGTAAGTCCTCAGGAAGTGCTAGTTATTATTGTCATTGTTTTGCTGGAGCATACCCTTACGTAATTTTTTCCAGATGGAGCATGAGAAAGGTCAGACTTTTCGGAATCTTTTCATTCATGGATTGTCTTTATTTTGCCTTCTGGTTTGATGGACAGGTTGCTAGATATAAAGGTCTATGTTTAAAACTTTCCTTCAGAATTTGAAGGCACTGTCCTACTGATTTCTAATATCCAGTGTTGCTGCTGAGAAATCCAATGCAACCTTTCATGATAATTTTAAAAAAAACCTCTTCCATAATTAGGAACAGAAGAAATGTTCCACAACACAATAAAGACAAGGTATAACAAGCCAGCAGCTAACAGAAACAATCTGGTAAAATCTTAAGCAAACCTGTCTGTGGTCTTGTCTTGGAGACCGTCTTTGCCCACCTTCCTTCCTTTCTGATACTGGGGATGGAACTCAGGAGTTTTCTTTTTTTTACTTTGAAACAGTCTTGCTGAACAACTATGCACTGGCCTCTAAACTGTGATCCTCCTTTCTTGGTCTTCCAATTGCTGGAATTATAGGCATGCACCACCATGCCTAGCTCTTTGGCATATTTCAATATAAATAGCTGTTAGAATCCTTCGATGGTCACTGTTGGAATGATATTTGCAAATAGAATAACCATGATTGGCAACAATGAGTTGAATACCTCAAAACAGATAGTAGAGATTTTGAGTGTTCCCAACACTAAACAATGATGTATATCTGAGGTGGACCAGTTGCCCCGGTCTGATCATCACAAAATGTTTACATGTTATCTAAATGTCACACTGTACCCTAAAATACATACACTTACTATGTGTCTATTAAAAATAAAAGTACACTTAAAAGTAAATAAATAGAATAACATTAAAAAATAAGAAGGAAAATAAATAGTATGTGTTTCCAGGGCTGAGATCTTAGGGATCGGGCTCTAGAATTTTTGCCCAGTAGCCCAATTAGGCCCAACAGCCCCTGGACTCTCAGCTCTGGGCCCCAGCCCCAGCTCACAGGCCCCCTTCTCAGCTGGCCTGCAGGTCTCCTGGCCTCCCAGCCAGACATACAGCCGTCTGCCGTCCACCTACCAAGCCTCAGGGACAGAGTGCACCATTCCCAGCATTTCATAAACGCCAGAATAAGGCCTTGCACGATAGTTCAAAAGGGTCAAACAAATAAATATGTTCCAAAATACAAGCTGAAATTAGGACAGCAAAAAGACGGGCATCCACTTGCAGCCCCATGTCTAACGCTGGGGGAGACAGGCCTTGGCTTTCATGGGCCTAATTTGAATGACATTTCTCACTATTCAGACAATTTGGGGAAAACAATGCATAGAACAGCTTATGGGGAAACCTACAAATGAAGGGAGGGGGAAGGAAAAGGAATGAAACTAAAAGGAAATAAATGTACCAATATGCCTCTTAAGTCTCACAAATCTATAGGGATTTGTAACTCAGGAAAACCCTGAACTGAAATACAAATCAAAAAGTGACCAAGAGCCATAATCCACATTCCTAAATAAATTGTCTTTTCCGGCAATGAAAAAAGAGTCGGACTGTAAATATACAATATCTGCCTCGGCCGTTACCCCTGCTTTCATTGCTTTCTTAAAATATTTCAAAGCAAACAAATCCTGCGTTCTAATCCATTACGAGGCGGCTCCATATCTAATCAACTCCCAGCCGAAGCCATTGGGCAGCTCAAACGTTCAAAAGGAGTCGTTCCAAGATAAGTGACACAGGAAGCTGGAGGCCGCGAAGATGAAATGGATACCCACAGGGTAATCGGAGCGGCCAAGTCACTAAACCCCTCCCGCGCCAGGAACGGAGCTTCGGTCAGCGCCCACGATCATCTTGCCCTTTCTCAGCCCGCGTGGGGGCTCC
>NC_137790.1:7803892-8103892 GCF_963383645.1 Muscardinus avellanarius | reverse complement strand
AGGCATCTGGGGCAGACAATTTTTACTGACGACTCAAAGTTTTACAAAGAGCTTTAGATTTCAAATTCTCTCCCAGACGTTGAAAGTCAGTTCAGAGGCAGACATCAGCTTAGGGGTGTTATCTTTTCAACCATGCCCATCATTTCTTACAGCTTCAGGGTAGAAAACATTAAATTGAAGAGCCAGGGAGGACCAGAGCAGAGTGGTGACCGGTAGCTAAAAGTCCAAAATTTTCAGAAACACACACACACACACACACACACACACACACACACCACTCACTCATACAAAACTGTCTTAAGGATTATTGCTCTGATTACTTGAAAATTGAATAGGGTTGCCAAACAAAACACAGGATCCCCAACTAAATTTGAATTTAAGAGAAACAATAGGTATTTTAGCCTAAATATGTCCCATATGTTTTTATACAAAACTAGTATTTATCATTTATCTAAAATGCAGGTATAATTGGACATTGTGGGTGGTCTGCTTGTTAGTTTGCTAAATCTGGAGACTCTAATGGGAAATAGGCCAGAAAAAAAGAACATATCAATCCTACTGAGTTTGTGAGGTATTATATATATATATATATATATATATATATATATATATATATATATGGCTGTACTGGGGATGGAACCCAGGGGCATTCTACCTCTGAGATACACCCCCAGCCCTATTTTTTCTTCTTTATTTTGAAACAGGGTCTAAGTTGCAAAGGACCTCACTAAGTAGCTAAGGCTGTCTGCAAACTGCAATCCTCCTGTCTCAGCCTCCCAAATGCTGGAATTACAAGCGTGCGCCACCACGCCCAGCTGGCATTAGTTATATTATTATGCTTGTTAATGCTGGTGACCAAACAGCCTCTAATGCCACGCCCAGGCTCCCACATCTGCTCAGCCCCCAGGAAAAGTGTCCCCTACTGCTCAGTGTGTGTGTGTGTGTGCGCGTGCGCGTGCGCGTGTTATTGGGGATTGAACCCAGGGGCACTCTATCTCTGAACTACACCCCCAGCCCTTTTTATTTTCTGTTTTGAAACAGAGGCTTGCTCAGTTGTTGAGGCTGACCTTGAACCTGCGACCCTCCTGGAGCAGTCTGCGCCAATGCGCCATTCTGAGAAAATAGATGAGATGCTTTGAAGTGAGGGTAAGTACGGTTTACACACGGTCACCCTTGCTTCTGGGACCAGGTTGAGGGATCCCAACACCACCCTCAGGTTCTGTGACTTACTACACAGACTCAGAGGGCTCTCTAAAAGCAGTCGTGCTCACAGTTGCAGTTTATTATAACAAAAGGCTGCAGATAAAAGTTGCCCAGGAAGAAGCACCCGGGACAGAGCTTCCGTTGTCCTCTCCTGGAAATCGGGGGCGGTGTCACTTCCCCAGCCAGGGAAGCTCAGCCAGGCGCTGAGGTCAGTTTTCATTGGGGCTCCATCATACTGCAGTGATGACTCCCACACACTTGACCCCAGCCTCCTCCTCTTCTGGAAGTCGTGCTTATACCCATTACCCCAAGTCCACCTTAAATCACATTGCTAGGCTTTCTGGTGTGACCAGCCCCCTACCTAGACAAAGGCACTCCTGCCAAGCATGGCTCTCCAAGGGTTTGGGAGAGACTTTATTTATTTATTTATTTATTTATTTATTTATTTATTTATTGGTGGCACTGGGGGTGGAACTCAGAGCCTTTCTACCTCCGGGGTACACTCCCAGACCTATTTTATATCTTATTTGGAAATAGGGTCTCACTAAGTTGCTGAGAGCCTCACTGAATAGCTGAGGCTGGCTTTGAACCTGTGCGATCCTCCTGTCTCAGCCTCCCAAGCGCTGGGATTACAAGCGTGGGCCACCACGTCCGGCTTGGAGAGACTTTAGTAGATGCTGAGGGCAATGGCCAGACTTCACTTTGGGCAAGAGTAGATGGTTTATTACACAAATGTGCTGCTCATCAATAATGGAAGCTCAATTTTTAATTGATCATAAAGCACTCAGAATCCAGAATCCCAACTTTAGCCAGGCATGGTGGCGCACTCTTGTAATCCCAGCATTTGGGAGGCTGAGACTGGAGGATCACGGTTTGCAGACAGCCAGAGCTCCTTAGTGAGGCCCTCTGCAACTTAGTGAGACCCTGTTTCAAAATCAAGAATAAAAAATACAGCAGGGGGTGTAGCTCGGAGGTCGAATGTCCCTGGGTTCCATCCCCAGACCCGCAAAAAAAAAAAAAAAAAAAAAAGAATCCCAACCTCCCAACCTTTACTTGAGCCTAGACCTCCTCCTAAGCATCTAGTTATGACCATGTGACTAAAGTCTTGGTGACAGGATGTGCGTGGAGATGGTATTTGTCCCTTTGGGAATGTCCTTAAGTGGAGGCCTGCTTTCTTCTTGATGTCTAGATAAGGCGGGAGGAGCAGTCTTGGCACATCAGGTAATGCACGGTAGAGCAGCAAGGTGGAAGGAGCCTGGGTCCTGCTGATTGATGTAGCACCAGGCTGTTGAGAGAAATCACTTCTATCATGTGTAACCTACCATTACTTTGGCTTTTCTGCCATCCGCGGTCAGCTGTGATTTCTAGCTTTGCTTGGAACTTACATGTATGTTGCTTACATCTGGACTTGTAAAACTATGCCTGATATTCACTAGATCTCATCTTCGTGTATGTGTGTATATGATGCTGGGACTGAACCCAGGAGGTCATTCTACCTCTGAGCTACACCTCCAGCCGTGTTTTATTTTTTATTTGTGAACAGAGTCTCGCTAAGTTGCTGAGGCTGTCCTCAAGCCTGAGGTCCTCCTAAGTGCTGGGATTACAGGTGCGCACCACCACACCTGGCCACCAGATTCCATCTTTCATCTGTCTCTTGCGCATGCTATCAAATCACACCTGGTTTTTGTCTCTGTGGTAACCCTGGCCTCTCTGGAACACTACCTTTATTCTCCACCCGTTATCATATCTTTACCATATCTTTTCAGGCAGTTTATTTTCCATTTCTAACTTAGACATGAGGACAGGAAGGTAACTATTTTCTGATTAAATAATCATCACATTTTCCATGCCTGACTGAATGGAGATTTGACTGAACTTTACATCTAAATTTATCAACATTATAATGAAACTTTAAGGTCAATTTTCTTGCTACACCTTTTAAAAGTTGAATCGCTGGTACCTAAAAATACCCAATGAAGATTTCAAAGTCAAAATGAAGATTTATAGGCATTCTAAAACCTGCTATTTTAATTTTTTTTATAGATACAGGAACCATTTATTTATTTATTTTGGTGGTACTGGGGGTGGAACCCAGAGGTTTTCTATCTCCGAGCTATACTCCCAGACCTATTTTTTTTTTAATATTTTATTTGGAAACAGGGTCTCACTAAGTTGCTGAGAGCCTCACTAAGTAGCTGAGGCTGGCTTCGAACCTGTGCGATCCTCCTGTCTCAGCCTCCCAAGAGCGGGGATTACAAGCGTGCGCCACCACGCCCGGCCTGCTATTTTAATTTTATCCACATTTTATCTAAGTGTGCCTAGGTTTGCTGGGCTCTGTGTTGTGTGACTATAATCACAGAACTTGGGAAGCTGAAACGGGGATAATGGGTTTGAGACCAGCCTAAGCTAATTAGTGAGGCCCTCAGCAACTTAATGAGATCCTGTTTTAAAACAAAAATAAGATAAGGCTGGATAGATCAGAGGTAGACACCCCTAGGATTACCCCAGTATTACAGTAATAAATAAATAAATAAGCCGGGCGTGGTGGTACACCCTTGTAATCCCAGCATTTGGGAGGCTGAGACCAGAGGATCACAGTTCGCAGACAGCCTCAGCTACTTAGTGAGGCCCTCTGCAACTTAGACCCTGTTTCAAAATAAGGAATAAAAAATAGGGCAGTGGGTGTAGCTCAGAGGTCAAATGCCTTTGGGTTCCATCTCCAGACCTGCAATAAATAAATAAATAAGCAAGCAAGTCAGTGTGCCCTGTTGGCTTTCTATATACCAAACACAGGACAAACGCTGGATTCTTGCTTTTTATTCTTTGATTTTTGGTATTTTCTCATTGTTGGTTCTTTTTTATTTCTTTTTCTCTCTCTCTGTGTGGTACTGAGGATTGAACCCAGAGACATTCAATCTCCCAGCTACACCCCTAGCCCTTTTTATATTTTGGGTTGAAACAGGGTCTCACTGAGTTGCTGAGTGTGTGGCTACTTCCTGAGGCTGTCCTCGAGCCTGCATCCTCCTGTCTCAGCCTCAAGAGTGTGATAACAAGCGTACACTACCATGCCGGAGTCATTCTTGGTTCTTCATAAAGACCTTATTTCAGCTTTTACAGATATTTCTAAGAAATTGATCATTAAATTTGAAGATTCATCTCAGTTTTTAAGAAGGAAGAAAGGAAGGAAGGAAGGAAGGAAGGTAAGAAGGAAGGGGAGTGGATTGGATCAAGCTACTTAACTTTTTTTTTTTTTTTTTTTTTTTTTTTTGCGGTTCTGGGGACAGAACCCAGGGGCATTCTACCTCCGAGTTACACCCCAGCCCTATTTTTATTCTTTATTTTGAAACGGGGTCTCACTAAGTTGCAGAGGGCCTCTCTAAAGTAGCTGAGGCTGTTCGTGAACCACAATCCTTTGGTCTCAGCCTCCCAAATGCTGGGATTACAAGTGTGTGCCACCACGCCTGGCTTTACTTAACTCTTTTCTAACTGAAAAGAAACATAAACATTTTTTTTTTGTAGTACTGGAGATTGAACCCAGACCTTTGAGCTATACCCCCGGCCCAATTTTATTTCTTATTTGGAAATAGGATCTCGCTAGGTTGATAAGAGTCTCACTACTTGCTGAGTAGTGAGTAGGTTCCAGGCTGTCCTCGAACCTGCGATCCTCCTGTCTCAGCCTCCCAAGTACTGGGATTACAAACATGTGCCACCACTCCTGGCTTGAAAGAAACATCTGATAAAACAAAAGATTTCTATTTCTAGCATAACACAGAAAGCATTTTTCTACCTAACCCACCCCAACCAAAAATATGAATGAACCCATAGGTTTCCAAAGCTCATCAGCAATACATAAATCAGCCAGTGATCACGCCAGGCCTGGCTTCTCTTGTAGGTTGTTGATTCTTGGCAGATGATAATTATTCATCTTCTGCACTTATTATAGGTCCTGAGGTTTTGTTGTTTTTTAAATGAAAACATAGAAATCTTGCCTTATACCCTAGCATTGCACCCTTTCCAAGAGAAGAACTTAATAGGCATGCATCCACGTTCCTGTACGGCCAGAAATATTATTTAATCACTTTGTTAAAAATAGAGCGGTGCAGGGCCCACAGATCTGAATTCCAAAGCTTCTAGGGCTCTTTCTCCTTTGGGCCACTCAGCTGAGCAGCTGGAAATGGACAGTGGAGAAAGGAGCAAGGCTTCTGCAAATACCCTGGAATGCTGGCTATGCCAGGAAGTGTTTGGAGGCTTCCTGGGGAGCTGAGAAAGTATTTCCAAAGCAATATACACACCAAGATATTTGAGCCAGAGAACACGCACTCTGAAATAGATGCATAGATCACATTCGCAGGATATCAGATTTTCGCAGCCCAGCACCCTGAACCCAAGAACTCAGGTAACTGTAAAACATGCCTGCTGTGGACAGCGCGAGGTTGATCTCCGTAGAGTCAGATACATACGCTGTTGTGATTAGGCTCATGGGCATATGAGAATTGCTGCTTGGTCAATGACACTTGCATGTTGTAGAAATAAATTTAAAAAATAAGGATAGCCAGGTGTGGTGGCGCACGCTTGTAATCCCAGCATTTGGGAGGCTGAGACCGGAGGATCACGGTTCGCGGCCAGCCTCACCTACTTAATAAGTCCCTTTGCATCTCAGTCTGAGCCTGTTTCAAAAATAAAGAATAAAACGCCGGGTGTGGTGGCGCACGCTTGTCATCCCCGCGCTTGGGAGGCGGAGACAGGAGGATCGCGCTGGTTCGGAGCCAGCCTCGCTGGCTTAAGAGACTCTGTTTCCACATAAAAATGTTAAAAAATAGGTCTGGGAGTGTAGCCCATGGGAGTGTATACCGGAGGTAGAAGGGCTTCCAGGAACCCCAGTACCACCAAAAAAAAAAAATTAAATTAAAAAAAAAAAAGAATAAAAATGTAGGCTGGAGGTGTGGCTCAGAGGTAGTGTTTGATGAATTAAGTCTCTATTTCAGAAACCCTCCACGAGCTAAGTGTCCGTTTGCTGAGAGGCCCTGGTTCGACCAGATAAGCCACCATCCCCCCTCCAGCCGGACCTGGTCAGTTACCGGGAAGACTTGCCCTCTCCTGGTCTACCCTGGCCAATCAGTGAGAAGGACGTTCCCCGCTGACCCCGCCCAGTCACCTGGCCACACGCCACCCCTGTGGGACCCCAGCCAGTTAGTTCAAAGACATTTCTTCTAGCCTATTAGCCCCCGACATGTAACCCTGAGCCGGTTTATAACGCTGACCCTGGCCTGCGCGACCTCTCTCTCTCTCTCTTCCTCTCTCTCTCTCTCTCTCTCTCTCTCTCTCTCTCTCTCTCTCTCTCTCTCTCTGTTTCTTCCTTTTGTGCCATCCCCGTCAATAAATCTCTTGGCTACAAGGCAGTCTTTTGGTGTGGTCAAACTTTGTCCCTTCAGGTAGAATGCCCCTGGGTTCCATACCCAGTACCACACACACACACACAAAAAGGATAAACAGCTGTGTCTTTTTCAAAAAAGGTGTAGTGATTTTTTTCCACTGGAAAATAGAGATTATCATTGAGATCTAAAATGACAAGCTGAAAGCGGGGTAGCGGAGTTCAGGCCTGTAGTCCCAGCTACCTGGAAAGCTGGGTGGGGTGGGGAGTAATCTCTTGAGCCAGGAGTTCAAGGACAGCCTGGGCCACATGACAAGACTCAGTATCAAAGAAGAAGAAAACAGGAGCAGTGTGCTGGACTCAGCTGCTCTGCGAAGACTGTTCCCTTCCCATCCCTGCGCAATTGAAATGCTGTCCAGGTCCCCCCTCGACTGGCGGCGCCCACACAGCAAGAAATTGTCAGGCTCCGAGCTTTCACTCAGAGGATGCTTCTGCCCACAGCAAGGAGAAAACATTTCATTGCCCTGCAGAGAGTTAAAAGAGGAAATCAAGACCCAGGAAAGATGGACCACTCCCCTGCTTTAGAAAGGACCAAAGTCTAGGCCATGATGTGGAGAAACCTCAGAGAAGGTTCGAAGCCAGAGAAGCTGGAAAAAAAGGCTACACTGTCATTGAATCCGGAGCGTCCCCCAAAGACCTGAGTGTTAAGGCTCCTCCCCAGCTGGGGCTATTTGCAGTTGGTGGAATTTGTGTGTGTGGGGAGGCACTGGGGATGGAACCCAGGGGCATTCTACCTCCGAGCTACACCCCTAGATCTATTTTTTATTCCTTATTTTGAAAAAGGATCTCACTGAGTTGCAAAGGGCCTCACTAAGTAGCCGAGGCTGTCTGTGAACCGCCTTCCTTCTGTCTCAGCCTCCCGAATGCTGGGATCACAAACAGGTACCACCAGGCCCGGCTGTGGTAGAACTTTTAAGAGAAGGGGCCTGGTGGGTGTTACGGATTTGGAAATTATGGCTGTGGGGAAACTGTTCCTCGGGGACCTCTGTGAGGGTCCCGGACACACTTTCCCCCAACACATAACAACGGGGACCTCTGTGAGGGTCCCGGACACACTTTCCCCCAACACATAACAAATCCAAAATGACCAAAACAGAAAAACCGCAGGTTCTTGTCCTAAGCTAAGAATAAATATGCATAGCTTGGACAGTTGCTGAAGATTTAAAGAGGTTTATTAAAAATATAGAAATACAGAAAATAGTTACAGCCCAATGCCAAAATGGCATGAGTGGGGAGGGTGGCCCGGGCCAACTCACCACTCCCCAGATACAGCACGTGGACCGGAATTTTTATACCCATGACCTCCATCTTGTTTAGGTAGTTTTGACGTGGTGAACGTCTCTGTAAGGTACCTTCCCTTATCCTGTAAGGTACCTTCCCCAGCAAGGTGTGGCAAGGTGTCTTCTTCCATGAAGGTCGACCCCTCCTACCATTTAGCTGGCTTATCCAGTCATGTAGATCTGTCTTTAGATAAAGGCCTAGTTCTCCTCTCCTATTGACTTGCTAATTACCTTTAAGCAGGTTAATTTACATTGGAATAGTTGCCTGCTTTTAAGCAGAAACCAAGTCCTTGCACAGATTTGCCCTTCAGCCAATTTTTGAAATATATTAATAATCAGAGCTTTCTCAAATCTTCCTAGGCCATTCCCAATACTGGTACAGTGGGGGAGGTCTTCAGGTCCTTGAGGCTGTGCGCTAAGGGCCTGTGGGTCTCTGACCTCTTCCTGGGTCTCCTTGCTCGCTTGTTCATGAGGAGGTGAGTAGTTTTGCCACACGCGCCTACCTCGGTGTACAGCAGTGTGGACTGGAACCTCCCACACTGTGAGCCACAATAAACCTTTTCTCTTTATAAGTTTATCGTCTCAAGCATTTTGTTACAGGGAGGGAGAACTGACTAATACATGTTAAGTTGGGTCCTGCACTCATGTGACTTTGTGTCACATGACCTCTGCAGGGCAAGGGAGGGGCTGAAACCCCCGCGAGAATTGGGCGTTCCCGCGAGTAAACCCCCATCTCGCGAGATGCATGCCTTTAAAAGGAGAGCCCGCGTCCTCTAGCTTCGGACAGGCGCGCGGGCCCCACGGTGCCTCGCCCTGATCCCCGGGAGAGCCGTGCCATTAAAACTTTACATGCCATGTGTACCGGACCTCTCTCGTGTTTTTCACACTCCGCCGTACGCACATTATTTTTATTTTACTCGCATTTAATTTTTTATTTTACTTATCATTTGGTGCCGAACCGGGAGAACTCTTGGGTCCCTCCGCATTTTTTTTTCCTTTTTTTTTTTTTTTTCTGTTTTCTCTTTTTATTTTTACTCTCTTTTTGAGCCCCGGACTCTCCGACCCGCCAGCAGCTCGACTGTGAGGTCCCACACCAGCGCTCCGCTTGCAGGCGTTGCTCCCACCACTGCCGCCGCTGCTGCCCCGTGCCTGCCCGGACCGTAAGCCATCTTTTCAGCCCCGCGCTCTCCGGGAGAGCCGGCGGCCTTCTTCCAGCCCCGAGCTCTGCTGAGAGCTCACGGCCATTTTTTCGGCCCCGCGCTCTGCTGAGAGCTCAAGGCCGTCTTTCCGGCCCCGCGCTCTCCGGGAGAGCCGGCGGCCTTCTTCCCGCCCCGGGCTCTGCTGAGAGCTCGCGGCCATCTTTCCAGCCACGAGCTCTGCTGAGAGCTCACGGCCATCTTTTCGGCCCCAAGCTCTGCTGAGAGCCGGTGGCCATCTTTTCCCGCCCATGTGCTCTCTTCCGGAGCGCCGGCGGCCATCTTCCGCGGCCACCACCGCCAGGGCGTGCAGGCTCCACCGGCCGCCAGGTGTTCTACTTGCTGACCTCCTGCACGGGCCAGGACCTCTGCCTGCTGCTTGGACCTCCTAAAACCACCGTTCCCGCCTGCCCACGCCGCCCGCCGCTGGAATGGGACCGCGCCGCCCGCAGACTGCGCCACGCCGTGTACCTATGTTTTCTCCGCGCCTGACATTGCTTAGACCCGCCTGCCGGGGCCGCCTGCCTCCTCCATCTAGGTGGCCGCCACTCTGCTAAACAGCCCCCAGCCCGCCAAGTCCAGCCCGCGCTCCAGCTGGTTCCTCCACTCGGACTCGCGCCCTGGCGCCCTTCACCCTGTGCCTGCCCACCCCTGCTGCCTGGGCCTGGCCATTCCGGTAAGCAGCCACATGAAATTACTGGGGGGGGGTCGCCAGCTTTGGCCCGCCATCTTGCACACGTGGAATCACTGGGGAGCCGCCATCTTGGCCCCACCATCTTTAACCCCTCCCACCCATGGCCTCACTGGAGGCCTCGCCATCTTTAACCCCTCCCACCTCATGGCCTCACTGGAGGCCTCGCCATCCTTAACCCCTCCCACCTCATGGCCTCACTGGAGGCCTCGCCATCCTTAACCCCTCCCACCTCATGGCCTCACTGGAGGCCTCGCCATCCTTAACCCCTCCCACCTCATGGCCTCACTGGAGGCCTCGCCATCCTTAACCCCTCCCACCTCATGGCCTCACTGGAGGCCTCGCCATCTTTAACCCCTCCCACCTCATGGCCTCACTGGAGGCCTCGCCATCTTTAATCCCTCCCACTTTCCACTCCTAACCAATCCTAGGAGTCGGCGGCCATCTTTCTGGCCTGAGCCAGGCAGCTTGGCACTTGCTCTGCCTGCCAACCGCCTGCGCGGGCCAGGACCTCTGCCTGCCGCTTGTACCTCCTAAAGCACCGTTCCAGCTTGGTTCTCCGGTCACCGCCGGGACCTCTGGCCGGTTTGCCCCACCCGCCCCGAGCCAGGCTCACTGGCGGTGCTCCTTGGGGCCCAGCCTCAGCGTCTGGCGTGTGCCTGGAAGCCATTTTGTCTCCACGCCGCGGGCCCGGCAAGCCACACCGCCTGCGCGCCCCCACTGATCCCGCCAGCCGCCAGTGCCGTCCACACCAGCCACCGGCATCCGTGCGCCCTGGCTCCACCACGCCCCCAGCAGCTTCTCAGCGCTTCTGTCACAGCCAGCGCTGGCCGACATCACTATACTCCGGTAAACTGCCTCCTTCCCTTGGTTAGCGGGTTCCGGACTTGGGTCTTCCGGTCCACTGGGACCTTAAAATCCAAGCGCTTGGTGACCCATTGTCCCATGGTCCACTGGGACCACGCTGCGGATGACCAGGTCATCCTCCGGTTTTGAGAAGGAATGAAGACGTTCTTCCCTATCTCTTAACCTCTGTTTCCGAACGATTGAGCAGGGAAATCGGGGACGCCCATTTCCTGTTCTTCGTTTCCGCCCGCGAACCAATTATGGGGAGTCGAACCTTTATACTAGCAGATGCCCTGAGAGCCTGTCTGCCTTGATACGAGTTGAGAAATAGGTTGCAGTGGCCCAGGAATAGTTAGGAGCTTTTCTAAGTGGTCTGGTATCCCTCCAAATGCTCTCCCCCATCAGCTTCCATTTATTTTCCCGCCAGCTGCCATTTTGTGATGGCTCATAGTCGCTGCCTGGTGATGTCACAGTCGCCATCTTGGCCCGCGCCAGACTGCAATTTTGCTGGGTGGCCCGCTCGGGCGCGCCCTAGGTGCTGCGGGAAACGACAGGCCGGGGCTGGGGCGACACTCTCTGTCTGCCCGTGCGGAGTCTGCGTTGCCATTCTTGCTGGACACCCGTCTCGGGACGTGCTCTTTGTGAGTATAGGTCCGTCGCAGCTGACAGAACCTTAACATAGCATCTAAGTTTTAATTCCAGAGAGAAACAGGCGGAAATGGAGCATATACTCCGACTTTGCCAAAAAGCAGATCCCTGGTAGCTGCCCTTCGGCTGGCGGTGGCGGCTCAGCCCCCTGGAGCGCCACCTAGGTCTGGAGGACTGCAACAACAACTACCTCCAGGAGCCTGCCTCAAGTGGGGCAAAGCCACGCCTACCAATCAGACTGCTCGGCGTGTGGCCAGGAGGGCCACTGGAACAGTGCCCTTGGAAAAGGGTGAGCCCCAGGTGCCTCAACACAGGGGGAGCACCTTTCCAGACCAGGCCCCGCCGCTGGCCCTACTCAGCCTGGCTGAAGACTGACGGCTCCTGGATCCCTCAACCTCCATCCTCTTTGCCAGCTCAGGGTAGCTCTCCAGGTACTGAATAAACCAGTTCTTTTTTGGTCGCCTGCTCAATCTCATGATTTGTTTTTTTCTTTAATAGCCCTTGCCTGTTCAAGCCTCCTCAAGCGCACATCACTAAGCTGTCCAGGGTAACCTCCAATTCGCACTGCAGCTATGCACCCACCTGCACCCCCTTCTGGGGGACTGGACTCCCTACTCCTCCCGGCCTGGGGCCCCTGACGACGCCCCTTGACAGCAGGAAGAAGCTAGAGGGTCCAATCGTCATCCATTATCCCTACCATCAAAAGGCCGGAATGTTAAGTTGGGTCCTGCACTCATGTGACTTTGTGTCACATGACCTCTGCAGGGCAAGGGAGGGGCTGAAACCCCCGCGAGAATTGGGCGTTCCCGCGAGTAAACCCCCATCTCGCGAGATGCATGCCTTTAAAAGGAGAGCCCGTGTCCTCTAGCTTCGGACAGGCGCGCGGGCCCCACGGTGCCTCGCCCTGATCCCCGGGAGAGCCGTGCCATTAAAACTTTACACGCCATGTGTACCGGACCTCTCTCGTGTTTTTCACACTCCACCGTACGCACATTATTTTTATTTTACTCGCATTTAATTTTTTATTTTACTTATCAATACACAGGACTATTGGATGATTTCATTACAGGAAATCCCTAGAAAAGACAAAGCCACAGAGACACAGTGTCATTGGGTGGATGCTGGGAGCAGAGGATGAATGGAAGGGGCTCGGAATGCTTTGGGGGTGGATGGAAGCGTTGGAAATTGGGACTGGGGTGATGGCTCGTAAGCATGTGAGTTCACTAAACTCATCAGATTGTACCCTTGCCATGGTAATGTCTATGCTCTGTAAATTATACCTCAGAAAAGCTGTTTTTTTTTTTTAAGAAGTGAAAAGAAAGGATTCTTTCAGGATCAGCCTGAAATTGCTCTGCACAGATGGGTGGGTTCTCCTCTAACATCCAGTCGCCGTCAAACCCCCAAGTGTGGGAGACTCTCTCCTGAGCAGGAGCTTTGAGGTACAAATGCGGATACTGTTCTATGAAACCAGATCTGGTGATGTTTTCAAAATTAGAATTAGCAATTTATTTGTGTGTGTGTGTGTGTGTGTGTGTGTGTGTGTGTGTGTGTGTTACCAGAGATTGAACCCAGGGACATTCTGCCTCTGACCTACACCATGCCCTTAATTTATTTTTTATTTTGATACAGAGTCTCACTAAGTTGCAGAGGGCCTCAGTAGGTTATGAGGCTGGCTGCGAACCTGCAATCCTCCTGTCTCAGCCTCCCAAGTACTAGGATTACTGGCGTGTGCCACCACGCCCCACTAGAATTAGCAATTTCTAAACCTAATTATTATTATGTTAGTCAATTCACAGCACCAATGCCGGGTCCAAAAATACGAGCACATGAAATCAAGGCACACTGACGGAGCCTCAGGAGGGACGGTGGCATGACCCCGATCCAGCAAGAGCTTTCTGAGCTTTTCTTGAGCCCAGCAGCTGTTTAGGGCAGGTCTGGCATGGGGAAAGGTATTTAGGGCGTAGACTTACATGCCTTCCCTGACAACTGTGGTACTGCTGACCACACATCACCGCCACCACAGAAATGTGGGGAAATTCTCTTAGGAAAAGCCATCCTGTTCAGAGGCAAAAGAATAAATGGAACATTCTGGAAGGAGCTTTCTGCCCACAGCAAGTGGTTCTCAAACGTGGGTGTGCACCATAATCTTCTGACTAGTTAAACACACAAGATTTCCAGGCCAGGCCCAACGGCCACAGACTCACACGTCTGGGAACAAGAGTCTGAATCCTTAGGAGCTCAGGAGGGGAGTCTTCTGCCCGCAGTCCTCAAAACACAGTGGGAGAAAAAGGAGTCAGCCGGGCGTGGTGGCGCACGCTTGTAATGCCAGCATTTGGGAGGCTGAGACAGGAGGATCGCAGGTTCGAGGACAGCCTCAGCTACTTAGTGAGGCCCTTTGCAATTCACTGAGACCCTGTTTCAAAATAAAGAGAATAAAAAATAGGGCTGGGGATGTAGCTTGGAGGTAGAATGCCCCTGGGTTCCATCGCTAGTACCAAAAAAGAAAAAAGAAAAAAAATAGGAGTCTCCAGTGCTTGGAAGGCTGAGACAGAAGGGTCGCAGGTTCATGGCCAGGCTCAGCAGCAAAGCGAGACCCTATTTCAAAGTAAAAAATAAGGCCGGGCGTGGTGGCGCACGCTTGTAATCCCCGCACTTGGGAGGCAGAGACAGGAGGATCGCGTAGGTTCGAAGCCAGCCACGCGTGCTGGCTTAGGAGACCCTGTTTCCAAATAAAAATGTAAAAATAGGTCTGGGAGTGTAGCCCAGAGGTAGAAGGGCTTCCAAGAACCCCAGTACCACCAATAAATAAATAAATAAATAAAATAAAATAGGGCTGGGGCAGAGCTCAGAGGTAGAGTGCCCTTGGGTTCCATCCCTGGTAACACACACACACACACACACACACACACACACACACACACAAGAAAAAGAAATATAAGTCTTCAGAAATAAAGATGAAGTTAGCGTGTCAGTTAGCAAGCACCTGCACAGAGCTGAGTTTTATTCCCTTCCCATCCCCCACCTTCGCCCCGTCCCGCGCCTCGCCCTGTGCTCACCGTGTGGACTGGTGACAGGTGACTTTTGCAGGTTTCTCCCTCGGCGGCCGCCATGGAGGGACAGGGGTCTCCCAGAGGCAGGATAAGCCTTTGCCCTTGGCGAGGAGATGGCTGTCTCTGAGTGGCTGTCTCTTGAGGGCCGCTGTTGAGGACTGGGTCCTAGAACCCGCTGCAGGGGGAGAAGCAGGGACTTGGTTGAACTTGGCACCCCCTAGGACAGAGCCCTGGTGAGGTGGCTTGCTCCAAGGTCGCGTGGAGTGAGGAATGCCTGCCGTTCTGCCTTTGAGACCCGACCCATGACCATCGACTTCATTCTTAATTCCTCAGCCCCAGAGATGCCTCTGCGCCAGTTCTTGGCAGCGAGCAGCCCAGGAATGGTGGCCAGTGGTTTTCTCTGGGAGATGCGCCCCCACCCAGACCACCCCCATCCAGACCCCCTTAGTACGCCTTTGGCAGCCATATTTACTGTCCACAGGGCCAAGAAGGGACACTGAGCCCCAACTGCCCCAACCACAGGTCCTTTCCTGGAAAACTTGACAATTGCTGAGCTATTCCCACCTCGGATGCTTGTTTCTTACACCAAAGAATAAGAAAAACCCAGGGTCTTGCCGAGCGTGGTGGCGCGCACTTGTAATCCCAGCATACTGGGGGCTGAGACTGGAGGATCGCAGTTCGCCAACAGCCACAGCTACTTAGTGAGGCCCTCTGCAACTCAGTGAGACTGTTTCAAAATAAAGAACAAGAAATAGGGCTGGGGGTGTAGCTTGAAGGTCGAATGCCCCTGGGTTCCATCCCCACACCAGCAAAAATAAATAAATAAATAAAAATCCAGGGTCTTTAGCATTGAATTGCCTTCTGCTCCTCTTATAATATTATAAGAAGCCAGGGGTGGTGGCGCATGCTTGTCATCCCCGTGCTTGGGAGGCAGAGACAGGAGGATCGCGCAAGTTCGAAGCCAGCCGCGCTGGTTTAAGAGACTCTGTTTCCAAATAAAAATATAAAATAGGTCTGTGAGTGTAGCCCGGAGGTAGAAGGGTTCCACCCCCCAGTACCACCAAAAAAATAAAAAATTATAAAAGGCCATTGTTTTACACTAAACTCCCCCACAGGGCCTCAAAAGTCCAGACTAAAATTCAGCCACCCAGCTGGACATGGTGGCACAGGCCAGTGATCCCAGGACTTGACGGGTGCTGAGATAGGAGGAGCTCAGGTTGGAAGCCGGCCTCAGCAACAAGGCCCTTCAGCAACTTAGTGAGACTCTGTTTTAAAATAAAACATAAAAAGGGTGTGGGGGAGATTGAAGGTAGAATGCCTCTGGGTTCAACCTCTGGTACCAAAAAAAAAAAGAAAAAAGTAGAGTCGCCCATGCCAAAGTTCACATCACCAAGTAGAAACCAAGTTGTTACCTGACCTTCTGAGAAATCAGGAGCGAGCGAGAGATTGCAGCTGAATTTTGGAACCAGGCCAGTCTCAATCCTTATGATAATGAAGTTCCCTCTGCCTTAATCCTCACACACACACACACACACACACACACACACACACACACACACACAAAGTAACCCGATGTCAACCAGCATGTTTCCCTCAGTCTCTGGGCCTTCAGAGGAAAGTAACTTCGCCATGACCAGTCGGCCCCTTCTTCCGGCCGCCCTCCTACCTCTAAACGTCAACTCTTTGCTTGGCCCTCAGAACACGTAGTTTAGTTTATGGAATGAAGCGTCTGATTGCAGATTTGAAAATGAAGCCAATTAGGATCTCTGAGCTACACGGCTGCCGCTCTGTACTCTACAGTGACAGGAATCTGGATGAAGAGGGGGGAGTGGAGTTTTGCCACAGGGCCCCTGGGGCGAGGCGGCCACGTCCCATTTCAGTCCCTGAGCTGGTCCATGAGACGTGCCAGTGTGATTGGATAAAGGGTCTTTTATTGTTGACACGACCAGCTAGCTTGTGATGCAGGAGAGTCCTGGCTGCTACAGGAGTGATCGGATTTCCTGCCGCTGTCCCCAGGTTCACGCGCTCCCCCCTTCCGTCTACAGGATAATGAACCACGCTGTCTTTCTGGGGGTACAAGGGTAAAACTTGCCTCCGAAATGCATGGGGTTTGAGCTGGGCGCGGTGGCGCACGCTTGCAATCCCAGCATTCGGGAGGCTGAGACCGGAGGATCGCGGTTCGCGGACAGCCTCAGCTACTTAGTGAGGCCCTCTGCAACTCAGTGAGACCTGGCTTCAAAATAAAGAATAAAAAATAGGGCAGGGGGTGTAGCTCGGAGGTCAAATGCCCCTGGGTTCCATCCCCAGACCTGCAAACACACACACACACACACACACACACACACACACACATCATGCATGTATGTCTAAATTTCCTTGTGATAAAAATGGCAGTTTGGCCTTTGTGTTTAATTCATCTTTGAAAATTTGATCCATTCTAAGATCTCTTGCTTTCGTTTAAATTACACACACACACACACACACACACACACACACACACACACTTAGCTATGTGCTTTGTAGTTTTTATTTTGTTAAAAAATGTTTGGCTGGCTTGAGAATGAAAAAGACCGCCTCACAGGGGAACATTGTCTGAGGAGGTTGAAGGCATCAGTGTCAGAACGCGGGCCTCTTGGGAATCCTCCGGCAGCTATAAAAAGCTCCAGTACCTCTGCAGACCTTCCTACGGAGGAGTGCGCAGGAGGCAGGGGTACTTGTGGAGTCTCTGAGAATAACCGCGGATATATTTTCTATACACTCATTCATACAGTGAGGAATGGGCTTTTCTGGAAGTGTGGCTTTGGGAGGAAATATTAGAAGTTTATCTTGCTCTCTTTTTTTTTTTTTTTTTCCTTTGGATACTGGAGATTGAACCCAGGGATATTCTACCCCTGGGCTACACCACCAGCCCTTTTTATTTTGTATTTGAAACAGAGTCACATTAAGTTACAGAGGGCCTAGCCGGGGGTGGTGGCGCACGCTTGTAATCCCTGCACTTGGGAGGCTGAGACAGGAGGATCGCGCAGGTTTGAAGCCAGCCTCAGCTACTTAGTGAGGCTCTCAGCAACTTAGTGAGACCCTGTTTCCAAATAAAATATAAAATGGGTCTGGGAGTATAGCCCGGAGGTAGAAAGGCACTGGGTTCCACCCTCAGTACCACAAACACACACACACAAAAAAAAATTACAGAGGGCCTCATCAAGTAGCTGACGCTGTCCCCAAACCCCGATCCTCCTGTCTCAGCCTCCCAAGTACTGGGATTACAAGCCTGTGCCACCACGCCTGGCTCTAGAAGTGTCCCTTCTTTGTTGTGATTTCCATTTCACCCCATAGCTGCTCATCTCAGGGCGGCCAAGACTTGCTTCCTGCAGGAGAACCCAGAGGAGCTATCTGCCCTGCGTGACCTGTGAGGACTCTCTCAGCAGGGAGGTCTGGGGTTCCCAGCTTCCACTCAGGGCCCGCCTTTCATCCTTCTCCTTGTTGGGGACTCCTTGTTGCTCCATCGACCCCCCAGCCCTTTGCTCCTACTGACACCCCAGGTTGAGACTCACACACTGCTATGGTGTGACTGTACCTTCCAAGACTCCTGCCAAGACTCATTGCCATGGCAACCATACTGGGCCATGAGACTTTTGTTTTTTATTTAATTTAATTTATTTATTTATTGCGGGTCTGGGGATGGAACCCAGGGACATCTGACCTCCAAGCTACAGCCCCTGCCCTATTTTTTATTCTTTATTTTGAAGCCAGGTCTCACTGAGTTGCAGAGGACCTCACTAAGTAGCTGAGGCTGTCCGCGAACCGCGATCCTCCGGTCTCAGCCTCCCGAATGCTGGGATTACGAGTGTGCGCCACCACGCCTGGCTTTTATTTTTAACTTATTTGTTTGTTTGTTTGTTTATTTATTTACAGTCCTGGGGATTGAACCCAGGGGCATTCTATCTCTGAGCTCCTCCCCCAGCCCTTGTGATTTTTTCTTTTGAAACAGGGCCTTGCTAAATCAATGAAGTTCTCACTAAGTTGCTAAGACTGGTCTCAAACCCATGATTTGAGATCCTCACAAATTTAGTGAGATCCTGTTTCAAAATAAAAAAATTAAATGGGCCGGGTGTGGTGGCACACGCTTGTGACCCCAGCATTTAGGAGGCTGAGACAGGAGGATGAGATTCAAGGCCAGCCTCAGCTACTTAGTGAGGCCCTTTGCAACTCAGTGAGACCCTGTTTCAAAATAAAGAAGAAAAAATAGGGCTGGGGGTGTAGCTTAGAGGTAGAATGGCCCTGGGTTCCATCACTAGTGCTACCCCCAAAAAATTATATATGTGTGTGTGTGTATTCTGAATATACTAAATAGATTCAACAAAATTTTCTGTCTTACCTTAAGCAATTATAGTGTTAATTCTAAACAACTATATTCAACTATATTGAATCCATCCCTGGATTCAACCTCTAGTACCTCTAGTATACACACACACACACACACACACACACACACGATAAATGGTATATCTAAAATTTTTATTTGTGTGTTTGTGATACTAGGGGGTGGAACCCAGGGGCATTCTGCCTCTGAGCTATACCCTCAACCTTATTTTTTATATTTTTTGTGTGGTACTAGGGATGGAACCCAGGGGCATTCTAACTCCAAGCTACACCTTCAGTCCTTTTTTTTTTTTTTTTTTTTTTTAGTCTTTTTATTTTTTAAACTCTCACTGAGCTGCCGAGGGTCTAAGTAGCTGAGACTGTCCACGAACCATGATCCTCTGGGCTCAGCCTCTTGAATGCTGGGATTACAAGTGTGGGATACCACGCCTGGCTCCTATTTTTTATTCTTTATTTGAAACACAGGTTCACTAAGTTGCAGAAGGCCTCACTAAGTAGCTGAGGCTGGCCGTAAACCCTCAATCCTCCTGTCTCAGCTTCTCAAGTACTGGGATTGCAAGTGTGCCCCACCACACCGGCCTGTCTTTTCTTTAGAATATATTTTTTAGACCATAGCAATGGTTCCTAGGAACTCTCTCCCAGGTTCTGATGTATCTTTCTCTCCCCTACAGGCAAGAAATATTCCAAATTGGGGATTATTGACCCATGCCTGCTATTATATAATTACTATAAATGTATGCATTTATAGTAATTTGTAACATTAGTTTTCATGATCCTAGAGTTAAAATAATGTTATATTATTCTGCAATGTGTGTGTGTGTGTGTGTGTGTGTGTGTGTGTGTGTGTGCATGTGTGTGTTTGGTAGTGAGGATTGATCCCAGGGGTGTTCTACCTCTGAGCCACACCCCCAACCCTATTTGTGGTTTTGTTTTGTTTTGTTTTAAGCAGGGTTTTGCTAGTTTGCAGGAAGTCTTGCTGCGGTGCTGAGGCTGGCCAGGAAGCTGCGATTCTCCTGTCCCAGCCTCCCAACTAGTGGGATTACACCAATGGGCCACCACCCTGGCTGCAATTCACTGCATCTGTATGCTCTATTTTAATGTTTGTCCATTTTGATATGCATTGCACACATGTATTTTCTCTCTTATTCTAGTTCATTCATTTTACTGCTCTATGAAATTCCACTATATGACTATTTCATGATTTTTTTTTAATATCTTTGGTGCTGGGAATCAAACCCGAGGCCTCGTGTATGCCGGGCACTCCATCGCTCTACCACTCCGTCTCCAGCGCCTCCTGCTTCACTGTCCATTCCCCTAGCAACGGTTCTTTAAGTCCTTTAACCTATTTTATTACGCCAGTGTTGCAAAAACATTCTTGTGCATGTCTTATTCTGAACCCAAGCTAAAATTTCCTAGGACAAAAACCTTCTCCCCTTCGGTTGGCTTTCAGTTGAGGTTCTTGACAGTTTCCTTGGCTGTACAGAAGCTCTTAAGTTTCATGCAATCCCACGTATTGATTCACCTTTTAGTTTCTTGTGCCTTTGGGGTCATGTTGAGAAAGCTTTCACCTGTGCCTATGTGTTGCAGTGTTGAACCTACGTCCTCTTCAAGGAGCCTCAAGGTCTCTGGTCTACTTTTCAAGTCTTTGATCCATCTTGAATTTACATTTGTGTAGGGTGATAAAGCGGGATTAATCTCCATTTTCTTCCATATGAGTAACCAGTTTTGCCAACACCATTTGTTAAACAGGCTATCTTTTTTCCAGTGTATGTTTTTGGCCCCTTTGTCAAAAATCAATTGGCTATAAGTGTGCAAATTTGTTTCTGAGTCTTCTATTCTGATCCATTGGTCTATATATCTGTTTTTGTGAAATACATACATACATACATAAAATTTTCAGCCAGGTGTGGTGGTTCATGCTTGTAATGTTAGCATTTGGGAAGCTGAAACAGGAGGATCGTGGTTCGCAGACAACTTCAGCTACTTAGTAAGGTCCTTTGCAACTCAGTGAGACCCTGTTTCAAAATAAAGAATAAAAAATAGGGCTGGGGGTGTAGTTTGGAGGCAGAATGCTCCTGAGTTCTATCCCTAGTACCGCAAAATAAATAAATAATCAAATTAATAAAATAAAATTTCCTAGGACTTACATAGGGACTTGGAATGGTTGATGATAATCTTGAGCACACATTACCACAAACTGGTCCTCGGAGCGATTTACATGCCTATGGACTGGGCATGAGGTTTTCCTGGTCTCTAAGTTGTTGACAGCCTTACAGAGCAGCACCACAGAGCTGTGGTATCTATCAGTTGGGCCTTCAATAGGCCATTGCAATTTTCTTTTGGAGAGCTGGGCGTGGTGGTGCACCCTTGTAATTTCAGCATTCGGGAGGCTGAGACTGGAGGATCCAAGTTTGTGTCCAGCCTCAGCTACTTAGTGAGGCCCTCCGCAGCTTAGTGAGTACCTGTTTCAAAATAAAGAATAAAAAAATAGGTCAGGGGGTGTAGCTCTGAGGTCGAATGCACCTGGGTTCCATCCTCAGACCCGCAAAAAAAAAAAAGTGGCATATATGCACAAGGGAATTTTACTAAGCCATAAAGCACAGCAGCATTATGTCATTTGCAGGAAAATGGACGAAACTAGAGAACATTCCGCTCAGTGAGATCAGCCAGTCTCAGAAAGTCAAGGGTCGAATCTCTCTCTCATATGTGGATGCTAGTGAGAAAATAGGAAACAGAAGGGACTTTAGATAACTCAGGAGTGTGGCCAGTAGGATGGTCGAAGGGGAGGGGGAGGAAGGGGAGGGAGCAAAGGAGGAACCCATGAAAGAACGGCTTCAAAGGATGCCCAGGGTGAAGGCCTCGCCACCCCTCACCCTTTTGCACAGAGGTGGGTGTGGGTGGGGTGGAGGGAAACACACCAGGACTGTATGTAGACTTGTTTACATGACTCTGAAACTCACTCTGACTTACAGTCACAATGAACCAATAAAGGTATAAAATTTAAGGATAAACTCGAGCTAATTAATTTTAATTAATGACATAATTATGAAATAAAATTAACTCCTCGGTTGCACTTTGCATGTGCTTAAACGTCCAACATCCCAGAAAGTTCTCCTGGGTGGCACTGTTTCAGAATATACGACCTTTTAGCCGGGCATGGTGGCGCACGCTTGTAATCTCAGCATTCGGGCGGCTGTGGACAGGAGGATCACGGTTCCCAGACAGCCTCAGCTACTTAGTGAGGCCCTTTGCAACTCAGTGAGACGCTGTTTCAAAATAAAGAATAAAAAATAGGGCTGGAGGTGCATTTCGGAGGTAGAATGCCTCTGGGTTCCATCCCCACTACTGCAAAAAAAAAAAAAAAAAAAAAAAAAAAAAATATATATATATATATATATATATATATATATATATATATATCCTCTCATAACAGTACTGACCATTATTTGCATATTGAAAATAAGACTGTAGATCAGTTGGATTTTTTCACTATGTTTCCAAAGCCTAAGAGTTCTTAGAAAGCCTAAGGGGTCCTAGGCAAATCGTGTCTGCATGTCTGCATGGTAGACAGGCCTGATGGTTGCTCTATTATTGGTATGTATATCACAATATTGCAACTTAAACCGGGTGTGGTGCCTGTAATCCCAGAATTTGGGAGTCTGAGATAAGAGGAACGCAGATTTGCTGATCAGTCTCAGACAGTCTCAGCTACTTAGTGAGGCCCTCTGCAACTTAGTGAGATCTTGTGTCAAAATAAAAAATAGGGCTGAGGAGGTAGCTCCAAGGTAGAATATCCTGGGTTCCATCCCCAGTGCCCCCCCCAAAAAAACCACTAATATTGCAACATAAAAGCAACATAGGTGTTCTCTGCCCAAGGGAACACCTCCCTTCTGAAACACCATTTAAAGTTCTTTCAAAGCCGGGGGTGTTGGTGCACACTTGTAATCCCCCCCCCTGCTTGGGAGGCTGAGACAGGAGGATCGCACAGGTTCGAAGCCAGCCTCAGCTACTTAGTGAGGCTCTCAGCAACTTAGTGAGACCCTGTTTCCAAATAAAATAAAAAATAGGTCTGGGAGTATAGCCCGGAGGTAGAAAGCCTCTGGGTTCTACCCCCAGTACCAAAAAATAAAATAAAATAAAAGTTCTTTCAAACAGAAAATACATAGATAGCTTAGGAACCTTTAATTACTTGACTAGACAATTAACTACAAGCTAATTGAGTGGGAAATTTGAGTTCAAATGCTGCTTGTTTTTATTTCAAAAATGTACCAGTCAACAGAATAAATTTTGCGTGTTTACCTTATAAGTGAAATTCCGCTGCCTGGGGGTATATGTCACGTGTTCTAAGCAGCCCTAAACACTAACAGGGTGTGACAGGCCCGCTGCGCTGGTGCTGGAGTCAACATCTAGTCCCACTGCCGCTCTCCTTAATGCAATTACTTAGCGGCTGGGAAACTAAGTACCCAGCTTTAACCTCTCCTTGTTTTCTGGGTGGACAGGACACAGTTCCGACTATAAATCGGAAGCAGCATATACCAATCCGTCCAAAAAACTAGTCAGGACATTTTTGGGGGGTCTACTGGGGACCAAACCCAGGGGCATTCTACCTCCAAGCTACACCCCCGGCCCCATTTTTTAGTCTCTATTTTGAAATGGGGTCTCACTGAGTTGCAAAGGGCCTCACTAAGTAGCTGGCTGCAACCCACGACCGTGCAGTCTCAGCCTCCGAGTGCTGGGATTGCAAGCGGGCGCACCACGCCCGACTTGGTCAGGACATTTGACTTATCTATAAAACAGAAAAGCTCAGGAAATAGTCTGAATTTCTCAAGTGAATTAGAGTCCTTGTCATTATGATAATGTGAAGTGTTTCCTCTCTTTTGCTTGTATTTAATTTTAAAACTTAATGAAGTTTCTTCCCTTCTCCCTCCTCCTCTTCCTCTCTACTTCTGTTTTCTTTTTGATAGGAATTGAACCCAGGGGCAATCTATATCTGAACTGCACCAACAGCCTATTTACTTACTTATTAGTACTTATTTAGTATTCATGGTACTGGGGGGCTGAACCCAGGGGAATTCTATCTCTGAACCACACCTCTATATGTTTTAAATTTGAAACAGTGTCTCACTAAGTTGCTGAGGCGGGCCTTGAACCTTGGTACTAGGATTACAGCCGTGTGTTGCCACGCCTGGCTTCTGATAGCTCTTTATGGTTTTCTTAACTCTCTGAATTGACTCATTCTGATGTGGAACATAACTTCAGAGATTTTTTTGAAGCCCAAACCCTCTATAATGTCTATTGATTTTTAATTTGCTTCTCTTAAAAAAAAAGTTAATGTAAAAATCTCCCCACAAACGTTATGAAAATATAAGTACGTCCTCTCCTACTGACATTATGTGAAAGTAATTTGGAGATTCCAATCAATGCAAAGAAAAAATAGAAGAAGAGAAGCAAATTATTTGATGTAATAGTGTTGTTTGTATATAAAATCTGAAAGAACAAACCCAAAACCTATTGAAACCAGGAGTAGAGGTCATTAAGGAATCTGTTACTGGATAAATACTAAGTAAATACCTACTTCATTAATAATAATATTTCTATAAATTAGCAGCAACTAATTAGAAAATACTCTTTTGGGGTACTGGGCATTGAACTCAGGGATGTTCTATCTCCAGGGTACACACTGAGTTCTTTTTTTAAACTTGTTATTCTGAAATAAGGTCTATCAGCCGGGCGTGGTGGCGCACGCTTGTAATCCCCGCGCTTGGAAGGCAGAGACAGGAGGATCGTGCAGGTTCGAAGCCAGCTGCGAGTGCTGGCTTAGGAGACCCTGTTTCTAAATAAAAATATAAAAATAGGTCTGGGAGTGTAGCCCGGAGGTAGAAGGGCTTCCAGGGACCCCAGTACTACTACTACTACTACTACTACTACTACTACTACTACTAATAATAATAATAATAATAATAGTTAAAAAATAATAAAATAAAAAATAGGTCTGGGAGTGTAGCCCGGAGGTAGAAGGGCTTCCAGGAACCCCAGTACCACTAATAATAATAATAATAATAATAATAATAATAATAATAATAATGAAGTTAAAAAATAATAAAGTTAAAAAATAATAAAATAAAAAATAGGTCTGGGAGTGTAGCCCTGAGGTAGAAGGACTTCCAGGAACCCCAGTGCCACCAAAAAAAAGGGTCTCTCTCAGCCTCCCAAGTACATGCGCACCGTGCAAGGCACGAGAAAATATTCTTAAAAGGAAAAAAAATGTTCATTCTCAATAATTGTTAAAAGCCACAAAGAGTAAAAATTCAACAAGTAGTTTACACTCTATAAGAAGAAAGCTGTTGCCCTCACCAAAAGCCATTCTGAGCCCATGACCAAGGTGTGTCTCGCTCTGGATAGGAGGATCCATTTTTTAAACTCTACATTGTCATATTTAATTCTCATATTACTCCTACTTTTTTTTTTTAAGGACTGGGAGTGAATCTACTAACTGTCAGATTTTTTTTTTTTTTTTTTTTTTTTGTAGTACTGAGGGAACCCAGGGACATTCTATCTCTGAGCTACACCTCCAGACCTATTTTTTATTCTTTATTTTGAAGCAGGTTTTACTAAGTTGCAGAGGGCCTCACTAAGTAGCTGAGGCTGGCCACAAACTCATGATCCTCCTGTCTCAGCCTCCCAAGCGCGGGGATTACAAGCGTGCGCCACCATGCCTGGCAAGATATGACCTCATTTTTAAAATGAATAATCTAGCCGGGCGTGGTGGTGCACGCTTGTAATCCCAGTGCTTGGGAGGCTGAGACAGGAGGATCGCGCTGGTTCGAAGCCAGCCTCAGCTACTTAGTGAGGCTCTCAGCAACTTAGTGAGACCCTGTTTCCAAATAAAATATAAAATAGGTCTGGGAGTATAGCCCGGAGGTAGAAAGCCTCTGGGTTCCACCCCCAGTACCACCAAAAATAAATAAATAAATAAATAAATAAATAAATAAATAAATAAATAAATAATGTTCAGCAAGGAGACACTCATTCCTACCCCACGGAGGTGCTGTGATTAAATGAGACCAGACCCAAGGTAGAAGCTTCCAGCAGCATACCTCACTCCGGACCAGCAAAGCAGTCAATGTTCGCTCTTGTTACTACCCCGAGTGCAGACTATTTTGTAATTATAAAGGGACAGAGGCTCAGAATATGCAGGGTAGGCAGGACGGTAGCTGAGAAGGTTACAGTAGGGAAAGAGGTTTGATAGAGTGGTAGACCAGGTGACCTAACCTCTGTTTTTGACCTGGTAATGTGGGGAAGGTCTGGACCTTTTTGGCAACCAGTTCACCCCGGTTATGCTGTCATCCCTAATCCGCAATCCTGAGAGCCACGTGGGTGCTCACCAGCCACGGGTCCATCTGTCCCCTGGGAGGTCACTGCAGGTTATCAGCTGTTGTGTACCCTTAGCATGAGTCAGAGTTCTGGGACATGCCTTTCCAGTTCCAAGGACAGGTGATTCGGTTCAAAGATTAGAACACAAACTATATCAGTTAAAAAGCATATGTCCCGTCAAGACAGACTGCATCTCCCAGCAGGAGGAAAGCTCGCGTCCAGTGTCCCTCATCCAGGCTAAAGTTCCTTTAATGGATCCTTTGTTATTTATGAGCAGGGGAGAGAGAGCCACTGGTTGTGCCTGACCCCAGTTTTGAGGCTGGAATTTTATAGTGTGATTCATGTAGCTATATTTAATATTTGCAGAGTCATAGGGTCACCCTTGTCAGAGTCCAGGGCGACACTGTCTCCTCCACCATCCCTGCTCAGCTTAAAGACCCTCCAAGGATAGTTATGGGCTCCTGCAGCCTTGACTGTGGTCCTGTGTCTCCATCAACAGCGGCACCGGCAGATCGTTCATACCACTTAAGAATGTGCCGCCCTTAGAGATAAGGCATGTACTGCTGGTGACCTTGTGAAAGGTCTGTAATCCGTTCTGAAGTTTTAGTGGGGCCTCTGGGTGTTTCCTGTACTCGGGAGAGTAGAGCCATATAACCTAAGATACGAGAGAAAGGGAGAGGGAGAGGGAAAACCAGATCGCAAAAAATTTGTGTTTATGATCATTAAGGTAGGATATTGTGTTTAAGTCTTCTTATAATGCACTTGTAAATGTTGATGGCATAATATTTAAATAACAACAGACAGGGCTTCATCAATTTGTACTTTAAAAGCTTTCACAGGAAAGAGATAAAGGATAATTCAGCTAGTAAAAGAAATGCTGATAAAGTATTTTAAAAAGTCCAGAACATGCCTGCTGGCTTCAACCTGAAATAAAAAGGGGGTCTCCTCCTTAGTTTCCCCTCCATGGAAACTAAGAGGGAAAATAACATTTCTCCAAATCAAGAAAGGGGAGCGTAGGAGAATGCGCATATTGTAAATAGACATCCAGGCAGAGTTTTCCCTGCAAAACTAGAACAGGAAAGAACTTTAAGCATAAACTAAGAGACTAATAAAAGTATTTTCAGAGGTTTAATATAGTTTTAAAAAATAAACGCAAAACAGCAAAACCAAGACATTTGATCAGATGTCAGAGGTGACAACATCTAATACATACCGGGCTTTTGCCAAGGGCAAATGAGCTATCAAGTTCTTGGAAACTACAGGATGTTATTTACAAGTGTGGTAATATTAGTGATCTTGGAGAAAATAAAAGCAGCCACCTTCTCCCATTTCTCCTTCCTTTCATCCATCTTAAAATGCAAGAGTTTATATTTCTACCCCACATACCCGAAGAGTCGCTTAATGTAAAATGTAACAAACAGAAGACCTGGCTCTGCCTTCCCCTCTTATTTTTCTGTTGTGACAGGATTTGTTTTCCCTGGTTATGGAGCTGGGTGTGGTGGCGGACACCTGTGATTCCAGTATGTGGAAGGCTGAGATAGGAGGATCGCAGGTTTGCAGCCAGCCTCAGCAGCTTAGACCCTTCATAACTTACCAAGACCCTGTTGGGTGTGGGATGGAGGTAAAACACCCCTTATTCCCGTCCCTAGTACCATAATAAAAAAACTATCACGCAAATAAGGGTCAAGGGTATAGCTCAATGGTAGAAAACCCCTGAGGTCAATCCCTAACACATGCGCACACATACACGCACACACCGTGTTGTGGAAAGTCGCACCTAGAAATAAAGTCAGGGCGATCCCACGATGAACTCTAGGCCCTGGGCCCTGAGCGTCCACACTGCAGCTTTTGCCCAGTCTTAATCTACCTGTGGCCCCGCCCACGCCCAGCTCAGGCATTGGGGAAGGAAATGCCCGACAGTGCATCGGCTCACCCTGAATTCCTAACAGATGAGAGCTGTTCACAAAGAACGAACAGTGCACCTCAGAATGACAAGAGTACACCTACTAAGGGCTTCATTTCACTGATTGTCCTAGAATTATTACTATTATTATTATTATTATTATTATTGTTATTATTATTATTTGTCCATACTGAGGATTGAACCCAGGAACATTCTACCTCTAAGCAACACACACACCCCAGTCGTATTTTTTATTCTTTATTTTGAAACAAGGTCTCTCTAAGTTGGAGAGAACTTCACTAAGTAGCTGAGGCTGGCCCCCAACCCATGATCCTCCGGTCTCAGCCTCCCCAGTACTGGGATTATAAGTGTGCACCACCATGCTGGGCTTTGTCCTAGAATTTTATTTTTTTTATTTTTTTTTTTGTTGCGGGTCTGGAGTTGGAACCCAGGGGAATTTGACCTCCGAGCTACACTCTCTGCTCAATTCTTTCTTTTTTCTTCCTTCCTTCCTTCCTTTCTTTTTTTGTGGCATTGGGGGTAGAACCCAGGGGCTTCCTACCTCCGGCTATACTCCCAGACCTATTTTATGTTTTATTTTGAAACAGGGTCTCACTAAGTTGCAGAGGACCTCACTAAAGTAGCTGAGGCTAGCTTCGAACCTGCGCGATCCTCCTGTCTCAGCCTCCCAAGAGCAGGGATTACAAGGCTGCGCCATTACACCCGGCTTTTATTCTTTATTTTGAAACAGGGTCTCACTAAGTTGCAGAGGACCTCACTAAGTAGCTGAGTCTGTCAGCGAACTGCTATCTTCCGGTCTCAGCATTCCAAGTGCTGGGATTATAAGTGTGTGTCACCTGCCCGGCCTGTGTCGTGTAATTTTTAACCAAGTTATTTAAATCAGGATCACACAAGGTCCATTTCCTACAATTGATGTATTTCTTAAGGTTTTTAAAATCTAGAAGTGCGGCGTGCTTTCCTTGTGCTCTCTCTTCCTCTCCATCCCAAGCCCTAGAGGGTCACACACTGGACACAGATTTCTGGATGGAGGATCCAGAACCAAGACCTGGGATCCAGGACCAGGACCCAGGATCTGGGACCTAAGACCAGAATCCGGGATTCAGGATCTCCTGGTTTCTCTCTCCCTGAAAAGACGCCATAGGTCCTGAGCTACTTCTCTGCTCTGAAGATTTGGCAAAGATTTTAGGATCTGGGAATAAAGAGAAACTGTTTTCCAGGCCCTGAAAATCACTACAGCCGTTTCGTTTTCCTTACCCCTCAGGAAAGCCTGTATTGATCACTGGTATAAGAAATACGAGCTGGGCGTGGAGACACACACCTGTAATCCCAGTACTAGGGAGGCTGACACAGGAGGACAGCAGATTAAGAGGGCAGCCTCAGCAAGTAGGGAGACGACTCTCATCAGCCTGGCAAGATGCTGTTTCAAAATAAAAATAAAGTAGTGCTGGGGGTATAGCTCGGAGGTCCAGTGCCCCTGGCTTCAATCCCCAATACCACCACCAAAAAGAAAAAAATATTAAAAATGTGAACGACACTCCAGTGAAGATTTCCGTATCAGTTGGAAGTAGGCCGGCCGTGTTATCAGTCAGGAAGGTTTTAAAGGGGGAGATCATTGCCAAAGGAAGCAGAACAAAACTGAATCATGAGCGACTGATGTTATTACCTTCAGGGTAAACATAAATTAAGCCAGATAATTGTTCACAGGCTCTGAAAACTCTGGGACAAGATGTTGTGGCTGTAAGCCAAGAAAGAAAAAAAAAAGCGGGTGCTTTCTTAATACTCACTGGAAAGAAGAAAGGCAAGTAGGGGGTAGACACAGTAAGCAGACGAGCAGGAGAGACGCCCTGCGTGGGCATCTAACACGTTATTAGATAGAAGGTAGTGTAGATAACACAAAAAACACTGTCTCTCGCTTCCCAAAGTTTCAGGAAATGGCTCACTGGGCTTTTTGAGCAGTAAAGACTTTTAGAAATAACTCAGTCTAGTCGGGCGTGGTGGCGCACGCTTGTGATCCCAGCATTCGGGAGGCTGAGACAGGAGGATCGGGGTTCACAGCCTCAGCTACTTAGTGAGGCCCTCTGCAACTCAATGAGATCCTGTTTCAAAATAAAGAATAAAAAAATCAGGCTAGAGGTATAGCTTGAAGGTAGAATGCCCCCTGAGTTCCAGTCTCAGTTCTGCAAAAAAAAAAAAAAAATGTATGAACCGGTGTGGTGGCACACACCTGTAATCCCAGTACTTGGGAGGCAAAAATAGGAGGATCACAGGTTTGAGGACGGCCTCAGCAACTTAGCGAGACCCAGGTAGGAAATAAAAAATAAAATAGGTCTAGGGATGTAGCTCAGAGGGAGAATGCTCTAATAGTAGTAAAAACAGCATGGTACTGGCACAATAACAGATATACTGACCAGTGAATTGGAATAGAAGATACAGAAACAAACCCATACATCTTTAGTCAATTAATCTTTGACAAAGGGGCCAAACACATACGCTGGAGAAAAGACAGCCTTTTCAACAAGTGGTGCTGGGAGAACTGGCTAACCATTTGTAAAAAGATGAATCTAAACCCCTATATCTCACCAAACACAGGAATCAACTCAAGATGGATCAAAGACTTAGAAATTAGACCTGAGACTGTGAAGTTAGTAGAGGAGAGCATAGGTTCAACACTACAACATATTGGCACAGGCAGTAACTTTCTCAACAAAACCTCCAAAGCTCAGGAAATTAAAGCAAGAATAAACAAGTGGGATAGCATCAAACTAAAAAGTTTCTTCTCATCAAAGGAAACTATCAATAACCTAAAGAGGAAGCCTACAGAATGGGAAAGGATCTTTACCAGCCACCATTCTGATAGGGGGCTAATATCCAGAATATACAAAGAGCTCAAAAGACTCTACACTAGCAAAACAAACAACCCAATCAAGAAATGGGCAATTGAACTAAATAGACACTTCACAAAAGAAGAGATACAAAGGGCCAATAGATACATGAAAAGATGTTCTTCATCACTGGCCATCAGGGAGATGCAAATCAAAACTACACTGAGATTCCATCTAACCCCAGTCAGAGTGGCAAGCATAAAGAAATCAAATAACAACAAATGCTGGTGAGGATGCGGGGAAAGAGGAACTCTTTTACACTGTTGGTGGGAGTGCAAACTAGTTCAGCCACTATGGAGATCTGTGTGGAGATTCCTAAGAAAGGTGGGAATAGATCCACCATATGATCCAGCTCTACCACTCCTGGGTATCTTTCCAAAGGGGTTGAATTCAGAGAAATACAGCAACATATGCATACCTATGTTCATAGCAGCACAATTTGTAATAGCCAAAATATGGAACCAACCCAGATCACCATCAACAGATGAATGGATAGCAAAACTGTGGGAAATACACACAATGGAATTCTATTCAGCCATAAAGAAGAACAAAATTATATCAGTTGCAAGAAGATGGAAAGTCCTGGAGAACATTATGTTAAGTGAGATCAGCCAAGCACAGAAGGAGAAGGTACATATGTTTCCTCTAATATGCCCAAACTAGGAAACACAGAGGATACCAGTGGGATTCCAGATAATGGAGGGGAAATACCAGCAAAGTTTGAATGGAAAGAAAGAGAGGAGGAAGGCTGATCTTGATTAATGAGGGTCTACATCTGAACATGTGTAAAATTATGAATAAGACATGGTTAACCTGGACAACCATTGGTGGGAGGGGGGAAGGGAAAATGGGGGCGGGGGGAGAGGGCACCAAATATAGTTTAAATGTATACCATTTATGTTCAATAAAAAAATTTGTAAAAAAAAAGAGGTAGAATATTCTGGGTTCCATCCCCAGTACAATACACACACACACACACACACACACACACACACACACACACACACACTTAAATATTTGTTAAGGACTACTACTGTGTTATGTGAATACTTTTTACTTTTTTCAGTACTAGGGGCATTCTAACTCTGAGTTACACTGCCAGCCCCTTTCACTTTTTATTTTTATTTTGTTTGTTTATTTTGGTTTTGTGGATTGAACTCAGAGGCATTGTGCCCCTGATCTACACCCTCAGCACTATTTTAGTTTTATTTTGAAACAAGGTCTCACTAGATTGATGGAGAGTCTCTCTACTTGCTGAGGCTGTCCTTGAACCTGCCGTCCTCCAGTCTCAGCCTCCCTCCACGCCCATGTCTCATTGTTTTCTCTTGAAATAGGGTCTTGCTGTGTTGTTGAGGCTGACCTCCAACCTGCGGCCCTCCCATTTCATCCTCCCATGTCCGGGGATCACAGACGCACACCACTCTGCCTAGCTACAAAATTGCTTTTGGGATTTCTTTTGCCTCTACCATTGGGCTTGTTTCTCGGATTATTTTCAGCCTACACTGCTTCCTTCTACAATTTTGCTGTGGGGAGTCGGGGTTTCGGTCACCGACCTTAACATCGGTTTCACACCATCCCTCAGCCCCACCTCTTCCCCACCCCATCCCAGGCAAAGACTGACATGTTCGCAGGGGCCTCGTGTCTGGCTCTTAGGAGGGCGGGGGGCAGCGTTGTTGGGCAGTCATCTGCCCTTGAACTCTACTTACCTTTCTGCTCACTCCAGAAGCACAGTTTGAAAGGTGCCTTTCCTTATCAAGGCTCTAGCCCCTTGTTTTCCTAGATAAGAACGTGGGAGCCTGGGGAGGCCTACACTAGCTCAAGCTCACCGACCTATCAAGGGCAAGTCGGGCACAGGACCCAGGGCTCCCCGGCGCTGAGCCACAGGCCCTTGCTCATGGCTCTGGAGAATCGAATCTCCTCTGCTACCTGGGGATTTGGGCAGAAATCACTCACATTTGTGGTCGAGAGATAACTGACACAGAAATGTTCAGTGCCAGGGCTTCCTGAGTAGAGGAAGGGGTGAGCTGTGAAGGTGTGTGCCGCTCTGAGACAAGGTGTTCGCGAGGCTTTTTGGGGTGACGTGTTGGGGGTGGTTAGTTAGCACACGCTGACCCAGTTAACACAGGAAGACATCCAGCTCCAGCACTAGGCGACCTGAGAGAGAGGAAGTCTTTTCCATAAATGGAAATAGTGGTGCACACCTGTAATCCCAGTACTTGGGAGGCTGAGACAGGAGGATGGTGGGTTCGAGTCCAGCCTCAGCAACATAGTGAGGCCCTCAGCAATGTAGCTAGACCCTGTTTCAAAATAAAAAATAAAGCTGGGTATGGTAGCACACGCCTATAATCCCAGTACTTGGGAGGCTGACACAGGAAGATCACAGGTTCGAGGACAGCCTAGTTATTCAGCAAGACTCTGAGCCACCTAGTGAAACCCTGTTTCCAAACAAAAAACGTAAAGGGCTGGGGTTGTGTGGCTCAGAGGTGGAATGCCCTGGGTTCAATCCACAATGCCACAAATACATACAAATAAATAATAAATAAATAAGGTCAGGCCTGGTGGCGCACGCTTGTGATCCCAGCATTTGGGAGGCCGAGAAAGGAAGATTGTGGTTCGGGGACAGCCTCAGCTACTTAGTGAGGCCGTTTGCAAGTTAGTGAGAAATTAAAAAATAGGGCGGGGGTGGGGTGTAGCTCAGAGGTCGAATGCCCCGGGGTTCCATCCCCAGACCCGCAAAAAAAAAAAAAAAAAAGAAAAAGAAAAAGAAAAAGAAAGAGAAAAAGAAAAATGGATGTATGAATGAATGAACTTAAACTTATGCTCTAGTTTGGATCTCAAATGTCCAGGGAGAGGCAGGTATGGAAGGAAGGCGGGGATGGAAGGCGGATGGAAGGCGGGGTGCCCAGCCAGTGGCCCATTGGGAGGAAGCTTGAGAGGGTAGAGCCTCGTGGGAGGAGGTTAGGATATAGACATGCGCCCTTGAAAGGGTGTTGGGACTGTGGTCCCTTGCTGCTCTCTGTCTTTTTGCTTCCCGGCCACCATGAGGGGAGGGGGCTTCACCACCCCCCACCCCAAGGTGCACCCTGCTGCAGCAGGCCCAAGGTAACCGGCCATGGGACCAAGGACAGAAACCTCTGAAGTCATAAGCTAAAATAAACCTTTACTTCTTGTTTCTTTTTTCTTCTTTTCTTGTGGTGCTGGGGATTGAACCCAGGGGCATTTTTACCTCTGAGTATACCCCAAGCCCAATTTTTTATTTTTTATTTTGAAACAGGGTTTCTCTTAGTTGCAGAGAGCTTCACTAAGTAGCTGAGGCTGGCTGCAAACTGAGATCCTCCTGTCTCAGCCTTCCAAATTCTGGGATTACAAGTGTGCACCACCACGCTCCGTTAACCTTTACTTCTCTTAAGTTTATTATCGCTGGTATTTTATCATAGTAACAGGTGGCTGACCAACATAAATGCCATATTCACTTTTTTTTTTTTCATGTCTGGGGATGGAACCAAAGGACATTCGACCTCCAAGCTACACCCCCTGCCCTATATTTTACTCTTAATTTTTTTTAAAAAAATTTTTATTGGTGCACTGTATTCATACATCATAATGGTATAAAGAAAATACTTGTGTAGACATACATGCACACATCGCCCAGTTAGCCCCTACCCAATCCCCATCCCGTTCCCTCCCCATCCCTCCTTCCCATGCTTGGCTTAGTGGTTGACATCTAGTTTTATAGCAATTTATCCAATATTAGCTATGATAATCTCACATAACAGTTTCATTTGTCTGATACCAAGCTTTTGATGACTTAAAGAAAACATTTCAATATTTCTTTTTGCTTTCTTTCTTACCAGATAATATTTTTTTTCTTTTTTTCTTTTTTTAGGTGAAACTATCATACATTTATTTATTTATTTTTTAGAAAAAATCTATCCTGATATGGAATATGGACTCTAGATACCCAAAACAATCTTGAAGAAGAACAAAGCTAGAAGATGTATATTTTCTGATTTCAAACCATATAAAGCTACAATAATTGAAACAGTGTAGTACTGTTCTAAGGGCAGATATATAAACCATTGGAGTTAAAAAAAAGCCTAGAGCTAAGTTCTTCCATATATTGTCAAGTTATTTTTGACAAGGTTTCCATGAACATTTGGTGGAGGAAATAATAATCTTTTAACTAAATATTGTTGAAAAATAATAATTACATGAAAAAGAATAAAATTGGACTCTTACCTAACACCATATACAAATATTAACTCAAAATAGATAAAAGACCTAAATATAAATCTTAATACTATAAACTTTTAGGAGAAAATCTGGGTCATAAAACCTCACAACATTGAAATTGGCAGTGATTTCTTGGATATGATTTCAATGGCACAGGCAACAAAAGGGTAAACAAACTCCCTAACAAATAAAATATTGTATATCCAAAGACAATGTAAACAGAGTTAAAAGTTACTGATAGAATGGCATAAAATATTTCCAAATGCTATATCTGAAGGTATATTAATATTCCAACTAGAATTCCTAAAAATTAACAACAATAAAAGCAAACAATACAATTTAGAGATAGGTATAAGACTAACATAAATAATGAATCTCCACATATAACCAATCTTAGTTGTCTGTTGGATGGAAAATTTGTTTCTCTGGTTCTGGTGTGTGTTACCTAGTTCTTCTTTGTAGTTAATCTCTTTGAGTATTTTCTCTAGCGCTGGTTTTGAAGACATAAATTCCTTCAGTTTCTGTTTATCATGGAAGCTTCTTATTTCTCCATCTAATTTGATAGAAAGTTTTGCTGGGTAGGAAATTTTTGGCTGGAAGTTGTTTTCTTTCAGAGTTTGGAATATGTTACTCCAAGCCCTTCTGGCTCTCATGACTTGGTTTGGGAAGTCTGGAGTGATTCTAATTGGTTTGCCTCTGAATGTCACTTGGCCCTTTGTTTTTGCTGCCTTTAAGATTCTCTGCTTGGCTTCCACAGTGGTCATTTTGACAATTATGTGGCATGGGGATCCTCTTCTCTGATCCTGTCTAAAGGGAGTTCTATAAGTTTCCTGGACCTGTGTATCGACCTCTTGCTCTATGTTTAGAAAATTTTCTGCTCTTACTTCCTTGAAGAGATTGTTGATCCCTGTGGTTTCACCTTCTTTTCCCTCCTCTATTCCAATTATTCTTAGGTTAGCTCTCTTAAAATGGGCCCATATTTCTTCAATGTCAGATTCCTGCTGTTGGATTTTTTTTCCAAGTTAGAAACTATGCGTTCATTTTTGGAGTGATCATCTTCTAGGAGCAAGAATCTATTCTCCATGTGGTCTAATCGGTTGTTTGTGCTTTGAATTGAGGCCTTTACTTCATTAATTGCATCCTTTATCTCTCTTTGGCTCTCTCTGAATTCTTTTTGAAACACCTCTGTTATTTCTACAGTTATTTTCCTGATTTGATCTTATAGAAATTTCTGGATTTCTGTTTTATCAGGTTCTGATGTTGTGGGGTTGTGGGCATTCATTGCTCCATTGTTATTCCTCTTTCCCATGATTTCGGAAGTTTGTGCCTTCTCTGGGTTCTTCCCTTGGGTCACTACGACTTCACTTAAGGTGCTCTGGATCTCAAGTCTGTGGTATCTCAGTCCCCACTACTCCTTTACTGGGTTGTATTGCAGAGTCACAGACCCAGAGAGTCGATAGAGGCTGCTTTAGACCATGGGTGGTGCCAGGTTGGGTGTTCTCCTATGGTGTGATATCTCTGCCACCGCCACTCCCCCACTGGGACCAAGTCCCTGGGAGTACAGTACTGGGATTTCTCCTCTAGGGGCCAAAATTTGACTCACTGTTGTTGAGTGCGCCAATGGAGCTGTAGTGGACTCGGTGAATTCACTGCTGCTGCCGCCAGTGGTAATATGGCGCCGCTGCCACGCCCTCGGCTGTGAGGCTGGTGTATTTCTTTTCTGTCTTTGAGCTCCGCTCTGAGTCCTGCAGGGTGTGCTGAGCCCAGCCTCTGGGAGCTTTAGATGCTCCCTGCGCCGAGAAATCTGCCGAATTCCTCCCGGCTGATCCGCAGCGGCTCACCTCGGCTCACTGTCCGCCGCTCCTCTCTGGAGCCTGGTGGGCTGTTGAGTGCATTGGTCTGGTGCCGTCCGGTGAACTCGCCGCTGCCAAAGGCAGTAAGGCGCTGTTGCCGCATCTTCGGGCGTGAGGCCGGCGTATCCTCTCTGTGGCTCTGAGCTCCATTCTGAGTCCCCCTCCTCTCTGGAGCCTGGTGCTGCAAGGGAAAATGGCACCCGCCACTTCGCGCCGCGGCTCTGGCCGCAGCACTGCAGTCTGGTTTCTGGTGTCTCGTTTTTCCAGCCCTCTTTTTCTCTGTCCCTTGTAATTACATTTTTTGTTTCTCTGCTGATGGTGTTTTCTGGCTATGAAAGGCGCTGATTTTGTGGTAATAGAGATTGGTTGTTAGCGGGGCTCGTAAGCCCCGCTTTTCTCCATTGCCATCTTCCTGGAAGTCTATTCTTAATTTTTTGAAACCAGGTCTCACTGAGTTGCAGAGGGCCTCACTAAGTAGCCGAGGCTGTCCAGGAATGGCGATCCTCCAGTCTCAGTCTCCCAAGTGCTGGGATTACAAGCATGCGCCACCACGCTCGTTTCCATATTCACTTTTTAAATTTAATTCTATTTATAGCCGGGCGTGGTGGCACACGCTTGTAATCCCTTCACTTGGGAGGCTGAGACTGGAGGATCGCATAGGTTCGAAGCCAGCCTCAGCTACTCAGTGAGGCTCTCAGCAACTTAGTGAGACCCTGTTTCCAAATAAAGTGTAAAATAGGTCTGGGAGTATAGCTCGGAGGTAGAAAGCCTCTGGGTTCCACCCCCAATACCACCGGAAATAAAAATAAAAATAAATTTAATTCTATTTATTAAAGTAATATATGCACATAGGAACGCTTCCAGAAGAAACCTGGGTCAAATCCTGAGGGAGCACCTCACACTGACAGGACTGGACTCCCATCCTCAGATGTGTCATCTTAAGACCGGGTATGTAGCGCAGAGGCAGCTCACTAGACTGGCATGTGTGAGGTCCGGGGTTCAATCCTCAGGATCACCAAAACTAAACCAAAAATGTTGTTATGCAAAACAAGACAACAAAAAAAGCCCCATGGCCAGGCAGGTGGTGCACGTCTACAGTCTCAGCTGATCAGGAGGTGAGGCAGGAGAATCGGGAGATCAGGCCAGTCTAGGCAATTAGCAAGACTCTCAAAGTTTCAAAAGGGCTAGGAGTGCAGGTCAGTGCTGGAGAGGAAGGGCGGGTCCAAAGGGACTCTTCTCTACTTTTACAGTCTGAAGAGACACAACAACCAGATGCAGTGTGAAATTAACTTGTTAGAGAGGAGGGAAAAGGTATATAAAAGACAACTGGGAGCCGAGGATGGTGGTGCGCGCTTGTAATCCCAGTACTTGGGAGGCTGAGACGGGAGGATCTCAGGTTCATGGCCAGTTTCAGCTACTTAGTGAGGCCCTCTGCAACTTAATGAGACCCCGTTTCAAAATAAAGGATAAAAAATAGGGCTGGGGGTGTAGCTAGGAGGTAGAATGCCCCTGAACCAGAAAAAAAAAAAAAAAACAAACAAAAGGCAATTGGGGAATCATTGAGGAGATCTGATCGTGGATTTTACATCAAATGACCACAGGGGATTATTGTAAATTCCCTTAAACACAGTGGTGACATTTCTGGGCATATTACTGGGCATGGTGGAGCACATCTTTGTTTTCTTTTTCTCTTTTTGGTGGTACTGAGGTTCCTGGAAGCCCTTCTACCTCCGGGCTACACTCCCAGACCTATTTTATTTTTGGAAACAGGGTCTCCTAAGCCAGCGCGTGCGGCTGGCTTCGAACCTGCGCGATCCTCCTGTCTCTGCCTCCCAAGCGCGGGGATGACAAGCGTGCGCCACCACGCCCGGCTGTACATCTTAGTTTTCAAGAGACATCGCTGGAGTTTAGGAACGACACAGCATGGTGTTTTCAACCCATTTCCAATTGTTCAGAAAGAAAAGAGAGTGAGATGAAGTTCTCCGGGTCCAGAGTGTGTGAGTGTTCATGGGACTAGTTAAAACTAATAAATGAGTCTTTATATAGATACAAACATTTTAAAAGCAGAAAGGAAAAGAGTGCTATGTAAAAAGACTACACACACACACACACACACACACACACACACACACACACAAGTCCCATCTCCCTCTGGTTCCCTAACATATCTGCTCTCATATTTAAATTTGCCTCTAGCTGGGCATGGTAGCACATGCTTGTAATGCCAGGATCACAGGTTCAAAGTCAGCCTCAGCAAGTTAGCGAGGCCCTCAGCAACTTAGTGAGACCTGTTTCAAAATAAAAAATAAAATAGGGCTTGGAGAGTAGCTCAGAGGTAGAGTACCCCTGGGTTCAATCCCTAGTAACACACACACACACACACACACACACACACACACACACACACACACACAAATTTTCCTCCAAATGTAAATATAAACACAGATACTATTTGTTAATCTTAGACATATCTAATAATTTTCTGTTGCAGTAGGGGACAATTTTAGTTCTTTGTATGTTCTTTTCCCTTTCATTCCATCTTCCCAATATTATTCTATCAAATTTTGAGTTTCATTATAGCCGGCAGTGGTGGTGCACACCTGTGATCCCAGGACTTTTGAGGCAGAGACAGAAGGATCGCAGGTTCAAGGCCAGCTCCAGGAATTTAAGGAGACTCCCAGAAACCTAAAGAGATCTTGTTTCAAAGTAAAAAAAAAATAAATAAGAAGGGCCGGGGCTGTAGGTCAGAGGTAGAATGCCCCTGGGTTCATTCCCCAGTCCCACAAAACAAAATAAAACTGAAAAACAAGTTTCATTACTAAGAAGACACACGAACAACAGAGCGGCAAGGAAGACGCTTCATTTATGGTTAAGACCTGCTGTTTTTGTCACTGGACTTCATGACTGTGTCCTGGCTTCCGCTGCGTTTGTAGGCGCTCTCATCGAGTGTTTCTCCACCTAAAAGCCGCAGCCTGTAAACCCGTCTTCCCCAGCTGCGCTCGGGATCGGCCTCGGTGGGGCTGCACAAGGGCCAGGACTCTCCTCCCGGCCCTGGCACGCCCGTGCGCCTCTCCCCAGCTGCAGGGTCCCATGGTTTCTTCTTTGCTCCTTTACCGAATAGCTGTCCGTGTTGGTGGAGAAGCTGAATTCCATTCCAATTGCTCACGCCTTTTACGAGACCTACTTTCTCTCTCTAAAAATTCCTGGGATATTTTCTTCTGTCTGCTGTCCTGAAGTCACACCAGGACGCTCTTCGATGCTGGGCTGGCCGCGCAGTGCAGTTCTTCATTTGGAAGAGCTCAGGCCTCGATTCTGGGGAGAAGAAATGTGTTGAGCTGTGTATTCAAAAATTTCCTCCCTTCTAGTTTCTCTGGTCTCTCTTTCTGGGACTCCTGCCAACCAGATACTGAGTTTCCACATTGACCTTCTAATTTTTTCTCTGAGGATCCTATTCTTTTTGTTCTATGTTCAGAGATAGATCTCAAACACAGTCTTTCAGCCCTTTTCCTACTTTTAAAATTTCCATGACCATGCATTTATTGCTATTTTTATTTGTCATATTTTTCTTCCCAACGGCCTTTTCTTTTCTTGCAATTGATTCCATTTTAAGAACCCCATGCTTGTTCTAGGAATACAATATTTCTCTTATTTTTTTCGTTATTTTTTATTTTTTGGTGGTACTGGGGTTTCTGGAAGCCCTTCTACCTCCAGGCTACGCTCCCAGACCTATTTTATACTTTTTATTTGGAAGCAGGGTCTCTTAAGCCAGAGTGGCTGGCTTCAAACCTGCCCCATCCTCCTGTCTCCGCTTCCCAAAGGGGAGGATTACAAGCGTGCGCCACCACGCCCGGCTGATATTTTTTGTTTTTACTGAAGTTTAATTTATATAATAAAGTACACAAACCTTAAGAGTAAAACTCAGTGAATTTATACATAAATATGTATATTATATATCATATGCTATCACATTTATATATTATTATATGTTATGTTAAATATTACTGTTTTATTTTTAATAATTTTAAATATCACTACACTGAATTATTTTTATTATATATAGTTACATATTACAAAAAATAAATCATACATATCACATGTAACATTTGTATATAATATGTAATTTAAATGTAGCCGGGCGTGGTGGCGCACGCTTGTAATCCCCACGCTTGGGAGGCTGAGACAGGAGGATCGCGCAGGTTCGAAGTCAGCCTCGTGCACTGGCTTAGGAGACCCTGTTTCCAAATAAAAATGTAAAAAGAGGTCTGGGAGTGTAGCCCGGAGGTAGAAGGGCTTCCAGGAACCCCAGTACCACCAAAAAATAAATAAATAAATAAATAAATAAATAAATAAATAAATAAATAAAATAACTAACTAACTAAATATACCCACACACCACCACTCAGATAAACATATTAGATTTTTAGCATCCCATCCACCCGCCTGTACCGAGATCTCATGAAATAACCACCATTGTCACCTCTATCATGTTATTTTACTTTTTCTCTATTAAAGTTTAAGTTAAGCCGAGCGTGGTGGCACACGCTTGTAATCCCAGCATTTGGGAGGCTGAGACAGGAGGATCCGGGTTCGCAGACAGCCTCAGCTACTTAGTGAGGCCCTTTGCAACTCAGTGAGACTCTGTTTCAAAATAAAGAATAAAAAATAGAGCCGGGCGTGGTGGCCCACGCTTGTAATCCCAGCATTTGGGAGGCTGAGACAGGAGGATCACGGTTCATGGACAGCCTCAGCTACTTAGTGAGGTCCTCTGCAACTCAGTGAGACCCTGCTTCAAAATAAAGAATAAAAAATAGGGCAGGAGGTGTAGCTCGGAGGTCGAATGCCCCTGGGTTCCATCCCCAGACCCACACACACACACACAAAAAGAATAAGAAATAGGGTTGGGGGTGTAGCTCTGAGGTAGAATGCCCCTGCGGTTCAAGCCTCAGTAAAACACACACACACACACACACACACACATACACACACTGTTGCCAAGATATTTTCTTTCTTTCTTTTTTTTTTTTTTTTTTTGGTGGTACTGGGGTTCCTGGAAGCCCTTGTTCCTCCGGGCTACACTCCCAGACCTATTTTATATTTTTGAAACAGGGTCTCTTACGCCAGCACGGCTGGCTTCGAACCTGCGCGATCCTCCTGTCTCTGTCTCCCAAGCGTGGGGATTACAAGCGTGTGCCACCACGCCCGGCAAGCCAAGATATTTTCTATTCTCTAAGCACTGTAAAGATACTCTTCCACTATTTTATGGCTTCCATAATTTCATTGAAAAATTAGTTGTCAGTCTGTCTTCTTGCAGATGTGTGTGTGTGTTTTCTGCTCTTAAGATTTTCTCTTTGTGTTTGGTTTACAGTAGACTCAATATAATGATTGTGAATGTAAATTTCTTTGTATTTATTTATTTGAGGTTTGCCAAGCTACTCTGATCTGTAGCTTAATGTCTTTCATTTTCTGGACATTATTTATGTATAGCTGCTTCCATCCTATTTTCTTTTTCCTTTCTATTTAGGACTCCATCCGTGACTTTTTGCAACCTTTTCTTGCGTCCTGCAAACCTCCTATGACAAGTTGCAGTAGCTTTTTCTTCTTGCTAAGCTTCAGTCTCAATATTTTTCTGCTGATTTTCCTTACATGTGTCGTTCCTCTTTTGCTGTGTTCAGTCCTCTATTAAATTCTTCCCATAAATTCTTCATTTCAGTGATATTTTCATTCCAAAAATCATTTTCATTTTAATGATAACCTATATATTCAATTACATATTGAAAATATCAGTTTTTTCATTTACTTTGATCCACTCTGTACATTTTTTTCCATTCACTTTTTCCCTGTGGTACTTGGGGTTGAACCCAGGGGAACTCTACCACTGAGCTCTATCCCCAGCCTATTTTATTTTATTTTGAGACAGTCTTGCTCTTGTGTGTTGGGGTGGGGGGGCTGGAGATTGAACTCAGAGGCATTCTACCACTGAGCTACACCTCCAGCCCTATTTTATCGTTTGAAACATGGGTCTCACTAAGCTGCAGAAGACCTCACTAAACTCCTATGGCCACAACTTGCCATCCTTCTTTCTCTGCATCCCAAGAACTGGGATCACAGGCATAGACCAGCACTCCTGCCTGGCTGGAACTTATTACCCTCCTGCCTCAGTCTCTTCCTGAGTAGCGGCCTTTTCCCATTTATTTTCATACTAATAGAGGTTTTGTTGTTTGTATTTTTGTTTTGTTTTATGTGGCGCTGGGGGATTGAACCCAGGGGTGCAATACCGTCGGGCTACAACCCCAGCACTATTTTATTTTTATTTTGAAACAGAGTGTCACTACGTTACAGGACACTGGCCTCAAAGCTGCTGTCTTCTCGTCTCAGTGTGGCCCTCTTATATTTGTTTGAATGTCTTTGTTAATTCCAATACCTGGATTATCTGTTTGTCTTATTCTATTGTCCATTTTTATTTGTTATTGGTTATACGGTCTTGTCTCTTTGCAATTTTATTTTTTATTATATGGCAGACATTGTACTTTTTAAAAGAACCATAGAGTCCCCAGATGATATCATTTTCTACCACGGAGGGCTTCTTTTTCCCTGTGTGACGTACATAGGGTGAGGAGCTAATGACTTCTATCCAGTTTGAAACTGAGATGGCTGCAGTTTTAGTCAGACCCAATTTACTACTGATCAGTCCTAAATCTCAGGTAGTTCCTAATAGGACTTATAGTATTTCATTGGTCTCTTTCTCAAACAAAAGTGTTAACTGTGTGCGTGTGTGTGCATGTGAGCATGTGCGTGTGCGTGTGTGTGCGTGTGTGGGTGTACGTGTGTGTGTGTTGGGGACTCTGGGTTGGCACTCCTTTTCCTTCCTCGTTTATGAATAATTAGAGGAGAAATGAGTATTCAACCTCAGATCAGGCAGACTTCCCTTCATGGTGCCAGGTAATGGTGGGCTGAGGTCTCCGCTGTGAAGCTCTTCTAGGTGAAGGCGCGGTGGAGAAGGCTTAGTCCTTGCGGCAGCGTCCTCCCAGAAGAGGCAGGGCAGAGGTTTGCTGTGCACGCTCTGCTATCGTCTTAGGTTTCCTGATCAAATCAGTGCCTCTGTTTTCCTAGATTTAGGGGGGGGGATCCCTCATTATAGAAAACGACAAGCAGGCAAGGTATTTCCTCTCTAAAAAACATGCACTGGGCTTTGTTTTTTTTATTTTTATTTTTATTTTTTTTGTTTTTGTTTTGTACTGGGGATTGAATCCAAAGGCATTTTACTTCTGAGCTATACCCCCAGCCATTTTTAGTTATTTTTGAAACAGAATCTCTCTAAATTGCTGAGGCTGTCCCAAGCCTTTCATCCTCCTGCCTCAGCTTCCCAAGTACTGAGGTTCCAGGCAGGCACCACTGTGCCCAGCTTGGACAATGCCCTTGAGGGGCCACAGCGCTGAGTCAGGGAGGCGGCATCCAAAGGTGATCTGACCACTGCCTCTACCATCCTCTCACACTGAGGGTTGATAAGGTCCTGGAGCCAAATCTGTCCTGCTCTCTTTTCTCATGTAAATAATTTTTTTAATGTGGCCACATCTACGCGTTTACATATTGGAGTGTGAAAAGTCATTTTCACACTCCAGTGGCAAAGTTGAGTCTCGGAAACAAACTGTATGGCCTCCCACAAACCCAAATATTTACTATCTAGTCATTTACATATGAAGTTGGTCAAACTCTTTATTAGGCCACAGATGGTTTTTACAAATCTTTTTTGCTTTCCAAATACATTAAATTTGCTGGATGTGGTGGTGCACGCTTGTAATCCCAGCGCTTGGGAGGTCGAGACAGGAGGAACGCACAGGTTCAAAGCCAGCCTCAGCTACTTAGGCTCTCAGGAACTTAGTGAGACCCTGTTTCCAAATAAAATATAAAATAGGTCTGGGAGTATAGCCAGAGGTAGAAAAGCCCCTGGGTTCCACCCCCAGTACCACAAAAATAAATTAATTAATCAATACATTAAATTTAGATGAATCCTGAAAATGCAAAGGAACTATCAATATTTTAATCAAATATATATCATAGATCACCTGTTGCAGCAAAAAGTACACAGTAACAAGGTACCCTGCAGCAACGATGAAACAATAGACTACTGAAATGCAAATACAGACACAGGGTGAGAAAAATCTGGACACACAAGCATATTGACCATAGGATCCCATTTACATGAAATTCAGAAGTAGGCCAAATGTACCATGATAGAAAATGGGCAGTGTGGCGACCTGCGCAGTACCTACTGGCTGGAGGAAGCCAGGAGGGAGCCTGAGTAGATTCCACATGCAGATCTGAGTGATGGAAAAACAGGTCTGTCCATATGGGAAAATCCATCCAGCTGTGCACATACGATTTTGCACAAACTCGATGTTACTTCTCAGTCTAAAATAATTTCAGTTGACCTGTGATGTGGACTAAATGCTTGATTCTCTCCACATTCCTATTTTGAAATATGACAGTACTAGGGTACAGTACTTTTGGGAAGTGATGAGGTTAGGGGGTGGAGCCCTTATGAATAAGATTAGTGGCATTATAAAAAGACACGAGGACTTCCGGGAAGATGGCGACCGAGAAAAGCGGGGCTTAAGAGCCCCGCTAACAACAAATATCCATTACCACAAAATCAGCGCCTTTCAAAGCCAGAAAACAACATCACCAGAGAAACAAAAAAAATCACCAGGCTCCAGAGAGAAAGCGGACTGAGAACAGAGCCACAGAGGATATCCTCACGCCCGAGGACGCGGCAGACGCGGCAGCAGCGCCATACTGCCGGCGAATTCACGGGACGGCCACAGCAAGCCGAGGGGAGCCGCTGCGGAACAGCCAGGCGGGATTTCTCGGCGCAGAGGACATCTAAAGCTCCCAGTGTCTGAGTTCAGCACACGCTGCAGGGATTCAGAGTGGAAATCAAAACCAAGAAAAAAAAAAAAAAAAAAACGCCAGCCCAACAGCCGAGGGCGTAGCAGCGGCGCCATATTGCCACCGGCGGCAGCAGCACGGAACTCACTACAGCTACATCTGCGTACTCAAGAACAGTGAGTCAAATTGCAGGCCACAGCGGAGAAATCCCAGTACTGTACTCACTGAGACTTGACCCAGTGGGAGAGGGGCGGTGGCAGTGATATCAAACCATAGGAGAACGTGCAACCTGGCACCCCCCACGGTCTAAAGCAGCCTCTATCGACTCTCTGGGTCGGAGACTCTGTGATAAAACCCAGTAAAGGAGTAGTGGGGTCTGAGATACTACTGACTCGAGATCCAGAGCACCTTAAGTGAAGTCATAGTGACCCAAGGGAAGAACCCAGAGAAGGCACAAACTTCCGAAATCATGGGAAAGAGGAATAATACTGGAGCAATTAATGCTCACAACCCCACAACATCAGAACCCGATAAAACAGAAAATCAGAGATTTCTAGAAGATCAAATCAGGAAAATAACTGTAGAAATAATAGAGGTGCTTCGAAAAGAACTCAGAGAGAGCCAAAAAGAGATAAAGGATGCAATTAATGAAGTAAAGGCCTCAATTCAAAGCACAAACAACCGATTAGAACACATGGAGAACAGAATCTCACTCTTAGAAGATGATCATTCCAAAAATGAACGCATAGTTTCTAATCTAGGAAAAAATATCCGACAGCAGGAATCTGATATTGAAGAAATATGGGCCCATTTTAAGAGAGCTAACCTAAGAATAATTGGAATAGAGGAGGGAAAAGAAAGTGAAACTAAAGGGATCAACAATCTCTTCAAGGAAGTAATAGCAGAAAATTTTCCAGACATAGAGCAAGAGGTCGATACGCAGGTCCAGGAAACTTATAGAACTCCCTTTAGACAGGATCGGAGAAGAGGATCCCCACGCCACATAATTGTCAAAATGACCAATGTGGAAGCCAAGCAGAGAATCTTAAAGGCAACAAAAGCAAAGGGCCAAGTGACATTCAGAGGCAAACCAATTAGAATCACTCCAGACTTCCCAAACCAAGTTATGAGAGCCAGAAGGGCTTGGAGTAACATATTCCCAATTTTGAAAGAAAACAACTTCCAGCCAAAAATTTCCTACCCAGCAAAACTTTCTATCAAATTAGATGGAGAAATAAGAAGCTTCCATGACAAACAGAAACTGAAGGAATTTATGTCTTCAAAACCAGCACTAGAGAAAATACTCAAAGAGATTAACTACAAAGAAGAAATAGGTAACACACATCAGAACTAGAGAAACAAGATTTTCCATCCAACAGACAACTAAGATTGGTTATCTGTGGAGATTCATTATTTATGTTAGTCTGTTACCTATCTCTAAAGGGTATTGTTTGCCTTTATTGTTGTTAATTTTTAGGATTTCTAGTTGGAATATTAATATACCTTCAGATATAGCATTTGGAAATATTTTATCCCATTCTATTAGTAACTCTTAACTCTGTTTACATTGTCTTTGGATATACAATATGTTTTTTATTTTTTAGGGAGTTTGTATACTCTTCTGTTGCCTGTGCCATTGAAACCATAACCAAGAAATCACTGCCAATTTCAATGTTGTGAGGTTTTATGACCCAAATTTTCTCCTAAAAGTTTATAGTCTTAAGATTTATATTTAGGTCTTTTATCTATTTTGAGTTAATACTTGTATATGGGATTAGGTAAGGGTCCAATTTTATTCTTTTCCATGTAATTATTATGTTTCAACAATATTTAGTTAAAAGATTATTATTTCCACCACCAAATGTTCGTGGAAACCTTGTCAAAAATAACTTGACAATATAGGGAAGAATTTAGCTCTAGGCTTTTATTTAACTCCAATGGTTTATATATCTGCCTTTAGAATAGTACTACACTGTTTCAATTATTGTAGCTTTATATGGTTTGAAATCAGAAAATGTATATCTTCTAGCTTTGTTCTTTTTCAAGATCGATGTGGGTACCTAGAGTCCATATTCCATATTAGGATAGATTTTTTTTTCTGAAAAATAAATATATAAATATATGATAGTTTCACCTAAAAAATAGAAAAAAATAGATTCTCTGGTAAGAAAGAAAGCAAAAAGAAATATTGAAATGTTATCTTTAAGTCATCAAAAGCATGGTATCAGACAAATGAAACTGTTATGTGAGATTATCATTTTTAATTTTGGATAAATTGCTATAATACTAGATGTCAACTACTAAGCCAAGCATAGGAGGGGGGGATAGGGAGAGAATGGGGTGGGGATCGGGTGGGGGCTGACTGGGCAATGTGTGCATGTATGTCTACAAAAGTATGTATCCCACTATGATGTATGAATACAGTGCACCAATTAAAAATAAATATGAAAAAAAAAAATAAAATAAAAAGACACGAGCAACCTTGTTTTTTCTCTGCTTTCTGCCACATGAGGTGATAATGTGAAGGCGGCCATCAGCAGCCCAGGAGGAGACGCCTCGCCAGACGCTGGACCTGTGGTAACTTCGGTTCCAGGCTTTCTAGTTTTTTGAACTGTAAGAAACAAATTTCTGTGGTTTCAGCCACCTGGTTGATGGTATATTTGTTATGACACCCAGAATTAAGACAACCTCCTTTCCGATTTATTCCTAAGAGTTTGCCAGGTGAAGCACAGGGTACTTTTCAGATGTTGATTGAAAAATTCATTGCCCCATTACTGAAACATATAAAAGGACTGTGAGTTCAGTGGGCTGAGCAACAGATTGACACACAACAGCGGAGCCAAACGTTCACCGGCCCTAACTTGGTAAGACACGAGAAATCTCAAATTGCCAATTAGGAAATAACCTTTATACATTTTAAAATTTAAAAGCTCTTTCTTCTCCCCAAAGAAATGTCACAGTGGAAGTGATGAAATTCGGATTCTTTGATCAAAGACTATATCTGATTCTTTTATATCAGGAAGTATGATTAGAATATAGAGTGATTTGTTAAGATTAGAAAGTATTAGAAAATGCTGATGTATTTCTATAGATTTAATCCATATACGTGAAATATATCTAGCTGGTTAGCTGATCAAATATGTTTAAATAATAATTTAGTAATAACAGCAATAATAAACTTGTTGGAATGAATAAGATGTGGCTAAAAAGGGGTACGTGACAGGTGTTCTGTCCTGAATAAGCTTCCAGTGAAATTAGAATTTACCCAAAAGAATGTGCCTAACATTGACAGATGAGACATACCGTAAGCCAAGTTAGTACTGGTGCTAATATATGTCACAGAGAAATGACCAGATGAGAGATAAGTTGGCAAGTTTTCACAGATTTGGGGTTTGAATTTGACCTTATAAGATGGGAAGAATTTCAAGGGGGGCAGAATTTATCTAGAGAGGAAATACAGCCGTGTGAGCAAGAAGCAGAGGCAGGAAAGCACGAGGCCGAGTCTGGCTGAGTGACGAGGTGGACCAGCATGGACAGCTGCTTAAGGCAAGAAAAGGAACGGGGCAGGGAGTGTGAGTGCCGGTACCGGGTACCGCTCCTATTTGCAGGGCGGAATCGCTAAAGACTTTTGAGCTGGGATTTACTATGATGAAAATTATCCCTTCAGATCAGCAGAGGCCAACTGTGGGCTTCACTGGGCAGAGAAAACCTTGGGAGGCAGAGAGGCCGAGGGAGGACGTGGAGGCCCAGCCTGCAGCACAGTCACGGGATGGAAATGGGGTGGATCTGAGCAGGACCTGTGGGGGAAGATGGGGTCCCAGGGCTGGCAGTAGTGAGAAGCCCCAGTAATGAGTAGAGAGCCGCTCTCTTGTGTGCCGTTCCGTAATCAGCTGGTGGTGGCTGCTCCAGGAGGCATGGGGGCAGGATTGGGAAGCTGCCATAAAGCCCTGCAGCAGAAACCGGGGACAGCATCAGTGGTGAAACCCACCTTGGGCCCAGGCTGGTCCCAGGCAGTGAGAACATTCGCTCTATCAACGGTATGCTTCTGGGAATGCCACATCCAGAAATGCCACTCAAGCTGCATGTTTGAAATATAGAGTTGACTTTGGGCGTGGTGGCACACACACTCGTAATCCCGGCATTTGGGAGGCCAAGACAGGAGGATCACACTTTGAGGACAGCCTCAGCTACTTAGTGAGCCCCTCTGCAACTCAGTGAGACTCTGTTTCAAAATAAAGAATAAAAAACAGGGCTGGGAGTGTCACTCTGAGGTAGAATGCCCCTGGCTTCCATCCCCAGTACCACACACACCAAAAAAGAGTATTGAATTGATTTTTAAAATATTTATTTATTTATTTATTTATTTATTATTTATTTTGCGGGTCTGGGGATGGAACCCAGGGCATTCAACCTCCAAGCTACACCGCCTGTCCTATTTTTTATTCTGTATTATTATTATTATTATTTTTTGGTGGTACTGGGGGTGGAACCCAGAGGCTTTCTACCTCCGGGCTATACTCCCAAGCCTATTTTCTATTTTATTTGGAAACAGGGTCTCACTAAGTTGCTGAGGGCCTCACTAAGTAGCAGAGGCTGGCTTCGAACCTGTTCAATCCTCCTGTCTCCGCCTCCCAAGCACGGGGATTACAAGCGTGCGCCACCACGCCCGGCTTTTTTATTCTGTATTTTGAAACAGCATCTCACTGAGTTGCAGAGGGCCTCACTAAGTAGTAGCTGAGGCTGTCCGCCAACCGTGATCCTCTGGTCTCACCCTCCCAAATGCTGGGATGACAAGCGTGCGCCACCACGCCTAGCTTGAATTGATTTTTTAGAAATCATCTGTTCTTTGGGCTTCCGTGTCACCACCCACTTTTGGCTGTCCTCCTCTGCCTGAGGGTTCTTCTCAGGACCCTTGGCCACGTCCCTGCCCACCTTCCCTGGACCTTCAAATGTTGACATTCCTCAGGACTTAGCCTGGGTTGTCTGTCTGACCGTGTCTGTCTGTCTGTCTCTTATCTGTCTCATTTCCACTCCATTCCTCTTCCCTTGCCTTCCATCCTATTATTCTGCTTTTTTTCTCTTGCAGTGCTGGGAAGCAAACCTGAGGCCTTGAACAAACTAGGCCTTGAGCCACGTCCCCAGCACACAATTCTACTTTATTATGATTTTTTGAAGTTTACCTATGGATTTTCAACTATGCTTATACCTCATTTATCTGCTTTTAATAACATATTTTTATCTCTGAATAAATGTATATATATGTCTACATATATATATTTATTTACTTAAAAGGAAACATATTTCCTACTTTATTTGCAAATTGCCCACAGCTTTCTAAATCATTTTATTTCTACACTCACAAGAGTGTGTGTGTGTGTGTGTGTGTGTGTGTGTGTGTTATACTGGACATTGAAGTCGGGGCATTCTACCTCTAAGCTACACCCCCAGCCCTATCTTATTTTTACTTTGAAACAGGGTCTTGCTAGGTTGATGAGAGTCTCACGACTTGCTGAGGCTGTCTTTGAACTGTGATGATCCTCCTGTCTCACCTCCCAGGTCCTGGGATTACAGGTGTTCACTGTCACGCTTGGCCGTAACCACCCTTGGTGGTATGGTGTGTGTGTGTGTGTGTGTGTGTGTGTGTGTGTGTGTGTGTGTTATACTGGGGATTGAACCTAGGGGAATTTTACCTCCAACCCACATCCCCAGCCCTTTTTAATTTTTTGGATTGAGACAGGGTCTTGCTAGGTTACTGAGAGTCTCACTAAATTGCCGAGACTGGTCTTGAACCTGGGATCCTCCTCTCTCAGCCTCCCAAGACTGGGGTCACAGGGATGCACCACCGTGCCTGGCTTCACTCTTGGGATTTCTATTGATATTATTCTATTTAGTAAGTATACTCTCCCTATTAAACATAAGAATTTATTTAATGTTCATTATCTCTTTATATGTGGTTCTTTTAGTGGGCTAAAGTTCGTTTTATAGTAATTCTTTGCACTGAGTCCAAAAGTCCTTAGAAATATCAAAGGGTGAAATCAGATAGAGAATATTCTCTCACCGTAGTGCAATTATTGAAAATAGTAACAAAAAGCTGACAATATTTATTTACTTATTTATTTATTTATTTATTTGGTGGTACTGGGGTTCCTGGAAGCCCTTCTACCTCCGGGCTACACTCCCAGACCTATTTTTACATTTTTATTTGGAAACAGGGTCTCCTAAGCCAGCACGCGCGGCTGGCTTCGAACCTGTATGATCCTCCTGTCTCCGCCTCCCAAGCGCGGGGATTACAAGCCTGCGCCACCACGCCCGGCAACAATATTTATTTATTATACCGGAGATGGAACCCAGGGGCATTCTACATCTGTGTTACACCCCTCAGCATCATTAAGATGCTGAGGCCCTCCCTAAATTGCTGAAGCTGGTTGCCAACCCTCCTGTCTCAGCCTCCGAAGTGCTGGGATTACAAGCGTGTGCCACCATCTCAGGGTTTATTCTTTATTTTGTGCAATTATTGAAAATAGTAACAAAAAGCTGACAATATTTATTTACTTATTTATTTATTTATTTATTTATTTATTTATTTATTTATTTGGTGGTACTGGGGTTCCTGGTAGCCCTTCTACCTCCGGGCTACACTCCCAGACCTATTTTTACATTTTTATTTGGAAACAGGGTCTCCTAAGCCAGCACGCGCGGCTGGCTTCGAACCTGTATGATCCTCCTGTCTCCGCCTCCCAAGCGCGGGGATTACAAGCCTGCGCCACCACGCCCGGCAACAATATTTATTTATTATACCGGAGATGGAACCCAGGGGCATTCTACATCTGTGTTACACCCCTCAGCATCATTAAGATGCTGAGGCCCTCCCTAAATTGCTGAAGCTGGTTGCCAACCCTCCTGTCTCAGCCTCCGAAGTGCTGGGATTACAAGCGTGTGCCACCATCTCAGGCTAGAAGAAAATTTAAAATAACAATGATGTAAGCTTCCATCTGAAAAGACTAGGAAAATAAGACTGAATTTAACCCAAAGATGGTAGAAGAAAAAATTCTTCAAATAAGAGCAGAAATCAATGAAATGGAAAAACAAACGAGAGAAAAAACAAGATCAGAAGTTTGCATTGTGAAAAGATTCATAAAAATATAACATTCACAAGACAAAAAAGAAATAAAACATAAATCGCCAATATCAGTCACGAAAACTGAAAAATCACCACAAATCCTCGAGATATGAAAATGAAAATAGGGGGAAATTAAGAATAACTGTATGTCAATACATTTGTTAGAGTGGGGTGAAAGAAAATAAAAAAAAAATTGTTCTGGGGATTGAACACAGTTGCGTTCTACCTCGGATCTACACCCAGACATTTTATTTCTTATTTTGAAACAGGATCTCACTAAGTTACTGAGGTCCTTGCTAAATCGCTGGGGCTGGCTTCCAACCTGCGATCCTCCTGTTTCAACTTCTCAAGTACTGGATTATAAGTGAGGCCACCGTGCCTGGCTGAGGAATTCTTCAAAAAGCAAAGATAGTTTGTAATCCCAGCATTCGGGAGGCGGAAACCAGAGGATCTCGGTGTTGGACAGACTCAGCTACTTAGCAAGGCCCTTCACAACTCAGTGAGACCCTGTTTCAAAAACTAAAAATAAAAAAGCTGGGCGTGGTGGCGCACGCTTGTAATCCCCAATACTTGGGAGGCTGAGACAGGAGGATCGCGTAGGTTCAAAGCCAGCCTCAGTTACTTAGTGAGGCTCTCAGCAACTTAGTGAGACCCTGTTTTAAAATAAAGAATAAAAAATAGGGCTAGGGGTATCACTCGGAGGAGGTAGAATGCTCCAGGGTTCCCTCTCTAGTACTGCAAAAAAAAAAAAAAAGACAAAATTAGGGCTGGAGGTGCAGCTCATAGGTACAATACTCCTGGGTTCTGTCCCCAGTATTGCAAATAAATAAAAATAAAAAAAGTAAATCTATCAGCCAGGCATGGTGGTACATGCTTGTAAAATATCAGTACTTGGGAGGCTGAGGCAGGATGGTCGCAGGTTTGCGGTCAGCCTCAGCTACTTAGTGAGACCCTGTTTCAAAATAAAAAATAAAATAGAAGCTGAGCATGGTTGTGCAGGCTTGTAGTCCCAGTAAGTGAGAAGCTGAGACAAGGGGATCACTGGTTCCAAGACCAGCCTCAGCCGTGTAGCAAGACTCAGCAACCTAGCAAGAACCTGTTTCAGACCAAAAAATAAAAAGGGCTGGGAGCCAGGCGTGATGGCGCACGCTTGTAATCCCAGCTTTCGGAAGGCTGAGACAGGAGGATCGCAGTTCACAGACAGCCTCAGCTCCTTAGTGAGGCCCTCTGCAGCTCAGTGAGACCCTGTTTCAAAATAAAGAATAAAAAATAGGGCTGGGGGTGTAGCTCGGAGGCAGAATGCCCCTGGGTTCCATCCCCAGTACAAAGAAAAAAAAAAAAAGGGCTATGAGTGCAGCTTAGAGGTAGAATGCCTCTGTGTTCAATCCCCAGCAACACACACACACACACACACACACACACACACACACACACGGGCCCACCTCCAAAGACCATATGATTTTGGAGATTAAGTTTCCAGTGCACAAAGTTTGGGTGACACAGTCAAGTCATAGCTGCTAACATCATGTTGAATTGAGAGTTGCAAAATATAGAATGATTTTTCTTCTGGGATCAAACAATGTTAGCTGTAATTCCTTTCTATTCAGCCTCGTACTGGAGGCTCAAGCAAGTGCCATAATGGGAGAGAAAAGAAAGATCAGATAGTTTGAAATGAAGACTTAGAATGGTTATTCACATATACCATGAATGTATACACAGAAAAATCAAAGAAACGCATAGACCACCTGTTAGAACTAATCAGTGCGCTAAGCAAAGCAGTAGAATACATACTCAATACACACAAATCAATAGCTATTACATAGTAGCTACAAAAATTGAAAAATGCAAAGACCACATCATTTGTAATACATATATTTGCACTGAGGATTGAACCCAGGGGCATTCCACCTCTGAGATGCACCTCCAGCCTTATTGTATTGCTTTTAAATTTTGAAACAGGGTCTCCCTAAGCTGCGGAAGGCCTCACTAAGTTGTTGAGGTTGGCCTCAAACCTGTGATCCTCCTGTCTCAGCCTCTTAAGTACTGGGATCACAGGCATGCACCACCATATCTGGTACAATAATATTTTTTTAAATATAAAATATCTAGGAATTAATATAATAAGGTCACTACACTGAAAACTATAAAAATGTTGCTGAGAGGAACTTTAAAACTAAAACAAATGAAGATATGTGAATGAGTAAAAAAATTCATTATTGTTAGCATGCCATTCCAGAAATGGCCCTAAATTTGTTCAGGCTTTCTGACCTTACGTGGCTGGCCTGACTTGGAGCCTGGTCCCGTGCCTCGATATAGCCGATCGGACCATATCAACCGGGATCCAGCGGGCACTCCAGCAGCGCCTGGGTACTGGCCTGTCTTGGCCTGTTCTCTTGGAACGCTTCCACCTGCCTGAGCTAACCCGCTGGTAAATGAGCGAGAATGTAAAGAGGGCATCAGGTGTGCGTCCTTCCGCAGCCACAGAAAGCCAGCTGCTTGTCTCTGCAAGACGCCCAGGGCAGTGCTGGCGACATATCCGAGCAATTACCTGTTTAATTCTGTCTTCCTGCTAGACTGCAAGTTCCCTGAGAGCAAAGACTGCCCTTGCTCAGAGCTGCTGCGGACGTCCCAGGCCTTGTGCCCAACGCGTCCTGAGGACGCAGAGCTGTTTGTAAATGACTGCGTGTGTGCTGTTGATTCTGAAGGACTGCTCTGCACCTTTGGCTTTGTGACTTATTAGCTCTGTGGTCACACAAAATGACCCTAGCGGTGACAAGCTTCGGGTTCATCTCCCGTAACGGGTTCTTGTGAGAATCGGGCCTTGTCTGAGTTCTTCTCACCCCTGGCCTGGCACGGTGACACGTGTCTGTCATTTCGGTACCTGGGAGGCTGAGACAGGAGGACTGCAGGTTCAAGGCTGGCCTTAGCAACTTAGCCCCTGTTTCAAAATAAAATATATAAAGTACTGGAGGTGCAACTCGGAGGTAGAGCATTACTCCCTGTTCCCTCAGCCCCCCTCCACAAATCCCATCTCTTCTCTTTCTTTTCTTCTCTTCTCTTCTCTTCTCTTCTCTTCTCTTCTCTTCTCTTCTCTTCTCTTCTCTCTCTCTCTCTCTCTCTCTCTCTCTCTCTCTCTCTCTCGGTGGTACTAGGGATGGAACCCAGGGGCATTCTACCTCTGAGCTACACCCCCAGCTCTATTTTTTATTCTTTATTTGGAAACAGGGCCTCACTGAGTAGCTGAGGCTGTCCGCGAACCGCGATCCTCCTGTCTTAGCCTCCCGAATGCTGGGATTACAAGCGTGCCCACCGCGCCCGGCTCCCCATCCCTCCTCTCTCCAAGCATTCCAGATCTATTACACATTTAAAGCTGAGATCATAGATGAGCCCAAAGAGTTTGGTGAAAGAGAACAACTTCAGGCCACTGACCTGGGATTCCCCAGATAAAGTTCAGCCGTTCCTTCCTACTCCGCAATTCCGCACGCTATCGTTTACTTGTTTCTGTTTGGATTTTCCCACTGGACTTAGGCTCTTAGAGAACTGATGTCCAGTCTCAGTCACCTTGGTATCCCCGGCACACAGCAGTGTTTGACACAGCGCAGACTCCAATGCGTGTGGAGAGCATGAATGGTACAGACTTCATGGGAAATGACCCGTAAATTTGTTTGTAAAAGGCTGCCTGGGAGCCGGGCATGGTGGGCACGCTTGTAATCCCAGTGTTTGGGAGGCTGAGACAGGAGGACTGCGGCTTGCGGACAGCCTCAGCTACTTAGTGTGGCCCTCCGCAACTCAGTGGGACCCTGTTTCAAAATAAAGAATATAAAAAGGGCAGGGGGTGTAGCTTGGAGGTCAAATGCCCCTGGGTTCCATCCCCAGTACCAAAGGGAAAAAAAAAAAGTCTGCCCAGGTTGTGGGCTTGAGAGAGCGGCGGCTGTGTCCAGGGAGCATCACCTGCAGGAGCCAGTTTGGATGCGGTGTGGTTTGGCAAGTCAAGACCTCTGCCTTTTTTTTTTTTTTTTTTTTGTGGTACTGGGGGTGGAACCCAGAGGCTTTCTACCTCCGGGCTATGCTCCCAGCCCTATTTTATATTTAATTTTGAAACAGGGTCTCACTAAGTTGCTGAGAGCCTCACTAAGTAGCTGAGGCTGGCTTCGAACCTGCACGATCCTCCTGTCTCAGCCTCCCAAGCGCGGGGATGACAAGCGTGCGCCACCACGCCCAGCGAGACCTCTGCCTTTTTGTTCATTTGTTTGGTTATTCGGGGTCTACGCATCCTTCTTGGAAAAATCCCTTCAATATATAACACTGTGAAGCACATCGTACTTATTTTTCTCTCTCTAGGACAAATGATGCCAGCCCCTTTGGCCACCCGGTGACCATGGCATAGGCCACACTCTGATTAGGACGTCCTGAGTATGAAGGGACTGACTCCTGCACAATCGATTTGAAGATAGCCTGGGATTTTATTTTATTTTATGTGTGGTACAGGGGGTGGAACTCAGGGGCTTTTCTACCTCCGGGCTACACTCCCAAACCTATTATATATTTTATTTGGAAACAAGGCCTCACTAAGTAGCTGAGGCTGGCTTTGAACCTGCGCTATCCTCCCATCTCAGTCTCCCAAGCGCAGGGATTACAAGCATGTGCCACCACACCCAGCAGTCTTGGGATTTAAAAAAATTTTTTTTTTAATTTTTGTAGCATGGAAGCAGAATATCCTTGGGTTCCATCCCCATTACCATACACAAAAAAATTGTTTTTGTGATAGTAGAGATTGAACTCAGGGGCATTATACCATTGTGCTATACCATCAACCCTTTAAGAAACAAAACTTTTTAAAAAATTTGAAGTCAGATGGGCGTGGTGGCGCACGCTTATAACCCCAGCATTCGGGAGGCTGAGACGGGAGGATCGAGGTTCGCGGACAGCCTCAGCTACTTAGTGAGGCTTTCAGCAACTCAGTGATACCCGGTTTCAAAATAAAGAATAAAAAAAAAAAAAAAAAACCATAGAGCAGGGAGTATAGCTCGGAGGTCGAATGCCCCTGGGTTCCATCCCCAGACCCGCAAAAAAAAAAAAAAAAAAAAAATGAAGTTGAGAGTGGTGGCGCACACTTGTAATCCCAGTACTTGGGAGGCTGAGACAGGAGGATCGCAAGTTTGCAGCCAGCCTCAGCTACTTAGTGAGGCCCTCCGCATAAGCGGGACCCTGCTTCAAAATAAAGAATAAAACAGGTCTAGTGGTATAACTCAGAGGTAGGATGCCCTTGAGTTCAACCCCAATTTCTTCCAAAAAATAAAATAAAATTGAAACAGGGCCAGGTGTGGTGGCACCCACGTGTAATCCAAGTACTTGGGAGGTTGATACAGTAAAATGTCAGGTTCAAGGTCAGTCTCAGCAATTTAGCGAGACCTTTTGATATAAAAAAAAAAGGGCTAGGAATGTAGCTTGGAGTTAGAATGTCCCAGGGTTCAATCTTTAGTACAAAAATAAATAAATAAATAAATAAATAAATAAATAAATAATGGTCCTGGACCATTAGGTAAAGACCTTAGGGACACAGGGTCTATTTTTTTTTTTCCTGATTACCAATATTGACTATAAAATCTTGAAAAGAAAAAACATAAAGAAGGTAACCATTACCTGTAATTGTATATCCCAGAGATAAATGTTACAATATTTTATTTTATTTTTGTTTGTTTATTTTTTGCGGTACTGGGGACTGAACCTAGGACATTCTATCTCAGAGCTACACCCCCAGCCCTATTTTTTTATTCTTTATTTTGGAAACAGGGTCTCACTAAGTTTGGGAGCACCTCATTAAGTAGCTGAGGCTGACCTCAAACCTGCCATCCTCCTGTCTTAGCCTCCTAAGTACTTGGATTACAAGTGTGTACCACCAAGCCCTGCTTCACAACATTTTATTTTAATATACTATGAACTTTATAATTGTATTATAGAACCAATGTTATACAGAACACACTTTATATAGCTGTCTTTTTATCATCTCACAGTTGTTATGCTGGTTTTTTTTTTTGTTGTTGTTATTTGTTTTTGGTGCTAGGGTTTGAACCCAGGGGCACTCTACCTCTGAGCTCTACCTCCCGGCCCTTTTTAGTTTTTATTTTGAAACAGGGTCTTGCTGAGTTGCTGAAGCTAGCCTCCAGCTTGTGATCCTCCTGTCTTAGCCTCCCAAATACTGAGATTACAGGTGAGCGCCACCACGCCCGGCTCTGGCTCCCATTTCCTGAGTCCCCATCACTGGACACTTAGGTTGTTTCCAAGGCTTCCTTTCAGAAGACAGTGGCAGGAGTCACACGGCAGGTGGAGATCTCCTGAGACATAAATGAGGTGAGCAAGTGTAGGCGAAGGTGGCTAGGCTGGGAAAGACCAGACTTGGGTAAGGTCACAGCTCTCTTCAGATATTTGCAGGTCGTCATTTGGAAGAGGACTGACTTGGTGTGTGTGTGTCGAATGGGAAGATGCAGTCAGCTGGTGGAAACTGTGTCCGGTCTCGCTCCTGGGAGGTAGTGATGCGTGTTCCATACAAAAAGCCAGGGCAGCTTGAGGAGACTGTGAGCTGCCTTTAGTGAATATTTTCTGCCATAGGCCAAAGCGTCACTGGCCTTAATAACAGGTGTGAAAGAGCAGAAAGACCAGTGCTTCGAGAACACGGAAGGCGATGGGCTTATTTATCTACTCCTGGAAGGAGAAGGGGTTTTAGAAAAGGGCTTAAAAGTTAAAATTTGAATTCAATCCTCTTACTCTTTCCAACAGAGCCCATGATTTATACAGTGATTTGCAATTCACAAAGTATTATGAAGAACCCCCCCCCCCTTGAAGATAATGAAGCAGAGCCAGGTGTGGTGGTGCACACCTGTAATCCCAGTACTTGGGAGGCTGAGATAGGAGGATTGCAGGTTTGAGGACAGACTTAGCAATTTACTGAGACTCTCAACAATTTAGCAAGACTCTTTAAAAAAAAAAAGGTGAGAGTTTGGGGACATAGCTTAAAGATTGAATGCCTCTGTGTTTGTTTTTTTTTTTTTTGAAACAGGGTCTAAGTGCAGAGAGCCTCACTAAGTAGCTGAGGCTGGCCGTGAACCTGAGATCTTCTTGTCTTAGCCTCCCAAGTCCTAGAATTACAAGCGTGCACCACCATTGCCCGGCTCTGCCTTTGGGTTTAAATACCAGCATCACTCAGAGAAAAATAAGAAATCAGACTCAGAGAGGTGAAATAAACCACCTACACTCCAGCAGCTAGGGGGTAGTTGAGCCTAGCTTAGACCTGCACATTCTCTGTCCTTACGGCCCCCCGCCCCCCAAGTTGTTGGTGTTATTATCAAAGTCATTAATTCCTCCTAAAAGATCTGGGCTCCTGAGATAGTGTCTAAGCCCTGTTTCATTTAAAAAATGAAAATATCAATGTTTCAGTGACTACTGTGACCCGATGTCGCCGTTACGTTCACAGGTCTGTGTGGAAGTCTCCGCGCCCCCACGGCAACCCCTGTGCACCTGCGACAGGTGGGGCTCTTGGCTCTTCCGTCTCTAGCATGGACGTAAGGTTCGGTGATGGCTTCCCTTGCTTTCTGCTGAGGCTTTGGTGAGCTGAGAGCTCCGTGCCTCCCACGTGGGCACCGTCTCAGACCCGTGTGCCTCCCCCGGTCAACTCAGAGCCCTGGGCTCTACGCCCGTGCTCTACCTGTCTCGCTGCAAAGCACAGAGCCAGGAGCTTCCCCCATCTCCAGCGCCACCCCGAGTCCTTGCCTCCACCCTAGTCTTTGGGGGCTAGACAGGCTGGAAGGAAGGCCAGGTCCTCTTCTGTCTAGAGTGGTCACCAGCTCCCTGCGGCTGCTCCTGGGGTATCCTTGCTTACCTGGCCTTTTTTTTTTTAGCAAAAGCAGAGTAGTCCCTGTGAGAAAGACCCAGCCCAGCAGAAAGGCCCCCTGGCCTAGTGCTCCGGGAAGGCTCTCGGCCTTGCTCTGGCCTCAGAGCCCTCCCTATCTCCAGGAAGCCTGCATCCACCCGGGGCAGAGGGGCCTACCGCTAACCCCTCTGCACCCACAGGCCAGTGTGTGCCTCCTGCTTTTAACCATTTCTTGGTTTTAGCTGCTTGCATCTCCCACCCAACTCTTGCTGATTTGCAATTCTAAGACGACTCGACTTTTTCTTTCTTTTCTTTTTTCATTTTTTCCCTATTTATTTATTTACTTATTTATTTTTGCAGGTCTGGGGATGGAACCCAGAGGAATTCTACCTCTGAGCTATACCCCCAGTCCTATTTTTTATTCTTTATTTGGAAACAGAGTCTCGCTACATTGCCGAGGGCCTCACTAAATAGCTGAAGCTGGCTTCGAACCTATGATCCTCCTGTCTTGGCCTCCCAAATACTGGGATGATAGGCGTGCACCACCATGCCTGGCCTTCCTATTTTATTTTTATTTGGAAACAGGGTCTTACTAAATTTCTGAGGCTGGCTTCAAGCTTGCAATCCTCCTGTTAGTCTCTGGAGTACTGGCATTATAGGTGTGCACCACCACTCAGCTTGATTTTTCCTGTGTGTGTGGGGGGGGGATACTGGGGATTGGACCTAGGGGCACTCTACCTCTGAGCTACACTCCCGGTCCTATTTTATTGTTTATTTTGAAACAGCGTCTCACTAAGTTGCGGAGGGCCTTGTGTTATTGAGATGGGCCATAAACCTGCGATCCTCCATCTTAGCCTCCTAAGTACTGGGACTACAGGCGTGCACCACCCCGTCTGATGACTTTTGCTTTTAAAGGTCTGGAAGTGAGCCGTGCGTGGTGGCGCACGCTTGTAATCCCAGCATTTGGGAGGCTAAGACCAGAGGATCACGGTTCTGGGACAGCCTCAGCTACTTAGGGAGGCCCTCTGCAACTCAGTGAGACCCGGTTTCAAAATAAAGAATAAAAAATAGGGCAGGGAATGTAGCTCAGAGGTCGAATGCCCCTGGGTTCCATCCCCAGACCTGCCAAAAAAAAAAAAAAAAAAAAAAAGTCTGGAAGTAAATCCTATATGCCAGACATGGTCCTTTGAAGCAAAGATGAAAATATAGGACCCTTGTCTTAAAAGCACAGATAATTTAGAAATGAAGAGAGGGGTTTGTTGTCTTTCATGAATGACTTTCCCCCTTGTTTTGTGTGGTACTGGGTATGGTATGAGACCTAGGTGCATTCTCCCTCCAAGCTACGCCCCCCAGCTCTATTAATTAAATAATTAATTAATTAATTTTGCGGGTCCGGCGATGAAACCCAGGGGCATTAGACCTCCGAGCTACACCCCTGCCATGTTTTTTATTCTTTATTTTGAAACAGGGTCTCACTGAGTTGCAGAGGGCCTCACTGAGTAGCTGAGGCTGTCTGCGAACCGCGATCCTCCTGTCTCAGCCTCCCGAGTGCTGGGATGACAAGCGTGCACCACCACGCCCGGCTTTATTTTTGTTTTGAAACAGAGTCTTGCTAGGTTGCCGAGAGCCTCGCTGTGCTGCCGAGGCTCTCCTGGAGCCCGTGAGCCTCCTAGCTCAGCGATTCTAGGCGTGTGCCTGGCTCACTTCTTGCCTTTTGACTCTTTCCTTACGTGCTTGATAGCGCATGCGGACAGAAGGCGGTTCGGTTTTGCATTGGGGCTATAGAAGTTGAAAGACTTGACCTGTCAGAGGTCCTGTTGATGCCTCTGTCCAAACAGAACGGACAAGTCCATGGTCCTCAAACCGGCTGTGAGAAAGCTGAGATGGAACCCGCTAGCTACAGGGAACCCTTAGCGGTACTGTAGCTCTTCCGTGGAACCTCTTCTGCCTTCGCTGACTACAGCCATCTTTCCCCTAGCACTAGAAAAATTCCATCCCAGATAAGCTCAGAAAAAAGAACACTTCCTGTTTCTATACAGGAAATGCTGGACAGCTTCCCCTAACGTTTATGATTGTAAAAAACCTCGGTAGGATGGAGGAAGATAGTAGGGGGGACAACCGCAGCAGGAGTTGATCTTCCATTTCAAAGCTACAAAACAGGGCTGAGTGTTGCTTAGTAGAGTATGTGTTTAGCACGCTTGGGAGGCCCTGGGTTTAAGCCTCAGTGTGTGCAGGCACACACACACTCACAAAACCACCACCGCCATAAATAGCAAACTCAACCAGAGAAAAACAGACAAACACAAATAAAAACAGTACTTCCAATATTCTAGATACAGTCCTTTGGAACAAAGATGAAAATATAGAATACTTCTAAAAGCACTTATAATTTAGAAAGAAACGTAAATGTAATATAAAAGACAGTAAGTAATACCATCGCTGCAGCCACAGAAATATATTTTGGGTTAAGTTGAAGACAAAATAAGAAAAAAATGGAAGTAGCAGAATCTGCATATTAATACAGTGGAAGAACATGAAATGATGCCAACTACATACTTTGATTAAGAAGTCAAGACAAGCTGAGTGTGGTGGTGCCTGCCTGTAATTCCAGCACTTAGAGACGGAAGGATTGCAGGTTTGAAGCCAGCCTCAGCAATTTAGGAGCCTCTCGGTAACCTAGAGAGACCCTGTTTCTTCAAAATAAAAAATTAAAAAGACTGGGGGTGTAGTTTGGAGCTAGAATGCCACTGGGTTCAGTCTCCAGCAAAACACACACACACACACACACACACACACACACACACACACACACACAGCAAAAAGGCAACACTTTCAAGAATTATGGTGCTAATGAGCCACAGAAGGAAGGGGGTTTGTAGAAGTCCATGCCTCCTGCCTAATTTTTAATTTCATGTACTTAATTATTTTTCATAGTTTCATTAGGACCATTTTCCTCAACGTGTTAATTTTGAGGAAGCTATTATATGTGTATGAATCAATAGATAGATGTGAATTTTCTTTTCAACGCTTGCCAAAATGTTGCAACATATTGTTTCAAGATGTCCTGAAACAGTGTGAAATACTTTAACAATTTCATATTTTCTCTTTAACCTTTATCTTAATGTCATAGGAAAAGAAAATATTAATGATAATTCATGAGGCGATATTGGTAAACATGCTTACACGATAGGAAAGTAATGAATACTGTCCTCTTTTTAAGTACCACAATTTGGACCACATTTAGCATAAGACAACTTCGGGGAGAATGCTGGCAGAGTGCTGAGTTGCGGCTCAGGGTTAAGAGGAGGCAGGGAGGCTAAACAGGGAAAGAGCCTGGGCAGGCTGACTGAGGAGGTGCCAGGAATGCAGTCAGCCACCGGGTGAGTTGACTGGGGTGATGGACGCATGGCTTTGCTATCCATACGCCCATCTACCAGTGGACAGCCTTCCATTTTTCTTTCCTTTCTTTTTTTTTTTTTAATCTCTCTTGCTCTTTTATTTTTTAGCAGCAAAACTACAAAAGAGAAATCAATAACAAGATGACGCTTTCCCCATTGCTTCATGAGCAGCTGATGTGCACTGGCAGGGCACCAATACCCAATAAACACTTTTCTTTTGTATTAGGGATTGAATACAGGGGCATTCTACCTCCATGCAACACGCCCAGCCCTATTTTATTTTTATTTTGAAACAGGGTCTTGCTGGGTTGATGAGAGTCTCACTACTTGCTGAGGCTGCCTGCGAACGTGTCTGTGATCCTTTGGTCTCAGCTTCCTAAGTACTGGGATTATAGACATGTGCCATCACGCCCAGCTCAATAAAGGAATTTTTAAAGACACTAAATGCGGTGGGAGGTGTAGGTCAGTGGTAGAGAGTGTGCCTCCAATTCAATAGGTCCTGGATTCAATCTCCAGCATCTGCCCCCCCATAAAACCCTAAAAGGACACTAAATGGTAAAGGAAATTCAAATGAAAACAAGATAGTGTGGAAGAGTATAAGAACGATTATTTCCACATACTACTTTCGGGAACAAAAATTTGTGAAATAATTTCTGAGGGATATTTTAGCAATATGAATGAAAAGTTTTTTTTTAAAGATACATAACATGAGCTGAAAGAAATAACTGGACAAGTGTGTAAAAAGTATATATAGCACGTTAGGGAACTTTGTCTTGACAATGAAAAGAAAAAGTAAAAATAAAATATGGGTTAAATGATTTAAATCCTATTCAGTTGAGAATACTAATAGCAAGCTGGGCGTGGTGGCCACGCTTGTAATTCCAGTACTTGGAGGCAGAGACAGGAGGATCGCAGGTGCAAAGACAGTCTCGGCAACCTTGTGAGGCCCTCATAACTTAGTGAGAACCTGTTTCAAAAGAAAACATAAGCCGGGCATGGTAGCGCACGCTTGTCATCCCCGCGCTTGGGAGGCGGAGACAGGAGGATCGCGCAGGTTCAAAGCCAGCCGCGCTGGCATAAGAGACCCTGTTTCAAAAATATAAAACAGGTCTAGGAGTGTAGCCCAGAGGTAGAAGGGCTTCCAGGAACCCCAGTACCACAAAAAAAATTAAAGAAGAAAACATAAATATAGGGCTGGGGGTGTAACTCAGAGGTAGAAATGCCCCTAGGTTCAATCCCCAGTACTGTGAAGAAAAAAAAGAATATTAATAGCTGTTAAAATTATCTAAATTTCAGTGGACTAACACAAAAATGTATTCATAGTATAATTTTAAGTAAAAAAAAAAGTATGAGTTGGGCATGGTGGCACACACTTGTAATCCCAGCATTTGGGAGGGTAAGACAGGAGGATCGCGGTTCGTGGACAGCCTCAGCTACTTAGTGAGGCCCTCTGCAACTCAGTGAGACCCTGTTTCAAAGTAAAGAATAAAAAATAGGGCAGGGGGTGTAGCTCGGAGGTCGAATGCCTCTGGGTTCCATCCCAGTACCGCAAAAAAAAAAAAAAAAAGGCTAGGGTATAGCACAGAGAGAATGCCTCAGGTTCCTGGGTTCAACCGTAGTAACACACACACACACACACACACACACACACACACACACACACACACACAGCAGAAACACCTCTGTGTGTCATTTGTGAGGCCTCCCTGAGGAGCACTGGGAGGGATGTATGCTAACATGAAGATACTAATAACGCGTTTTTCTGAGTGATCTCTGAGTTATCATTACCTCCTTATTGTTTTCCATATTGTAAAATCATTACCACCGTATATTACTCTTTTGGTTTTTATTGAGACCACAAGTGTAGACATTGAGTATTAACTTTTTTTTTTTTTTTTTTTTGCGGGTCTGGAGATGGAACCCAGGGGCATTCTACCTCTGAGCTACACCCCCTGCCCTATTTTTTTTTTCTTTATTTTGAAACCGGGTCTCACTGAGTTGCAGAGGGCCTCACTAAGTAGCTGAGGCTGTCCGCGAACCGCGATCCTCCAGGTCTCAGCCTCCCCAATGCTGGGATTACAAGCGTGCGCCACCACGCCCGGCTGAGTATTAACTTTTGGGTTGTAGCATACTACCACTGTCAGTTTCTATAAGGCCTCTCTCATTTCAATTAATTTTTTTTCTTTTTTTGTTTTTTATTTTTGGTACTAGGGATGGAACCCAGGGGCTTTTCTACCTCTGGGCTACACTCCCAGACCTATTTTATATTTTATTTGGAAACAGGGTCTCTTAAGCCAGCTGAGGCTGGCTTCAAACCTGCTCAATCTTCCTGTCTCCGCCTTCCAAGTGCAGGGATTACAAGCCTGTGCCACCACGCCCGGCAATTGTGTTTCTTTTGAAATATACATATATATGCATTTCTTTAAAAATCAGAACACGCAATAAAGCTTCTACAATGGTCTTATTTTAGAAGCCTGTAGGACTAGCAGGAGTGTCAGATTCTAGGCCACACATTATCCAGAGCCAAATTGTACATTGTCCACCTTCTGACCTGGTGCGAGGGGCAGAGATATGAATGTTTCTTTGTCTCCGGAATATTTGGTTTATAATTCCCAACAGGATTCCAAGTACTAAACTTTTAGGTTTAAAATTATGTATTAACAGCCAGTTGTAGTGGTGAACTCTGTAATCCCAGTACTTGAGAGACTGAGCCAGGAGATTGCAGGTTCAAGAGGAGCCTCAGCAGTTGAGTGAGACTCTCGGCAACCTAGCAAGACCCTGTTTCTGTTTTCTTTTCTTTTTTCTTTTCTTTCTTTTTTTTTTTTTTTTTTTTTTTTGCAGGTTTGGGGATGGAACCCAGGGGCATTCGACCTCCGAGCTACACCCCCTGCCCTATTTTTTATTCTGTATTTTGAAACAGCGTCTCACTGAGTTGCAAAAGGCCTCACTAAGTAGCTGAGGCTGACTGCAAACCGAGATCCTCCTTTCTCAGCCTCCCGAATGCTGGGATTACAAGCGTGTGCCCCCACGCCCGGCTAAGACCCTGTTTCAATACAAAAAACAAAAAGAGCTCAAGGTGTGGGTTGGAGGTAGATCATCCCTGGGTTCAATCGCTGGTGCTCACCTCTCGCCCCAGCATCAAGAGGGGTTACTGCCAGACGTGGTGCACACCTGCAATCCCAGTACTTGGGAGGCAGAGACAGGAGGATCATAGGTTTGTGGCCAGCCTCAACGACTTAGTGAGGCCCTCTGCCTCAAAGTAAGACCTCATTTCAAAATAAAAATTAAAATAGGGTTGGGAGTACAGCTGAGAGGTAGAATGCCCTTGGCTTCAATTCTCATTACCACTAAAAAAAAAAAAAAAAAAAAAAAAAAAAAAAAGTGATTACTAAGGGATGTAGAACAGCTAAGAGAAACTCTCACCCTGAGCTGGCTGATGTACACCAGTACCCGGGAGGCTGGGACAGGCGCGTCACAGGTTCAAGGCCAGCTAGTGAGACCCTGTTTCAAAATAAATAAAAGAGGGCTCAGTGAGCCCGGCATGGTGGCGCACGCTTGTAATCCCCACGCTTGGGAGGCGGAGACAGGAGGATTGCCAGCCGCGCTGGCTTAAGAGACCCTGTTTCCAAATTTAAAAAATATATAAAATAGGACTGGGAGTGTAGCCCGAAGGTAGAAGGGCTTCCAGGGACCCCAGTAACACCACCAAAAAAAAAAAAAAAAAAAAAAAAAATAGGGCTCAGTGGTAGAATGCCCCTAAATTAAATCCCCTAGCCCACAAAACGAGGGGTTGGGGGAGCGGCAGTCGTAGCTTAGTGGTAGGGCGCCCCTGGCTTCCATCTCAGTCCCTGCTTCATTAGGACCCTAATAAGGTATCTCTAAGTAGGTGTGACTTAAACGACAGACTCTTCGGTCTCACAGTTCTGGAAGTTAGATGGCCCAAACCCCGCTGGGTCAGTTCCTTCTCCGGGCTCTGGTTAATCTGCTCTCTTTGCTAGCACCTGGCAGCCTCAGCTGTTTCTCGGTCTGTAGATGGCTGCCTTCTCTCTGTGTCTTTGCACGGCCTTCTCTGCGTACACATCCGTCTCTAGGCCCCAGTATCTCCCTGTTAGGAGGACACTGGTCTTTCTGGACGGGCCCAGCCTAGCGACCTCGTTTTGACTTGATCACTTCTGAAGACTCTCCCTCCAGACCATCTGCCCTCTTTATGGTGTGGGGGGAAGGACATGATCTTTGCGACTGTGCTTCGGCTAGCGTCCTGTCTTTACCAAATCATGGTGGTGCGGCCTGGAATGAATCAGTCGCTCACCTTGTTCTCTGTGTGATGGCGCGTCACGCTGTGAGGAGTCCAGAGACTCCGGATGAGCTGGGGAGCCAGGCTACGATTCGAGGTGGTCTTGGGTTTCCCAGGTTAGCGTCCATGAACAGCAAGTCTTAGCGAAGCCCTGGAAGAGTGTCAGACGTCAGCAGGGGTATAATCTCTGACCCCAGCCAGCACTACCCTGGCATCTGTTCCGGAGTGCCTACAAGTGCTCACTTGTTTGGCGCCAGCCATAATTTACAGGCTCCTCTTTAGGCGAAGCCTATATAAAACCATTTAACAGCATTCCAACCTGGGCTCGGCAGGCCACTGATCAATGTTGGCAAGGCTGTCATGCTGGGGGAAAGGTATAGGCCTGAAGACCACCAAGGGCTTGTCTTCCTGCAGGGCCACACTCTCCAGAATCTGCCTCACCCTGACAATCTTCTAGGTTATCTGATGGAAGACAAGGACATTATTTTGGAGACACTGTCGTATTCTGTCCTGGTGACCCAGAAGACCAATTAGGCAAGTTTCCTCCATGACCAGGAATAAACATTTGACTCAAATGTAACATAGTGGTAAAGGCTGCGAATGCTTAAGTGTTGCCACAGAAGTGGACCCTTGGCCACTAGGGTGGGGAGCAGGAAGGGGAGAGGGAAGGACAGGGTGGTCCTAGGAGTGGAAGCTGGGGCTTGAGAGGAATCAGGTAGCAGCCTCCCCTCCGAATAGGGAAATTCCAGGCCACTTCCTCTTCCTTCAAGGCAACTAAGTTGAATGTGGACTTTAATTAAGTTATCAGGGCAGTTTTGAAAATGTCAGCAATCTGAATGTCGCTTTGCCAGTCCTGGCAACTTCTTGATATCACGAAGTAAGCTATATGACTTTTTTGGGGGTCTAATTTATTTTAGGTTTAGCTAGTCTGACTTCTTTCGGGGCCTGTGATAATTTGAATGGTCGCCATAGTATACCAGTGCGGAAATGCTGGAAACGATTTAAAGCGAATGTCTTTTCTTGAGTCACATAGGGTAGAGACCCGTATTTATTTCCAGCGTTTTTTTTTTTTTAAACACCTAATAGTTTTTAAGATTACATGTTTTTAAGATTGTATCTATTGCAGCTGTATTTGTGAACAGCTTAAGAGAAAAATCGGTCTGGCCATGATTCTAAAATGGCAAAAGCAAGCTTCGAAATGAATCCACAGATGAGTGACTTTGGGCGCAAAAGAGCACATATACACATATCCCTTGTAGCTCCGCATCAAACGGCCATTATTTTAGTTGGTACAAAAATACAATTTCCAGCCGGTGGCTGCCTACTAATTACAAAGTAGCCGGCACAGCACACCGGGCTTTGGACGCCAGGAGAGCACGCCCGGCGACATCTGGCCAGGCAGAAGAAGGGGCAGCCCGGATAAACACGAAGGCCAGCATATTAAGAGTCCGGAGGGTGAAGGCCGAGCGGGCACCTGCTGAGCGGGGCGATGCGGGAGCCGCCGGGCGCGGAGCGGGGCCCGGCTCGGAGGAGGACTGCCAGGTGGGGAGGGCGCGGCGGGGAGGAGAGCTCCCCCGGCCGGGCCGGCGGCGGCGGCGGCGGCGGCGGGGCATCCCGGAATTCCTGAGATGTCTGCGCCGGAGCCGCCTCCTCCCCGCCCCCGGCGCGGCCGCGGCGGGCGCCTTCCGGCGGGGGCGGCGGGCCCTGGAGGATCCTCGCGCGCCGGCCGGCCGCGCGCCCCCGGGGACCCAGCGAGCGCCGCGGACCGCGGTGAGAGCCCGGGGCGCGCGCGGGGTGGGCTTCGCGGCCCCCTCCCCCGCCGCCGCGCCCCTCCCCCCGGCGCGGGCGGGGCTGCGGGCGCGCGACGCGGAAGCGCGGGGCTCGGCGGCGGCGGCGCGGGAGGCCGCGCGCGCTCCCGGGGCCGCAGTGGGCGCGTGCGCGCGCGCGGGGCGGGGCGGGGCGGCCGGGAGCGCGGGGGGCGGGGGGGGGCGCCGCGCGCAGCCCGGCCGCCGCCTCGCCCCCGTCCCTTTCCCCTTCCCTCCCTCGGCCGGCCGTCCCCCTCCGCTCCCCTCCCCCGAGCGCATCACGCGCCCTCCTCTGACACTCGTAGCGGGCCCGAGCTCCGAATTTATCCTTCACGTGACCTGAGGGGGTTGGTGGTTGGCTGGGGACGGAGGGGAGAGGGGCGGGAGGGAACGGAATCTGCCGTTGCCCGGGCAACAGGCCCCGCCCGCCGGCCGGGGGCCGGGAGGCGCGCGGCGGACGTCAGCACGTCAGCCGGGGTTTTGCGCTTTGACTGACAGTTGCCATAGCGACCGGGTCGGTCCGTCGCCATTTTGTTGGTTGGTTTTTTTTTAAACCCTTTCGCTTCCCGCCCGAATAATAATAAAAAGCCCCATTGGAGTGAGGCGGGGGTGGCGGCGGCAACCGCGGCGGGGGGATCCGGGGAGACCGCTGCCGTCGCTGCTGCCGATCGCGGCCGGGGCCGGGCCGGAGCGGGCGCCGCCGCCGCGGGTCCTGCCGCCGCCGCCGCCGCCGCCGCCGAGGGCGCCGCCGCCGCCGCCGCCGGGCGCGGGCGGGCCGGGAGCGCGGGAGAGCGGCGCGGGCGGCTGCGCGTGAGTGTGCGCGAGTGTCCGCGGCGGTGCGCGCGGCTGGGGGCGGGCGGTCGGCGCTGCTGGCGGAGCCCTCGCCCGCCGCCGGCCCGGCGCTGCTCGCTGCGCAGCTTCGGCGCGCGCGCCATTTTGTGCGATTTACGGAATCCTGCCGGGACGCCGCGCCGGGAGCGGCCGCCGCCGCCGCCGTCTCCGCGCCGGGCCGCGGACTCGGGCCGCGACTGCGGAATTCGCCGGGAGGGGCGGCCGCTCCCGGGCCGCGCCGCGCCCGCCCGCGGAGCGCCGAGGACGGCGCCATCGCCGGTGAGTGCGGGCGCGGGCGGGCGGCCCTGCCATCTTAGGCGGCGGCGCCGGGCCGGGCAGCGCGGCTCCTCCCTCGGCCCTCCTCTCGGCCCGGCGGGCCGCAAGGACAATGCGCGCCAGGCCGCGGCCCGCCGGCGCCCGGGCCCGCCGCCGCCGCCGAACTTCCCCGCGGCCCGGCGCCGGCGGCCGCAGGCCCGAAAGAGTTAAGATGGCCAGCGGAGCGGGCGCCGGCCGGCCATTTGTGGCCGCGGCCCCGCCATCGGGGCGCAGCCCTCGCGCGCCGGCGCCGGGTGACGCTCGCATTTTGCCCAGGTGGCCCGAAGATGCGCCTCCCGGCCCGGGTGTCACACTCGCCTCCAGAGATCCGTGGCGGGAGCCTGCTCGGACGCGCGGCTACCTGCCCAGCCCGACCCCGGGGAGCGGCTGCCCATTCTACAGATGGGGAGCTGGAGCCCAGGGGGCAGTGACTTTTCCAAGGTCACACAGCTGGGACTCCAGGGGCCAGGTGTCCGCTCAGATCCCTAGGTTATAGCTCGTGGTCACAGATCCTGCCACATTTCGGAGCGATCCGTGTGTGATGACTCAGGGTTCTAACCTAGAGATTGTGTCCATGTATAGTTTTTTTTTTTTTTTTTTTTTTTTTTTTTTTTTTTTAGAGCGGAGCTAACTTTGTGTTTGCAGAAGTGGAAAGGTTGCCATGAGCCCTCTTAATGAAACTTGACAGCCCTTATTCCCTCCCTCCCCAAGAAAACTGGTCAGTTTTTTTTTTTTTTTTTTTTTTTTGGCGTGGAAGGAATTAAAAAACACCCCTTGGTGCATTTTTTCTTCGCACTTAATTTTTATTATGGGCATCCTTTGGGTATTGATAAGTCGTGAGAAAGTTGTGTGTGAAGTTATCTCTAGTCTCTTCTTTTTTCCTCTTAAAATACATAGATTTCCCCCGATAGTTTATATTTTTACATGTCCAGAGTGCTAAGAGTGAGTATATAGGTCTTTGATTTTGGGGTGTTATTAATGAATCCAGCTTTTAGCTTTTTATTTCTACAATCTCATCTTAATTCTTTAAGAGACTATCATTTTCAGATGGGTCTTAATTGTGAGACTAGAAATGAAATCGCATGCTAATGTTTCAAACATTGGCTAGGAAAAAAGCTTATTCGCTTATACTTATGATTTTTTAATATAAATATACACACTTAAAGTATCCAGTACTTTTGGGGGGATTTGCCTTGGCAGAGCGGTGGTGTTTATGTAGCTGTCTAAATTTATTTAGACTTCAGACCATGCCAGAAAGTTAAGGACTCCTGTCAGTGTCTACACCAAGTTCTCTTATAAAACTGGGTATAAAAAGTACATATTTACCTCTGAGAAGCATACTAAGAAATTTTTCTGGAAGAGGGGGTCACACCTGTGTAAGGTGAAGGTAACACTTTTTTATGCCTGGTGGGTGGTTTTTTTTTTTTTATTAAAGATTTTAGACTTGAAGAAATATACTTGACTGAATGGCAATTATTGGTTGGGGAGGGTGGGGAAGGGACTAGTGGGTCTAGTGAGATCTAGAGAGACTTAGAAATTAGAAATTTAATTATTTTGTAAACGTTTTAAAAACCTTTTGGCGGGACCCATTAGAAACTTCATGTAGACTGTGTGCTAGGAATTCAAAAATTAGTCCCGTTTTTAGAGGCATTGACATTCAAGATTGATAAAAGTATTCCATTTTGATACAATGTCTTGCTTGGAGATGTGGATAGTAAAAATAGACTCTCAGAAAGTTTTTTCCCTCTTTACAGTATTGTCTGAGGTCTGTCGGTTCTATTTATGGAGAGTTACTGTATTCATGACTTAAAGATTAGGGTTGGAGTGGTGAGCACAAAACATATTAAGGGAATTTAGTCTCTTATAGTGTTATGATTATCTGCAAAAGTAAAATTCAAGTCAGCTGGTGCAAAAGATGGTACATCGTGAACCTTGGCATGAATATTGTCTTTAACTTTACAAAGAAAGAAAATGCTAATTTCGCATTGAATTTTGGGTATATTACTTGACCACTTGACCACTTTTTTTTTTTTTTTTTAAAGAAATAGCTTTGAAGTATAGACTGCCCAGAGGTGCTTTTGAGTGCATGTTTAAGGCTGGCAAGTATCTAGTTATGGGGAAAAATTTTGGTTAGAAGTAGCTCTTTTTGGGTGAGAAGAAATGGCCTTGTACATGACATCAGACTATTAGAAAGGGGGGACTGGCCTAATTTGTGACTTTATTTGTCATGAGGTGTGTATCAATTTGTCTTTGCTTTGGCATTAGCATTCCTCTTACTGCAAAGAGCTTTCACTTTAAACATACACTTGAACACCACCTCCAAGCAGCCCCCCCTTAAAAAACCATTTAAACCCAGCAAAACCCTAGAGCTTCCAGAAATAGTTTTTCCATCAAGAGCTTGGCTCTTAATTTTCCAAAATTTATTAGTCTTAAAATTTTGTGGTATTCCTAAGCGGTAATTTAAACTGAACTAGGAATTCTTTGCTTTTTATTGAGTGTTTGGTGGTTTTACCTCCACATATAACTTGTCCAGTCTCAGTTTATAAGTAAAGATAGTACATGAAGCCATCGGACTTGAAACTCGATACTGTACAGTTGGCCCCATCAAAGTACATTGTGTGACCAGGATAATAATACTACCTTATATATCTATATGTGTACTAGTTCCTTACACCTTCTAAAAGACTTCGGACCATATGTCATCTTGACCATTGGGAAATCTTTTGATGGCTAGTAGAAAACTTGTGATAATTCATAAGCCAATGCTTGCACAATTTTGGATTGAAAATTTGGGGTGGTTAAATTTCATGTTTGATTACTTGGAAAAAATTATCAAGTTATTTTAGGTTACCTGAAATTCTTACCTCGGTTGCTCCTAAATGAAGAAGTCTTGCTTTGTGCATCCTGTGAATCTGTAACATTAAACTAGGATTGTGAAGCTCTCCAGTGGGCGTGGGAACGTGACGACTTCACGCGACTCCTTTAGTATGAGGTTTATAGTAGGTAATTGAAGAGAAGTCTTGTTTCCTAGTCTAGGGGCCACAGGTAGCCTTAGTTTCATCTTTTGATACTTGAAGACAGAATGACTTAGAATTGTTGAATTAAATAAACTAGCGAAATTACAAAACTTTTTTTTTTTTAAGTTACAGTTGTTGCTTTGAAATCTTATGGAGTTGTATAAGAAGTCTAGTTCTTTATTGGAGATGATATCTTACATTAAACATCTAAAATGGCACAGTTCCTTCTAAGTGTACTTTTTTGCTGATAATAGAACCATTTGGTTTCTTGGCAGTGGGTTCTTCTACTAAAGCTATGCTCCCTGTCTTTTAAGAGGTGATTTTGAAAGTTTGCATTACTCTTAAGTTTTGAGAAGATAACATGCATACATTTTTTTTTTGTTTGAGGGACATAACATTCATCTAATATATAGTGAGTAATAGTTTAAAATGTGTCCCTACTCGTGTTGATGGGCCATTTTGAATTTTGTCCCCCCATAATTGAAATGCTTAAGTTGACTTGGGCCGGGGCTAGTGAGCTAGTTGGGTAGGGAATGAAACTGATTTTCAGCACCAACCCCATTGAGTGACATCCTCATTCATTTACCCTCTAGTCGTTCTGTAGATAAGGTTTCCAGTGAGAAGAATTGATATTTAGAATTTTAAATAAATGTTCTAGATGTTTAAGGTGGAGGCTGACAAAGATGCCCACGCTGTGACGTTCCCCAGGTTGTCGGTGGAGGTGGGGAGAGCGCTGAGATGCTGAGCAGAGCCCCAGAGCCAGGCCGCTCTGGCGCCTCCCGGGCCTGCTAGTAGTTACCCTAGGGTTCTCGCGAAGGGGGACGGCATGCGGCCCCTCTCTTCTTGGCTTCCTTCGCTCTTCCCTTCCAGTCTCTCTTTCATTCCCGCTCACTACTTCAGAGAGGCCTTCCCCAAGCCCCAGTGTGGGTGGAGTCCCTTGCCACTCAGTCTTCTTTACATAAACAAGACTCTCTTTTTCTTATATCCCTTATTGCAATAGCTATATTATTACTTGTATATGTTTGTATCTATAATTATTAAATGTTTGTCTCTGCCGGGCGTGGTGGCGCACGCTTGTAATCCCCAGTACTTGGGAGGCTGAGACAGGAGGATCGCACAGGTTCGAAGCCAGCCTCAGCTACTTAGTGAGGCTCTCAGCAACTTGGCGAGACCCTGTTTCCAAATAAAATATAAAATAGGTCTGGGAGTATAGCCCGGAGGTAGAAAAGCCTCTGGGTTCCATCCCCAGGACCATACCCCCCCCCAAAAAAAAAAAAAAAAGTCTTGTCTCTTTCTCTCCACTAGATGGTCAAGTCCATTTGGATAGCAGTAGGTCTTTGGGTCACTGTGCTGCAGTGCCTGGCACACAGCCGGGGTGGATATACACGTGTGTACGTGGAATGAGGACTCTGCGTGCCGAATCCTGCTCTGTTCCACTCCTTAGCTGTTTAATCTTGGGCAAAACAGCTTCTCTCTGCCTCAATCTTACATGCCAAATGTGGATAGCACCAGCTGCACCACTTAGGGTTTTGAGGCTGTAAAATGAGATCTTTAATGAGTTTTTTTTTTTTTGTAAAAGTGTAAGATTCTATATAAATATAAGATGGTGTAGTAGCAATAATCCTAGTAATGAGGCTACCCAATAGGAAACTTTATTGCGATTTATACTCCAATTGTAAATTCTCTTAGTTTTCCTGAATTGCAAGGTAGCTATTATTTGGTATTCATAAATTTAAACTTTTTTTGGTGTGTGGTCTTGGAGATGGAATCCTGGGGCTTTATATCGCCGGGCTATACCCCTGTTTTAGTTTTTATTTGGAAATAAAGTCTTGCTAAGTTGCTGAGGCTAGCTTTGAACCTGCGATCATCCTCGGTATTGCAAGTACTAGGATTACAAGCGGGTGCCACTATGCCTGGCTTAAATTTAAACCTTGTATATTATATGCGTATTGGGCTTGTGTCTGACTAAAAGTGACCTAAACAAGAAATTTATTTTCCCCTCATAAAACAACAATTTAAGTAATCCGAGGCACATTGAACATTTATGACCCCACAGTATGCCCTGGTTCCTCTCTCTCGTTGCTTTTCTCTACCTAAGGAATCACCCGCTTCTTTATAGTACAGAGTAGATCCCCTCAGCACATGCACAGTTCAGGAATGGGATTGAGGAAGGCACATTTTTTTTTTTTTCCTTTAAATACAAACCTGGAAGTTGCATATGTAACTTTTGACCACACACTATTGGTCAGAACCTAGTCACATGACCGTATTTAGTTGCAAAGTAGGCTGGGATATGTGGCCCATGGTAGGTGACCAGCTGAAAATTTATTTCTACTGAAGAAAGCAGAATGAGGGGAAATTAAACACTGCTTGTCGTGCCTTCACGTGTTCTGGAAGGACTTTCAGAAATAAGGCAACTTATTTCATTAATACGTTTTATTTTCTGTTTGGCCATTAATCTTTTGAATTGTAGAATACAAATTCCAAGTTCATTAGCTGCGTCCTGCAAATGCATCAGTTATTTAAGAGATATATACATATATGTATATGTATTAGATATATACATCTGTAGTAAGAGTAGAAAAACCTATCTGTACTTTTAGTAGAAAGGGGTCTGGGGCCTAATTGCATAGTTATGTTTACGGAAATTTTATTTCCTGATAGCCCATAGTTCTTGATAGCTGTGAATATCATGTAAATATTATTTGGAACCTAAGCTCTTGAATTTAGCTATAATAGTCCACTGGACCATAATGTGTATGTATTCCTGGCATCACATAATGGTAGAATAACACTTGGATCTTGTCTGGATTTCAGTAAATGTTGGAGTCACTGAGCATTGCAATGAGGATGATAGTAGTGACTTTTAAAAATGCATTTACCTTCCAGGAGCTGGGTATGGTGGTGTACATCTAGTCCCAGTACTTGGGAGTCTGAGACAGGAGGATCACAGGTCAAGGCCAGCCTCAGCAACTTAGCTAGAACTTGTTTCAAAATAAAAAGCAAAAAGGGCTGAGGTCAGGGGTAGAATGGCCTCAGGTTCAATCCCCAGTGTCCTCCCCTCCCGCCCAGGGAAATTAAAGAAAGGAAAACACATTTGACATTTAGGAACTTTTTCTCTAATTCCTGTGAGTATTAAAAAAGAGGAAGATGTAGGGTTCCTTTGAACTAGATTCACAGCTCTAGTGGGACTTGGGGAAGCTAATGGTTCTCAGAAGTCTCCTGGCCAACTTGCCACAGTTACAGGATTTTCAGGCCCAGGTACTTTTGGTGCGGGGATGGGACCCAGGGGCCTTCTGCCCTGAGCTACCTCCCAGCCCTGGTGGCCCTCCTGTCTCCGCTTCTCCAGGCCTGGGATTCGGTGCTTTTCTTCCTGTAGGTTTGGGTGATGCTCCGGTTCGGTCTCTTCGTAGGATGCCAGGTGGTCCTGCTGCAGTAGGGCAGTTTGAGAAGCACTGGAGCACTTCACCTCCGTCATCGCATGGGGAATCGGAGGCCAGGCCCGAGTGATGAGCGCCGCGAATAAGCAGGCTTGGGGCGAGCTGGAGTTATTCTGGCTTTCGGTTTTTCTTTCTTTCAGGAGAAATAGAGCACAAGGCATAGGAATAGATAGCTGCTGTCCTAAAATGTTGGTGTGTGTGTGCGCGTGCGCGTGCGTGCGTGCGTGCGTACGCGCGCTCATTTCTGGTGAATGGTTGGCTTACTTGTTCTTTTAGCCCTATAGAAAAATAAGATGAGTTAGTCCAATGAGTATTTAATAGTGAGAAATTGGAGTCCCCCCCCCCCCCAGTACTGGGGATAGAACCCAGGGCATTCTACCTCTGAGCTATACCCCCAACCCCATTTTTATTCTTTATTTTGAAACAGGGTGTCACTGAGTTGCAAAGGGCTTTGCTAAATAGCGGAGGCTGTCCGCAAACCGTGATCCTCCTGTCTCAGCCTCCGGAATGCTGGGATGACAAGCGTGCGCCACCACGCCCGGCTTAAAATACAGTATTGTTAGTGTTAGGACTATAGCGGCAGCAGCAGGGTAGATGGGTAGGTAGGAACTTGGTATGACTAGAAGAAACAAGATAAGTCGTGTCCCAAATTATCACTTGCCTTTTTATATGGTTGCTCGCAATTTTAACTCTTGGGACTCATTCCATTAAATAAAGGTAAGATCTGGATTCCCTAATTTAAAATGAAAACATTTCCAGAGGAATATTCTTTTCCTAGCCGGTTTAACACTTTTTATTAAATCATTCATTTGGCTATCAATTTAAAAATTAGAGATTAACACCTGCAAAAAGATCTCTTTGGAGGGACAAGGAAAGAGGAAGAGCACAGCACATGTGCCTTTTTCTTCAGTAAATGAAGGATATAGTTGAGAACCAAGTCAGTTTGTGGGTGGGTAGTCATGGGAAGATTCATTGAAGTTTCTTTGGTAGCAGAGGTTATTGACATTGATGTGCCTGCCTCTCTATGGCTTCCTACACTCAGTAATAATACTGTGGATAATTTGCCAAGAATCTCTTGGGCTTGATTAACTACTGGATTGGAGGGTACATTCCATTTTTCTTAGTGTCTTGTTGCTTGTTTAGGGCTGTTATTTAAGCAGTCTCATAATATATCAAGCATATAGGGTGCAGTCTGACCACCTAGGAAATAATAACTTTTTTTTTTTTTTTTGGTGGTACTGGGGTTCCTGGAAGCCCTTCTACCTCCGGGCTACACTCCCAGACCTATTTTTACATTTTTATTTGGAAACAGGGTCTCCTAAGCCAGCGCGCACGGCTGGCTTCGAACCTGCGCGATCCTCCTGTCTCTGCCTCCCAAGCGCGGGGATTACAAGCGTGCGCCACCATGCCCGGCGAAATAATAACTTTTAAAGATCAACAAGTAATACAAGTAATATATATTTACTTTTTTTTTGGCGGGACTAGAGATGGAACCCAGGGGCATTCTACCTCCAAGCTACACCAGCCCTATTCTTTATTCTTTATTTTGAAAGAGTCTCACTGAGTTTCAAAGGGCCTCACTAAGTAGCTGAGATATCCTTGAACCGGGATCTTCAGGTCTCAGCCTCCCGAATGCTGGGATGACAAGCGTGCGCCACCATGCCCAGCTTTATATTTACTTTAAAAAAATTAGGCCTTCTGTGCCAGGCTTGGTAGTGCATGTCTGTAATCTTGTGCTTGGGAGGCTGAGGCAGGAGGATCTCAGGTCACAGGCCAGCCTCAGCAACTTACAGAGATTCTAAGCAACCTAATGAGACCCTGTTTCTAAAAAAAATAATAAAAAAATAGGGGATGGGAATGCATTCGCTTCCTTGTTGTTTGTAATGGTTCGGAAGACTTTTATGGGTGTACCTTACCTTATTTTAGTCTCCATTAAGGGATATTGAAACTGTTTTCATATTTTTGTACTTTCAAACTAGGCTAAAGTGTACTTTCTTGAATATATAATTACATTCTGTAAGCATTATTTAAAAGATTAATAGTTATCAGGAAAATGTACCAGATGTATGCACATTTGAATGTGTATTGCCAATTTGTCTTCCAAAACATAGGGCTAATTTATACTTTCACCACCAGTGTCTCGGCACAGGTTCCCAATTCTCACCAATACATGTGTTCTAAAAGTTCTAAATCTTGGTCAGTTTGGTATGTGAGTAATGTTTGGTTATTTTGATTTGCATTTCTTTAATTATGACTGAGTTTGAATATCTTAAGTTATAAGCCTTTTTTTTTTTTTGCGGTACTGGGGATTGAATCAAGGGGCATTCCACCTCAACTACAGCCCCTGTCCCTCCTTTTTTATTCTTTATTTTGAAACAGGGTCTCACTAAGTTACAGAGGGCCTCACTGAGTAGCTGGGGCTGGCTGTGATCTTGTGAACCTTCTCTTTTAGCCTCCCAAGTACTGGGAATACCAAACTGCACTACCATGCCCAGCTGTAAACCTTGTGTTTAAATAACAAAATAGCCATTCTGTGTCAGTAGTTAAAAATATTTCTTATTTATTTATTTATTTATTTATTTATTTATCTGGTGGTACTGAGGGTGGAACCCAGGGGCTTTTCTACCTCTGGGCTATACTCCTAGACCTATTTTTATATTTTTTATTTGGAAAAAGGGTCTCACTAAGTTGCTGAGAATCTCACTAATTAGCTGAGGCTGGCTTTTTTTTGGTGGTACTGGGGTTCCTGGAAACCCTTCTACCTCCAGGCTACACTCCCAGACCTATTTTATATTTTTATTTGGAAACAGGGTCTCTCTCTTTTTTTTTTTTTTTTTTTTTTTTGGTGGTACTGGAGTTCCTGGAAGCCCTTCTACCTCGGGGCTACACTCCCAGACCTATTTTTACATTTTCATTTTGGAAACAGGGTCTCCTAAGCCAGCGCGCGGCTGGCTTCAAACCTGCGCGATCCTCCTGTCTCCACCTCCCAAGCGCGGGGATTACAAGTGCGCCACCACGCCCGGCTGGAAACAGGGTCTCTTAAGCCAGCGAGGCCGGCTTCGAACCTGTGCGATCCTCCTGTCTCCGCCTCCCAAGCGCAGGGATTACAACCGTGCGCCACCACACCCAGCTTAGTTATTTAAAATATATTCTGTTGAATGGAAAACTGATGTTTTGATGAATTATGAATGCCTACAAGAAAGGGGACTCCTGTTCCTCTTCAGTTGAGTAAATGTCTGCATGTCCTCCATAAGATATGTGAGATATGGTGATACCCTTTTTCCCTCCTTGGTACTGGGGATGGAACCCAGAGGCATTCTACCTCCAAGTTATACCCCAACCCGATTTTTTTTTTTTTTTTTTTTGTTGCGGTGCTAGGGTTGGAACCCAGGGGCATTCTACCTCCGAGCGACACCCCCAGCCCTATTTTTTATTCTTTATTTTGAAACAGGGTCTCACTGAGTTGCAAAGGGCCTCACTAAATAGCTGAGGCTGGCTTTGAACCTGTGCGATCTTCCCAAGTGCTGGGATTCCAAGCCTGTACTACCACGCCTGGCTTGGCACATTCATTTTTATTTTATTTTATTTTTTGATTTTTCTGGGGATTAAACTCAGGAGCATTCTACTTCCGAGCTACACCTACAGACCTGTTTTAATTGTTGCTTTGAAACAGGGTCTCATTAAAGTTGTGGAGGGCCTCAGTAAGTTGCTGAGGTTGGTTGTGAACCTGTGATCCTCCTGTCTCAGCCTCCCAAGTACTGGGATGACAAGCTCACCCCTGTGCCTGGCTTGGGTGGTAGCTTTTGACGGCAGAAGTGAGGGAGATTTGCTTACCGTACTCTGATAGATGTGTGTATATTTCTGTGTGTAAGAACAAGCTGAATCCACGTAGGCAAGGCTGTGGGACAGGCGCACTGCCCCAGGGGGCAGGGCAGTCGTGGGCTTTTGGTTGTGGCTGTGGAAGAGTTGGGACTAGATCTTAAGGAGTGGGCGCTCTTTATGGTAGAGCCGGGACTGACAGTCCTGGGCGCTGATGTGGGCAGCCTGTGTTGGTGGCAGACATGAAAGGCAGCCTTAGGGAATGCCAAAGGCGTTCTGGGGAGTGGAGACAGGTATGGCTGCCCGGCAAGGGAGAACAGAGGTCCCTGCAGTGATGGTGGAGAGGTGACTAAGGAGGAACGCTTGCAGGATGTGGCGGGGCAGGGGATGAGAGCTGAGAGGAGGGGACAAGTGGGGGCTTCCTCAAGGGGCTTAATTGTAGCCTCATTTCCAGCAGGACAAAGTGAATATTTTGGATTCAAACAGCAGTAGAGCCGAGTCTGGAGGTGAAAGGAGGCGACTGGGCTGTGTGTGAGTGGTGCGGGTCTCTGGCCCCATCTGTTTGGAGGCTGAGGCGGGAGCATTGCTTGAGCCCAAGAGTTTGAGGTCAGCCCCATCATCTCAAAAACAAAGACGCCCCACCCCACAAGAAGCCCCCCAAATAAAGCAAACAACAAAACAACAAAAAGAGAATTAAGCTTTGGTGGCAGAATAGTGAAAGGTTCTCAAGTGGGACAAGGCTTAGTGGGACAGTTGAGAACATTTTCTACTGAGGACCTGAAGGGACCCAAGGTAGAATTTTCACTATAGTTCAGGCCTTCCACTAGAACAGGTGGAAACAATTTGCAGTACCATTAAGAATGCGCCAAAAATGGGACAGTGGGCAAAAGCAGTGTTCAAAACTGTGAATCGGGAAAAAAAGTTGTATCAATGTAGAGTAGTTGATAATGTAATTTATTCTCAATGTCTTAGTATTTTTTCCTAGAAAATCCCATATTTTGTTTATTTTTTTACCTGCATTTTAGTTAAATGACTGATCATCTAAAAAGCATGTATCTTTTTTTTTTTTTGGTATTGGGGCTTGAATCCAGAAGCAGTCTACCCCTGAGCTACGTCCCCAGACCTATTTTATTTTTGTGTGTGTGTGTGTGTGTGTGGGGTGAACTGGGGATTGAACCCAGGGCATTCTATCTCTGAGCTACACCTGTAGTCCTGGGTATTTATTTATTTATTTATTTATGTTGGTACTGGGGTTCCTGGAAACCCTTCTACCTCTGGGCTACACTCCCAGACACATATTTTTTATATTTTTATTTGGAAACAGGGTCTCTCAAGCCAGCAAGACTGACTTCAAACCTGCAAGATCCTCCTGTCTCCGCCTCCGAAGCACAGGGATTACAAGCTTGTGCCGCCACGCCCAAAGCCCTTTATTTTGAAAGCGTCTCACTAAGTTGCTGAGGCTGTCTTTGAACCTGTAGTTCTCCTGTCTCAGCCCCCCAGATACTGGGATTACAGGTGTGTCACTGCGCCCAGCCTAAAATCCTTGTGTTTTATGGAGTGATAGAATTATTTGTGGAACACCTACTGGTGCCAAACATGGAATTCTGTGGCTTGATAATCAATGCCAAAACAGAGACTGTCATTGTCTTTTCAGTCATGGACATTACGTTCAGGTAGCGTAATCTTTAATAGTCTCCTGAGTAGTCTAAGGACACAGTCCGGAGCAGACGTAAATTAAATTCTCATTAAAGGGAACACAGAGTCTATGAAATTGGATAACTTTTGATGATGTTGTTGAAGGTCAAAACTCTTAGAGTTTTTTTGAAAGTTAATTTTGAGTTAAAAGTTTTATTTGGCTGTAAGTAGGATGCTAGTCCTTAAGACAAACACTGTCTGCGTAAACGTTTCTGATTTGATTATTTTTCTTGAAAAGAACAAATTTATCCCTGTGGTGATTTTTACTTTATCTCAGACACATTCATTATCATTATTTTTGGTACTGAACCCAGGGGCATTCTGCCTCCAGTCTATATCTTCACTTATCTTTTACTTTGAACCAGGGTCTGCGATCTTCCCGTCTCATCCTTCCAAGTGCTGGATCACAGGCGTGCACCATCACTCTGCGAAACACATTGTTATTGGCAGACACTTCCACAGTGTAAAAGATAATTTCGTGAAAGTTTTTCAAAACAGCAGTTCTCTGAAAATAGGATTTCATTGAGTACCGGACAGTGTGATTTTATTTCTTGCATTTCCTTCTAATAGTTGTATAGTACAGTGAACCTAGGTGAGCTTACCAAGGGGTCGGTCTCGAGGCCACAGCTACTCAGCAGCACTACAGTGAGTATGCGGAGGAAGAAAACGAAAACAGGGATGTGAGGCTTCATGGTGGGCACTTTGGAAAAGGGCGGTTTGCTGAGAAGACAAAGATGTGGATGTGTAGGAATGGAACAGGTGGAAATTAAAGATGGATCTGAGTAAGTAGATAAACAAGGATTTTTGTAATTAAAAAGTTATTTAGTAGCCAGGCGAGGTGATGCAGCTTGTAATCCCAGCATTTGGGAGGCTGAGACTGGAGGATCTCGGTTGGCAGACAGCCTCAGCTACTTAGTGAGGCCCTCTGCAACTCAGTGAGACCCGGTTTCAAAATAAAGAATAAAAAATAGGGCAGGGGGTGTAGCTCGGAGGTCGAATGCCCCTGGGTTCCATCCCCAGACCCGCAAAAAAACAAAAACAAAAACAAAAAAAAAACCCAAAAAGTTATTTAGTGATTTATTATGACTTTTGGGGCAGAAGCCAACCATTCTAGTTGTAGGACCTGTGAACTCCTACTTGAATGAGCTGGGCCTAGCTTGCTTACAGTATCACATCACAGGGCTCTGGATACTAGGGCTAGTGTATGGATAGGTTTTTATTGTTGCTGTTGTTGTTATTATTATTTGGCAGGTCTGGGGATGGAATCCAGGGGCATTCGACCTCCGAGCTACACCCCCTGCCCTATTTTTATTCTTTATTTTGAAACAGGTTCTCAGTTATGGAGGGCCTCACTAAGTTGCTGAGGCTGTTTGTGAAACAGGATCCTCCGGTCTCAGCCTCCTGAATACTGGGATTACAAGCGGGCGCCACCACGCCCAGCTGGGTAGGTTTTTAAAAGAACGACTTAAAAAATAAAAGAATGATTCTTGTATTTTACTTAAGCTGTTGATCTTGTCAACAGTAAGCTTTTTTTTTTTTTTTAAAGCTTTTTAAGGGATATGTTTCAACATAGTTTTGTAACTTAGTGACTGGTTTCTGTAGTATTTGGAAGTAGGTACTGTATTCTGTGTTTGGGGGGGAAAATGTGTCCAAATAATTTGTTGAAGGCCTTCCTTCTGTGCCTGGCCCCATGCTAGGCCTTTGGGATCTAACAGCGAGTCAGATGTATGTATATGCATGATTCCTGCCTTCATGAAGCTTTTCATTGTAGTGCAAGCCTACTGGAGAGAAATGAAAATGAAATGTGGTTTGTGGCTTGGGCAAGTGAGTGATTAATAGCCTTTTTTTTTTTTTGATACTTAGTATTGAACCTACGGCATTCTACTTCTGAGCAAAACACACAGCCCTATTTTATTTATTTTTAGTTTAGTTTTTTTTCTTTTGCGGTCCTGGGGATGGAACCCAGGGGCATTCTACCTTCGAGTTACACTCCCCAGCCCTATTTTTTAATCTTTATTTGGAAATAGGGTCTCACTGAGTTGCAAAGGGCCTTACTAAGTAGCTGAGGCTGTCCGCGAACCGAGATCCTCCAGTCTCAGCCTCCTGAATGCTGGGATTACAAGCGTGCGCCACCACACCTGGCTTTATTTTTAGTTTTAATAGTGTCTTGTTGGGTTGATGAGTCTTACCACTTCCTCAGGTTGTCCTTGAACCTGTGATTCTCCTGTCTCAGCCTCCCAAGTACTAGTATTACAGATATGTACACCAGGCCCAGCTTTAATATCTTTTTTTTTTTTTTTTTGTGGTACTGGGGGTGGAACCCAGAGGCTTTCTACCTCTGGGCTATACTCCCAGACCTATTTAATATTTTATCATGAAACAGGGTCTCACTAAGTTGCTGAGAGCCTCGCTAAGTAGCTGAGGCTGGCTTTGAATCTGTGCGATCCTCCTGTCTCAGCCTCCCAAGCGTGGGGATGACAAGCATGCGCCACCACGCCCGGCCAGCTTTAATATATTATTCTTAGTGTTAATGGCAGCATGTTTTGGGCAGTATTCAGGATCAAACCCTGGGTACGTGCATACTGAGCTCCCCAGCCCTTCTTAATTTTTTTTTTTTTTTTAAATTTTGGGACAAGGTCTCCCTGTTTCTGATGCTGGCCTTGAACTTGGCCATCCTCGTATCTGTCTCCCAAGTAGCTGGGGTTCTAGGCCTCACCAGAGGCTGATGCAGCATTTTAAACGACTTGTTGCTCTCTCTCTGGCAACATGGAAAGCGGGAATAGCATTTATAAAACCAAGGTAAAGTTAAAACTCGAGTCTTCAGTTTGTTGGCAGATTTTGTGTGTGTGGTACTGGGTGGAACCCAGGGGCTTTCTCCCTCTGGGCTATACTCCCAGACCTATTTTATACTTTATTTGGAAACAGGGTCTCACTAAGTTGCCGAGAGCCTCACTAAGTAGCTGAGGCTGGCTTCGAACCTGTGCAATCCTCCTGTCTCAGCCTCCTAAGCGCTGGGATTACAAGTGCATGCCACCATGCCTGGCTTTGTTGTACATTTTTTAAAAAAGATGTGTTCAGGGGGAGTGGTGAGTTGGCCTGGGCCACCCTTCCCCCTTCATGCCATTTTGGCATGGGGCTGTAACTATTTTCTGTATTTCTATTTTCTGTATTTCTGTTCTTAATAAACTTCTTTAAATCTTCAAAAAAAAAAAAAAAGATGTGTTCATGTAAATTTGAGTTTCTGATAAAAAATAAGCCACTATCTAGTAACGGTAGCTACTACTAATCAGTAACCTGTTCCAGGCCAGCCATTGCATATATTCATTATTAGTTATTTTATTTTATATTTTGGTACTAAGAATGAACCTAGGGACATTCTACCTCTGAGGAATACCTCCAGCCCTTCTAAAAAAAATTAAAAAAAAAAATTTGAAATAGGATCTTGCTAAGTTGCTAAGACTGGCCTTGAACCTGTAATCCTCCTGTCTCAGCCTCCCAAATACTGTGAGTACAGGTGTGTACCACCATGCCTGGGTTTATTATTGGTTATTTTAGTATTACCAGCAATCTTAAAAGGTAGTTGTTACTATTCCTGTAAGTTAGAAAACTAAGATTCATGGATGTATATTTGCCTTAGGCTAATCATAGCAGATTGCATATACATCCTCTGTGTAATAAAGAAACAAAACAAGCAGTGAGCCAGGCGTGGTGGCGCCGCTTGTAATCCCAGTGCTTGGGAGGCTGAGCGAGGAGGATCGCAGGTTTGTGGCCAGCCTCAGCTACTTAGTGAGGCCCTCTGCAACTTAGTGAGACTGTTTCAAAATAAAGAATAGAAAATGGGGCTGAAGGGGTATCTTGGAGGTAGAATGCCCCTGGGTTCCATCCCCAGGCCCCCCACCCCCACATCCCCAAACAATACAAAAACTAAAAATGCAGTCAACAGTAAATTGCACACAAGTTAAAAATCTAGAGAAAGAAGAACTGCAAACACAGAGCTTCTGTAACTCATCAGTTGAAGAAACAGATTAAAGTTGGATGTGCTGGCATTTAAGCTTGCACTATTTGTTGAGAAGTTTTTCTATGTCAGATAAAAACCCAACACCTTTTTTTGTGTGTGTGTGTGGTGCTGGGGATTGAAATCAGGGGCATTCTACCTCTGAGCTACACCCCCAGGCCAATTCTTTATTCTTTATTATGAAACAGGTTCTCACTAAGTTGCAGAGGGCCTCACTAAGTAGCTGAGGCTGGATGTGAACTGGAATCTTCCTGTCTCAGCCTCCCAAGTGCGTGCGTCACCATGCACCTGGCTTAAAGCCCAACACCTTTCTGTGTTTGGGAAATCCTTTAGGACCTGGTAGGAGGAGCGCTCTCCTTCCATCAAGAGAACTCGTTTTCTCTTTGTCTCGCAGTCATGCGGCCTGCGGCCTTCCCTCCTCGCTGTACGGCTACCTCAGAGGCTAGTGCTTTCAAGAAGCGGGCACTTTGTAGACCTCGCGTCCCTTAAGATAGGGGGAGGCAGCTGATCTGATTTCTAGGGAGCCTCCAGAGTCCAGTTGCAGCCATTCTTTCCCGGTCCGAGTGGTACAGTAGAAACCGTGGTAACTGAATCTTGTGTTGTCTTTGAACCAGACCTGGGTGTTGTTGACTGTCTAGCTCTCCAGCCTGTCCCCTCCTGGGGTTTTCTGTGAGCTTCCTAATATACTTTAATAACTTCCTTTTCAGCCTAAACAAAGCCAAAACTAGTTTCTTTTGTTTGCAACTAGGACCTTTACTTAGATGATGCTAATTAGGATAATAGACAATTCTAAGGAGCTCTCTGGGGTCAGGCTTACCTGGCATCTAGATTAGACTTTACTAATGAGAAGAATTCACAGTATATATGAAGTGGAGTACTCACAAAATAGCTTGCTTATTGATTTAATTAATATGCTGGATTTGAGTGCATATTCTGGGCCACAGGTGTGTTCTGTGTGGGCATACAGAGTGACGAGAGACGAGATCCCTGCACTCACAGCCCACGTTTTATTGTGAGATGTAAACAGTAAAGCAAGTAACAATGAGAAGATGTGATCAACACTCAGATAAAGAGATGGGGTGAGGTTGGAGGCAGGTGGTAGGGTATGTATGTGCTAAGGATCTTAGCTTACCAATATTTATTTGAAACTTCAGGATTAAGCCAGGTGTGGTGGCGTATACCTGTGATGGTAGTACTTGGGAGGTTGAGGCGAGCATTGAAGGTTCAAAGCCGGCTTTAGTAACTTAGGTTCTCAGCAACCCAGCGAGACCCCTATTTCCAAATAAAAAATAAAATAAGGCTGGGGGTGTAGCTTGGAGGCAGAATGCCTTTGTGTTCAGTTCCCAGCAAACACACACACACACACACAGTCTCTCCCTGTCTGTCCGTCCATCTGTCTATCTGTCTGTATTTCTCTCACCCCTAAAACAAAAATCTTCTGGGTTAAAGAGTCTGATTTCTGCTTTTGATTCTGAGGCAGTAGCATTCTGAGTTTGTCTTTCCACCATAGACCTCTAGAAAACTGGACAAAGCGCTGCTTTCAAACGTTGAGTAATAGGCAGCGCAGGGCTGTGGTCCTGCGGCTGGCTTCTGCCTGGGGCTTGCGGACCTCTGCCCGGAAGGAGACCCCACGTAGAGCCACTTGGCTTCCCTGAGTGGAGGAAGGAAGATGGGAGACGAAGGGCTTCTTGAGCAGAATTCTGGGGTGGAGGGAGCTCTGTAAAGGCACACACCTGCCTAGTTGTTTGCGCGAATACCAGCCTGCTCTTGTTCAGGGTGTGAGTTCATAAACACTTTCTGGGGGAGCTGTAAGCATCGTAATTTTCAGGGCTTACATAGGGCTGAGAATTGTTTGAGGACCTTATAGCCAGAGTTGAGATCTCTCTCATTAAGTGCAAGGTTTGTTGAGACCCCAGAAAGGCGAAGCTAGTCCTAAAGTAAAGGCTACTTTAGGTCTGTCCAGTGTGAAGATAGCATAGTTGCCTGCCACCACAACGCCCAACGTTTTTTATGTGTGTGTGTTGGGGAAGTTACTGAGGGATCGAACCCAAAGGCATTCCACTCGGAGCCACACTCCTACCCCTATTCTAATTGTGAAACAGGGCCTTGCTAAAGAGGGTCTTGCTAAGACACGGAGACTGGCCTAGAACCTGCTGTCCTCCTCTCTCCCAAGGATCTACTGCACCCAGTTAAAATGTCCAACATCCTTTCAAGAAATAGAACATACCCCAATACCCCAGCCATGTACGGTGTCTAGCATGCAACTAAAAATCACTGAATATGTAAGGACGCAGACTCCTGTGATTCGAAGGCAGGAATTGAATAAATTTAAACAAATCTAGAACTGACCTAGACGTTAGTATTAACGAACACGGATGTCGAAGCAGTTGTTTGGAAAGTTAGGCACAGACATGGAAGGAATCAAAGGCTCAGAGCAGTAACAGCTATATACACTGGATGGCACGAATTAGACATTACAGAAGAAAAGAGTAGTGAACTTGAACATAGAGGAGACACAGTCAATAGAAACAGAAATGACGGAGATACAGAATTAGCAGACCAGGGCTAAAATGGCACTTATAAAATACAGGGTTGGATCGTGGTAACTGTGACTGTGACCTGAAGTTGACTTGGTGTGTCTGAATAGAGCAGTTGAAGTATTCCATCAGAAGAGCATGATGTGCTAGAAGAGCTTTACTCTGCAACAACCGTGTTTCTCTCTGGCTCTGTACCAGTATCACCACAAATTTAGCAGCTTAAAACACATAATTTATCTCATAGTTTCATGGGTTAGCTGACTGGGGCACAAATTAGCAGGGTTCTCTGCTTTATGGTCTTTAGCTGCAAAGATGTTGCTCTTATCCGAGACTTGCCTGGGGAACGATCTCTTCTGAGCTTTGGTTGTTGTCTGTATTTGTTCCTTGTACACTTAGACTGTGGGCCTTAGTTGCTTGCTGCTGACCAGCAGGCATCTGCCCTCAGTTCTTTGCCATGTGGTCCTTCCCAACATGGCCACGTTGTACTACAGGTGTACAGTCCTGTCTCGTAACCGTGGAAAGGTTGTGTGTTTTCTTTGCCGCTGCACCTTCAGGGCCTTATGTTCTAGCATATACAGGACTCTTAAGTAATTGGCTGATTGGTTTTAAGCGTGATCTTAATTCACGCATCGTTTCTTTGAGAAAGCCTTCTTAGTGTTACTGGATGGTGTTCTATGCCCAGAGGAAGTCAGCCTAAGACATAGTCCCTTTGTTTCTAAAGATGGTCAGGTTCTAGCAGGCAAGATTGAGGCATAGTAGTATTATAATGATGATTATAAGAGTTAGCAAATTGATGCTAAATACTAGGAAGAAAAAGAGGCTGAAGAGATGAAGACACTGGTGAAAGTACTGATGGAATGGAAGTAGGGATGCTATCTTCCCAAATGCGCTCTGCTGACCACTCACCTGGGGATAATATGAAGGAAAGAAGCTTGGATAAAAGCACCTTCCTGGAGAGTCACAACCCACATAGCTCATTATAGGAAACCCTTTCCCCACCTCTTAGCTTAGTGAGGGCAGTCTTCAGGAGGCTTACTCTGAACACTTAGAAACAACGCACAGTGCGGCTTATGATGAAACGGATACACCAAGGTCAGCTCTTTTTCCCTAAAATACAAAGTAGTTGGGAGGTAGCATTCAAACCAAGCCTTAGCCTTCGCTCTTATTTTATTCTGTATGGAACACTTTTTTTTTTTAATGTACTGAGGGTGGAAACCAGGACCTTTTTTTTTTTTTTTTTTTTTACCTCCAGGCCATACTCCCAGACCTATTTTATACTTTATTTGGAAACAGGGTCTCACAAAGTAGCTGAGGCTGGCTTCGAACCTTGAGTTCCTCCTGTCTCAGCCTCCCCAGCACTGGGATTACAAAGGTGTCACCACACCTGGCTGCTGAACACAAATACTCTCTTAGTCATGAGAGCAGGGACTTTGTGTATATTGTTTCTAGTACTAGAATCTTGCTGAGCCCATAGAACACATAAGTGAACGAAGGGTTTCTTAGGGTTACCAGTCATTTCAGTTTATGCTCCTTGCAAGTTGGACAGGCGAAAGTTTCTATGCTGCATCCGTCTTGTACAAGAGGACGTGGTTTTGTATTTCAGTCTGTACGATTGGGTAGTTACGTCTCCAGAGAAACGTGTAGCCCTAGAGTCCTTGTGATGCTTCTTCTTCATCTGCTTTCAAATCTACTTTACTATGAAGTTTTCTTGAGTTGGGTTGAAATAGCTTTAAGTTCTTTATACTGTTGTTTTATTTATTTTAGACTTTGGTGCTGGGAATTGAACCTAGAGCATTGTACCTCAAGCTGCATCCGTAGCCCTTTCATTTGTTATTATTATTGTTATTTTGGTGGTACTGGGGATGGAACCCTTCTTCCTCCAGGCTGCACTCCCAGACCTATTTTATATTTTTATTTGGAAACAGGGTCTCTTAAGCCAGCAAGGCTGGCTTTGAACCTGTGCGATCCTCCTGTCTCAGCCTCCCAAGTGCGGGGATTACAAGGGTGCGCCACGACGCCCGGCTTCATTTGTTATTTTGAAACAGGATCTTGCTAAGTTGCTGAGGCTGGCCTTCAAACCTGTGATCCTCTTCTCAGCCTTCCAAGTATGGGGATTATGAGCGTGTACTACCATGCCTGGCATATATTGTTAACCTTTCTACAGAACAAACCTCTAGTCTCTTTTTGCTAATTGCTATGATTTTTAGTTTTTATTTTTGATATGCATAATCCATCTATAATATAATTACCCACTACCTGGTGAGAGGCTCATGAAGAAGCCGTCCCCAGCCCAGCTCAGTGCTTCCCACCCCTGCACCATGGCGCAGTACTTCTCAAACCTTTTCATCTGGGCCATTGTGGACACAACTGAAGGGGCTGTTTGAGTGATCTTGGTCCACCTGAACCATTTGTGGTCCTGTGTGCCAACCTCACCAGCGGACAAGCTCTGCCCCGTAGGCCATCACTTTCATCTCAGCTTTTAGATGTTTTTGCTACCTGTTTCTGAATAATGTACTTTTCAAATTAGAATGTTCTTGGATGCTAGTATTGAGACCCTGACCCAAACCAATGTCAGATAAAGGGTTTTAACCCACAATTGTAAGTTGCAGAGGTGGGATGGGATCAAGAGCTAATTGTTGGCGACACAGTAACGTCTCTAATACCCAATTTTCCATCCCACGTTAGTCATTGGCAAGCTCTGTGCCCAGATTTATAAGATGACTACAGCAGTGTGAGGAGTTGTATTCTGACACCTGTCTTTGAAACACTCACTGCAAAGGCAAAACTTACATCAGGCCACTTAGGCCTACCCTTGCAGTCGGGCAACCGTAGACTCGTCACCAGTGGGGATGGCTCCCAGTGGAATTGGTGTGTTACAGAGGGAGAATGGGAACTCGAAGGCTGGGTTGGTAACCCTCATCCTGGTTCCACATGTGACTTGAAATTTAGGATGTTATCTTTTTATTGAGTAGTTGAAAATTTAACTCTAATATACTTCCCTCATGTTTCCTCTTATATCATGTTTCTTTTACTATCAACTCTAGTTATTTATTACGTCAGTAACTGGTGTTTAATTATCACTGTGTACATTTTGTCGACCATAGCCGTATTGTGTACTCTTACTACATTTTTCCTTTTTATATAATTTTGTTTTCCTTGGAATTAGCAATTGTCCTATTTTCATTGCTGTATTTTCTAGGTACATGTGACTCATGTTTTCTCCTACTTCTAGGAATGTCTTTTGTTCGCGGTGGTACTGGGTATTAAACTCAGGGGCACTTTCGCCCAAAGCTGTGCTCCCAGCCCTTTATATTTTCTTCACTGATTTTTGAGGCAGCGTCTTGCCACGTTGCTGAGGCTCATGTTTAGTTTGTGATCCTCCTGCCTCAGCTCCCAAGGAGCTGGGGTTACCGGCGTGTACCATCTTGTCAGCCTCAGGGGCCTCTTTAAGTGATTTTGTTTATAGTCAGGTATTAGCGTCCCTGTCTGTGTGGCGCCCCCCTCCCCGGGAGGACCTGTATGACGCTCTTGCCCTCTGTGCTTACTAGGATTCCCTTCTTCTGTCTCCCAGCGGTTTCCATTCTCCTCTATCCTTTCTCCTTTCTGCTTTATTGTTCATGTTGTTGGATCACATCTTTTAGTACTTCCTGAGAATAGGTACGTTAGGGAGGCGAATTTTTTGAGACTGTCTGGGAATACTCTTAATTTGCTTTTGCTCATCATTAAAAATTTTGACTTGGTCGCCCAATTGCAGTTTGAATATAATCTGTACTGAGAGATTTATATAACACATAGTTTGTATTTTGCATTCTGTTTAAACAAAATGATCGAAAAGTTAGTACAATAAAGTCCCATGTACCCACCAGCCAGTTTCAATATTAATCAACTCATAACTTCTTAAAATTAATATTTCTATCTGTCCCTCTTTTCTTTAAAAAGGAAACCCAGACATTTACTTTTGAATATTTCAGTACGTATCTCTCAAAGATAAGGACTCTAAATTAATTCTAACACCCTGTCATGCCTCTAAAAGATTATCTAGAGGCTGGCCTGGCAGTTGCTGGAGGATCACTGAGCCCATGAGTAGGAGACCACTGGGTAACTTAGCAGGACCCCGCCCCTAAAAAACTAGCATACCTCTAAAAAATTAAGAGTTATTCTTTGGTTGTACAGTAAGAATTCAAATTGTCTTATAATTTTATATATATAATTTTTTTTTTTTTTGGTACTGGGGGTGGAACCCACAGGCTTTCTACCTCCGGGCTATACTCCTATACCTATTTTATATTTTTTTTGGAAACAGGGTCTCACTAAGTAGCCGAGAGCCTCACTAAGTAGCTTAGGCTGGCTTCGAACCTGTGCGATCCTCCTGTCTCCGCCTCCCAAGTGCGGGGATTACAAGCGTGCGCCACCACGCCCGGCAGATATTTTAAAAAACAGTTCATTCTGCTGGGTGTGGTAGTGCACGATTATAATCCCAGTACTTGGGAGGCTGAGACAGGAGGATCACTGGTTTGTGCCCAGCCTCAGCTACTTAGCGAGGCATGTAACTTAGTGAGACCCTGTTTTGAAATAAAGGATGAAAAAACAGGGCTGGGGTTGTAGTTCAGAGGTAGAGTGTCCCTGGGTTCAGTCCCCAGTGCCAAAAAAATACATCAACAACAAAAAGCAAAACAAACCAACAAACACAAAAACCAGTTCATTCAAATCAGGATCTAAGCAGAGTCTGGGAAGACCGTGGGTGGACATATTTAAGTTTCTTTACTCTGCTGGTTGCTTCTCTGTTTTGTTTTTTATTTTTATTTTTTACCTCACATTTTATTTGTTGAGGAAATTGTGTTAACTGATTTGTAATTTCTTGTGGTGTAGATATTTTTGATTGAATTCTCATAGTTCCCCTAGCCCTTTTATTTTGTTACTTGATGGAAATATCTAGAGACTTGGTAAAATTACTTTTTTTTTTTGTTTTCCTTAAGAGGGGAGTGAGTAGGGAGAATACCGCATTGGCAGTATGTTAACTTGTTTTCAGAGGCACAGAATAATCTGACTGTGATGTTAACAGCCAGTGAACTACTGCACAGAACCGTGGATTTAACAGGAGTTTTGGGTTATTTTTATGTGATCTCCTTCCTTCTTCCCTCTCTTCTCTTCTCTCTGGGAGTTTTAAAGACCTGTTCTTTATCTCGGGTGTTCAGATTTTGTCATGATGTGTTTTGCCATAGGTGTTTGTAATGAACTCATCCTTTTACTCTGGAGGAGCAGATCCCTTAGTCCTGGGGAAATTTTCTTATATGAGTTCTTCTCTTTGGTCTTCTCAAATAACATGCACTTTTGTTATTTTGTCTATTTTATTTTTGCTAATTTTTTTTTTAATCCCTTGGGAGGTTTAGTACAAATAACTATATATATATATATTTTTTTGGTGGTACTGGGGTTCCTGGAAACCCTTCTACCTCCGGGCTACACTCCCAGACCCATTTTTATATATCTTTTATTTGGAAACAGGGTCTCTTAAGCCAGCGAGGCTGGCTTCGAACCTGCGCGATCCTCCTGTCTCGGCCTCCCAAGCGTGGGGATTACAAGCGTGTACCACCACGCCCAGCTGTTGTTTTTCTTACCTGTGAATTTGTTGTCAAGGTAGAGGACTGTGCCTGAAGCTGTGGTTCTTTTGAATGGAGAATGGCCTTTAGAAACCAAAGTCTGAGCCTCAGGCGTGCTCACTGCTGTTGGGCGGCTGTTCCCTCAGGTACAGTGGACAGAGCTGCGGAGAAGGTACATGTCTTGAGCCTCCGAATCCCGAGTCCACGGGCTTGGGGTATACTCGCTAGCTCTTTGACTTTTGTAACCTGCACACTTGGTCTTGGCCTCCTTCATTCTCCTAAGTCTGCTACTGTTATTCTGTCTTCCTTCCATTTTTAAGGAATTGCCCATTACTGTTGCATGTTTCGTTATTTATTTATTTTTACTGATTTTAGTGGATTCTATTTTGGATGCAGTTTTGTGAGTCAGCAGAGGTAGATGCGTGGATCATCCAGTATATTAAATGTTTACTCGTTGAAGTTTACAGTCTCTCTTAGCACCCGGTTTTTTAAATACTATTATTTTTTATACTATTTTTATACTATGATTTTTTATACTATTATCTTCAACCCATTGTACAATACCTACTCCCACCCTTACTATGATTCTTACTTCCATGAAATGAAAACCAGATTTATTAGTCAAAAGTGTTTGCAATCCTGGCCCCAGTTTGTTTTCTCATCCTTTCTGCAGTCCTTCCATATTCCGAGCTATTCGGAGTGGCTTCATTTCCCCGTGTTTTGGCCTTTCCGCTGATTCCCTCTCTGCTTCTCCTGGAGCACAGTGTGCTGCTTTTATAACCTTTCTGTATGCCACAGAGCGGCGTGTAGTAAGATACGTGATGTATTGAACAAACAAATGCCATGTTCTTCAGTCACCCAAACATTTTGTCGCCCATTCTCATTCCCCAAATACTATTATCATTTAATTTAATTCGCAGAGTAACTCTGCGCGCCATTATTCATCTGTTATAAATGCTCCTGAGTAAATTGCCCAAGGTTGTAGCAGTAGATGTTAAGATTGGACACAACGCCGGGCGTGGTGGCGCACGCCTGTAATCCCCGCGCTTGGGAGGCGGAGACAGGAGGATCGCGCAGGTTCGAAGTCAGCCGCGCTGGCTTAAGAGACCCTGTTTCCAAATAAAAATATAAAAAATAGGTCTGGGAGTGTAGCCCAGAGGTAGAAGGGCTTCCAGGAACCCCAGTACCACCAAAAAAAAAAAAAAAAAAAAAAAAAAAAAAAAAAAAAAAAAGATTGGACACAACGCAGTCTGTGGCCTGTTGTGTTACAGCCCTGCTTACATGGGAGGGCGGGTGGGGAATAAAGCAGAGGACTGTGCCCCAGTGGAAGCAGGAGTGAAGCGTTAAGGGCTGGCTTTGGGGACGTCTTCTAACCTCAGTCACTCGTCTCAGATGTCATCTCCTTTAGTGTTTTTTTTTTTTTAAACTATTCTAAGAATAGGCAAGGAAGGGGTAGAAAAGCATTTTTTGTTCTCTTTATTTCCTGTCTTGTGTTTGCTTTCTTATATATAACACTTATAAAATTATTACATGTATTTGTGGCTTGTCTTGGTCCAGTTGTACTAGTGACAAAATCCCTTAGACTGGGTAATTTATAAGTAATAAAACTTTATTTCCCACAGTTTTGGGGCTGAGAAGTCTGAGGTCAAGGCACCAGCAGGTTCGTGTCTGGTGGAGGCTTGCTCTCTCCCTTTTTTTTTTTAAATAGAGCACCGATCCCATTTACCTCATTGTTTGCCAAGAGACTCCACCCTCCATGTCTTCATACCATTCGGTTCTGACACAGGTTTTGGAGACACCAGTATTCAGACCTGTCATAGTTTGTGCTGCTGTATCAATAACACATACTGGATAATTTATAACAAACAAATTTATTGTTAAAAGTTTTGATGCTGGGAAGTCCCAAGATAAAGCACGGGTAGGTGCCATGAAGAGTCAGTGGGTGGTTCCTCGAACTCAGCACTCCACAGAGGGGGGAATGCAGCGTCCACGTAGCAGAAGGCAGAAGGGCAGAAAGGACCAGTGCCCTTCATCAAGTCGTTGTATAAGGCCTAATCACTTCGTGAGGATAGAGTCCGGGGATGACTTCAATTCCTCCCGAGAGGCCCACCTCCCAACACTGTTGCGCTGGGATTAAGTTTCCCATACGTGAATTTCGGGAGCTCCATTCAGACCATAGCAAGACCATTGGCGGCCTTTGCTAGGCTGAACTCTCTGTGCTGCGACTGTCTTTTTCTGGTGTTCCAGATGCCTGGCACATATTAAATGCGGTATTGTGAATAAACATGCTTTAATAATGACTGACTGATGGTTGTAACTAACAGTGAATACCAGTACACTTGACTGCTCGTTACTATTTCTAGGTAAGGATCAAGCCAGTATCAAAAACTGTGCAATTTATTTGTAGTTGGGAGGCCATACTCTCAAAGATGTCATCTGTGGGCAGATTTTTACTAAAGAAAGGTTAATAAAGAAACTTTTGTTTTTGGGTGGGTATAACTCTAGCCCAGAGGTGGAGTCTTAACATCCCTCCTTACTCACAAATATTATCCATCGGGTAGGAGTTGGAGTTATTAAAAAGTATGTTGATGCAATGTAGAAAGTCAGAATTTTTCAGCTTCTCTTCAAATTCAAGTAGACAGATTATTTAAAAGAGGTAGAATGTTCACTTGAAAACATTGCAAACTGTCCTACCCATCCCCGTGCTGAGGTGGTCTGTTGCCAGTGTAACAGACCAAGGCAGCCGGCAGCGGCTGAGCGCGGAGCCTGTCTCCCTGCTCAGGGCTCTGGTCGGGCGGAGTCCTGGCGGCTCCCTCCCCGCTGTCTTTCATCTTGCCAGGAGCGACTGATTTCCAGAGGTGCCCTAGGTTGAAGCCACCAGGCCTTGAGGTGTATTCCTGGGACTGGCATGGCGTCATCTTAACTGGATTCTGTGGGCCCAAAGCAGGTCCCAGGCCTGCCAAGCCAAGCGGGGCCGAGTGGGCAAGGTGGCTTCACCGGGGCCAAGGAACATGTCCACCACGCCCGCAGAGGAGTTTTGTGAAGGGGAAGAAGGAAAAAAGACTACTTTTTTTTTTATTCTTACTGTCCTATTCGTTTTATAATGCAATGATATAATTGTATTCTACCTTTCTACTGTAACTACATTGAAGTAGCTGTGTAATAGCAATGCAAATATTCACAATCAGTTAAACTGTGTATTTGAGCTGGATGTGGTGGCGCACGCTTGTAATCCCAGCGCTTGGGAGGCTGAGACAGGAGGATCGCACAGGTTCGAAGCCAGCCTCAGCTACTTAGTGAAGCTCTCAGCAACTTGGCAAGACCCTGTTTCCAAATAAAGTATAAAATAGGTCTGGGAGTATAGCCCGGAGGTAGAAAGCCCCTGGGTTCCAACCCCAGTACCACCAAAAATAAATAAATAAATAAATAAATAAAAATTAAACTGTGTATTTGTAATTTTGGTAGTGTTCATAAAACACTGATTTGGAAACAGGGAAAAGGGATAATAAATACTTTATGGGATACTCAGCTCTAAGTTGCACCTAAGTTAAAGTACCAAAGTATCAGATAAAAACCTTTAATAAGTATTTTGTGAAATAAATGGCATAAACCTCTTTTTGGGACATGTTTTAATCCATAAAATATCTCAAATGTTTCTATAGTAAGCATCCGATTGTTCCTTAGTTCTTTGCAATTGCAACCCAGACCCTACCCAGAACTCCTGCCACCCCCGACAGATGTCTCTGTTCTTAATTCCCAGGATATTGGCTGTTTCATTCATTTAAGTAATTGTCATTATCATTTTAGTTGGAGGAACGGTCATCCTGTTATTAGGCTTTGTTGTGACATTGGAAATTTTTAGCAGTATTGTGGCTCATAGACCCTATATAACACTTCTGCAAAAATTAATAAGAAATGCAGATTTTTTTTGTATATAGGGGAATTAACTGCAGGGACATTCTACCTCTGAGCTACACCCCAAGCCCCTTTATTTTTTGAAGCAGAGTCTTGATAGGTTGCCAAGAACCTTGCTACATTGCAGAGGTTGTCCTTAAACCTGAAATCCTCCTGTCTCAGGCTCCCAAGTACAGGGATTCCAAGTGTGCACCACCACCCCAGGCTAGAAACACAGGTCCTTGAGTTTAAAGAAATCCATATATCCTAAGAGAGGCCGGGGTGATATAAAGCTCGAGGGTTACGTTTGAAGACCTGTAACATTTATTCTCAGTGAGGGTGATATTACTCCCTAAGAGGGCAAAAATTGTTACTGGGAACAGAGGTGGAAAATACTTCCATTAAATATTACAATGGTTTTTGGCCCTCCCAAAGTGAACCATATTTCTTTTGATTTAATTTCTCTAGACAAATTTAAATTATGAAATTTAATTAAGTTTTTCTCCTGGTGTGGGGATAGTAGTAACAAGATTGACATTTCTCAGACATAATGCCTGTTCCTTATTACCTGTGCCACTTCCCCTGACCTTTGAAACCTTAGTATATGAGCCGGGTGTGGTGCCACACGCTTGGAATCCTCACGCTTGGGAGGCTGAGACAGGAGGATCGCACGGGTTTGAAGCCAGCCTCGGCTACTTAGTGAGGCTCTCAGCAACTTAGTGAGACCCTGTTTCCAAATAAAATAGAAAATAGGTCAGGGAGTATAGCCCGGAGGTAGAAAGCCTCTGGGTTCTACTCCCAGTACCACAAAAAAAAAAAAAAAAAAAGAAAAAGAAACCTTAGTATAATGTTGGTTTTAGCATTAAGATTTTACCTATACTAAAGGAATTTTTCTTTTTAAAAATTCTAGAGGGATGAAAGCATTTAAGGAATTTTGAGCCCAACCGATTGATTTTATCCTTCTGAACAAAGCACTGTTCTGGGATTTGGAAATCTTCTGTCTTTATAATGGAACCGTATGTGGAGGACTTCTTCCTGTTCTCCAGTCTGCTACTACACAGTGAGCTAGGGCCTCTCGTGTCCCACAGAAAATACGGAAGGTGTTGCTTCCGAGACTGCTTCCCAAGTCACATGGCTTCTCCTCCCGGGGGTGAGGCCTGGCCCTGTGTGCCTGTTCTCTGGCCAGCGCAGGCCGCGGGATAGGGCAGAAGGCAGGGCCCCAGGCCTCCATCCTCTAGCCGGGGTTTGTTGGGTTTTCTGTTTGTTTTGGGCTGTGTACAAATGAAAATGTTTTTTGGGGAGGTGAAGGCAGTAGTGGTAGAAGTAAAAGAAGAGTTTCTAATATATTACCTCTGTAAAGAAAACTTCCAGTTTGGTTTGAGTTATTTTTCGGCTCTTTCAGGCAGTGCTAACTTCTTTGTACTTGTTTTATTTCCTGTGTACTTTGTCCAGGCTCAGGAGAGTTCCACGTCATAGGATAGCCAGGGAACTCCGCAAGCCTCTGCATGTCTCCCTTCACCTGAAAATGCATTGCTTGGCAGCTAGCAGACGCTGGCCCGTTATGTGTTGAGTCAATCAGTGAGCTCAATCTAAAAGTTGCTTTTGAAAATGAAACTTTTCCCTACAATTTCAAATTTCTAGTTTGTAGCATAAAATTGAGAAAAATGAACGAGGAAGTTAAGAGACATAGTGTCCAACTTTGTTCCTACTTAAGAGTCTAGTCTTGTCTATAAACTTAAGGAATTTGGTAAGGATGATCTTTTAAGTCCTCTTTAGTATCCACAATTCTGTTACCAGGTTTTGATCACGTTAGAGATGTCTTCTGATGCAGTGGTGAGAGGGATTTAGTTCCACTCCGCATGCAAGCAATAGTAGGTTTGGATACACCTCAAACTGCTGGAGCAGAGGTGTCGGGGCTCCTGGAAGTGTCCAGGTTGGTGGAGTGACAGCCCGATTTGTTTTTTGGAGGCCTTCCTTTTTCCTGTCTTGTTGCTTCAAAGCTGTCCCCAGGGTGTGGCCTTCGTTTGTGCTCTTCTACCAGTGTTGGGGAAGGTAAAGACACAGAAGTGAGGCCCGGAAGTGACACTGTCACATTCTGTCCTTGAGAAGTGGTCATGCCCAGCTGCAAGGGAAGCTGGGAAGTATAACTTACCTGGGCAATAACGTGTTTGACTCTTGTTAACCATGGAAGAAGAGAACTAGCGTCTCTGCCACAACTGGTATATGTGTTCTTAGTTTACTTTTGGAGGATGTTTTTTCTTAACACCTCTGTTAAGCAGAAAATTATTTAGTTGATGCAAAGCGATGGCAAATATTTGTAAAATGCAAAAATGCTGAGGATAAGGATTTGAGAGACAAGTGTTGAAATGATTTAGGAACATAAAGCTAACCAGCCATAACCAGATTATGCCGGGTGAAGAGTCATTCCAACTTCATTACACTCCTGTGTTTTTTTTTTTTTTTTTTGTAATTTGGATACTGGGGATGGAACTCAGAGGCATTCTACCTCCGAGCTATATCCCCAGCCCTATTTTTTTATTCGTTATTTTGAAACAGGGTCCCACCAAGTTGTGGAGGGCCTCAATAAGTATCTGAGGTTAGCTGTGGACCATGATCCTCCTGTCTCAGCCTCCCAAGTACTGGGATCACAAGTGTGCGCCACCACGCCCAGCTCATGTATTCTTTGATGCACTTAGGCACATGTTTAGTCAGGAACTGTGTGTTTTCCAGAGGAGTGGCCCATAGTTTTCAGTATACTAGCTCAGTAAAGTTTCTTCTTAAATATTCAGGCCTTTCAGGCTCTGAATTCTTAATGTAAATTCCCAAATTTGTCCATGAATCAGTTGCCAGGGATCTGTTAACCCTTGTTTAATGTATACATCAAGGCCCTGTCCTCTAGAGAGTCTGATGGTTATTTGTCTGAATTTTTACAAGCCCTTTAGAGTGACTTTGATATAGCTGTCAGTAGCACGGGACCCCCTTCTATAGTAGTCTGTGCCTCAGTTGTCTCACATATGGAAGTGTAAAAATACCCACCAGCCACCGTGCTTCACAAGCGACAGGAAATGAGTTATGTTTAGAAAGTGTTGCATAAACTAAAATGTACCATAAAAATGTTAGGTGGTATGTAAGGTCTGTGCCAGGTATTGTGCCAATTCACCCAAGCCGTAAGATGCAAGTGCTGTACTCCCCCTTGGAAATAAATTGGAAAATAATGGGTAGAAATATAGGCTTCTTGATTTTATATAATCGAATAGGGACTCAGAAAATGTTAATTGCCAATAGCAGTTAGAAAGTGAAATAAAGCTGGGCATGGTGGCGCACGCTTGCAATCCCAGCATTGGGGAGTCTGAGACAGGAGGATTGTGGTTCGTGGCCAGCCTCAGCTACTTAGGCCCTTCACAACTCATTGAGACCCTGTTTCAAAATAAAGAATAAGCCGGGCGTGGTGGCGCACGCTTGTAATCCCTGCGCTTGGGAGGCAGAGACAAGAGGATCGAGGCCAGCCACGCTGGTTTAAGAGACCCTGTTTCAAAAATACAGAAAATAGGTCTGGGAGTGTAGCCCAGAGGTAGAAGGGCTTCCAGGAACCCCAGTACCAAAAAAAAAAAAAAAAAAAAAAAAGAATAAAACATAGGGCTGGGAGTGTAACTCAGTGGTAAAATGGCCCTGGGCTCTGTGTCCAGACCGCCTAAAAAACCAAAGAAACAAAATAATTGATATACATTTGTTTTTACATAGTTTGTAAGATAGCAGGTGTCACCTTGATGCCTTCAGTCAGTAACACGCCCATTGTCGTCTGGCAGACTCTGAGCTTTGTAGTTTGGTGAGGCCAAGCTGAATAAGACATAGTCTCAGCCTCTAAGAAAGCTGCCGTCCATTAGAGAAGACTTAGAACAAGTCAAGACAAGGTTATTAAAAGTTGTTAACACTGAATCCTAGGAGCAGAACGAGCTCGGTTCTGCATAAGACGTGCAGGCTCAGAGAAGGGAATGGCCACGTGAGGCCATCCTTTTGTAAAGAGGACAGCTTGAACCAGGAGAGGCTCCTTTTAAAATTCTTGCCTCAGAGAGAAGAGTCTCTCTTCGGTTCTGGGAGAATTCTTCTCTCCCATAAAGCAGTTGCTGCTAGGGCCTTGTAGACAAGTAAAATGATGGAGAAACGTGGAGGGCGAGGACGCTGGCTTGGAAGGGAAGCCCAGCCAAGTTAGTTATGCAGACCGCGGGCTGGGGACTTGATGCAGGTCACTCAGGTGGGCTCAGCAGTCCAGCAGGCAACGCCCCACAGAGCAAAGGGCATGGGGTTTCAGACCTGGGAACACTTGGTAACTGGAACCAACTCTGGATTGTGTGTTTTCTTGTGAAACAGTACACCCTAACCTTCATCTGACTCTTCTTCCCTCTTTAGCATGATAGACTTGGCTTGGTCTTGATAAGGGCATGATTGCTGTTATATTATGGCTGGAGATCTTTGCGCTCAGTATTAAGCAGGGGAGTCCAGGCAGGGGGAGAGTAGCGTGCAAATCCTGTAGCTTTTGGTAGTAAAGAATCCTTACAGGAAGTATAAAGGTTGATTTATTTGACAAATACTGTACCAGATATTAGGGATGAAATGTAATATATATAAAAACAAATATAGTTTGTGCCTTCATATCACTGACAGTCCTTGACATTTTAATATTGATGTTATTGGGTTTACTGATCATGATGGTAGTGGAGATTTTATATATCTTTCAGTGGTTCGGTTCTGATTTTTAAACTTGAAGGTACTCAGCCAAAGTATAGTAAGATCGGAAATCATTCCAAATGAACTACTGATACTAAGCACAGTTTCTGTTTAAGAATACACATCATCCAAGAATGTGGAAATAGGCTGGGGCCTTTTTTTATAGGTGATGTTAGCAAAATGATTATCTTTTTAAGAAGATTTGAAATTATTTTTCTTCCCTTCTTGTATTAGATTCCTGTAGCTGCTGTAACAAATTACCATAAATGTGGTGACTTAAAGCAACAGTAATTTATTTTCACAGTTCTGGAGGCCAGCATTCTAATGTTCACCTAGCTTGAACCTGAAATGGCGGGCCAGGCTCTTGCCTCCTCTAGGGAGCTCTAGGAGACGCCTGCCCTTGACCCCTCAGTGCGGGTGGCAGCCAGCATCCCGTGACTTGAGGCGGCAGCACTCCAGGCTGCCCCTCTGCTTGCATTCCTTGTCTTGTGTCAGATCCCCTCTGCCTCCCTAAGGACACTTGCGATGCCATTTAGGATCTACTTTGAGAATAGGATCATTGCAAGATCTTTAGCTAAATCATATCTACAAAGAACCATTTTCCAGATAAGAGAACATTTATAAGTTTCAGAAATTAGGATGCAGGTATCTTTTGGGAGTCTAGTTTTCAACTCATCACATTTTTTTTCTTTCTTCTTTTGTGGTACTGGGGTTCCTGGGAGCCCTTCTACCTCCGGGCTACACTCCCAGACCTATGTTTATATTTTTTATTTGGAAACAGGGTTTCTTAAGCCAGAGAGGCTGGCTCCAAACCATCGCGATCCTCCTGTCTCAGCCTCCCAAGCGCGGAGATTACAAGCGTGCACCACCACACCCGGCTCATCACATTTTCTATAAATAAATATGTGGAAGAGTAGCAAGGTCCCCCCCACCCCTTTTTTTTTTCTGGGCACTACTAGGGACTGAAACCAGAGGTGCTGTACCCTGAGCTACATCCTCTGTCCCTTTTTTTTTTTTTTGGTTACTGGGAATCGAACTCAGGGGCATTTCACCTCTCAGCTATATTCCTGTTTTATTTTTTATTTTGAAACAGGGACTAAGTTGCTGAGGTCCTTGCTAAGTAGCAGAGGCTGGCTTTCACTACTATCCTGTGTCAGCCTCTCAGGTACTGGGATTACAAACATATACCATCACGCCCAGCTTATTTTATTTTGAGAAAGGGTCTCACTGTGTTTCCCAGGCTGACCTAGAACTTGGGGTCCTCCTGCCTCACCCTCCGGAGTGCTGGGATAACAGCCGAAGGAAGGTTGCTTTTGAAAAGCTGGGCTGTGTCTCAAGTATACTTCTGGATTACGGTAAGAGTGGATAAAATGTTTTGTAATTTTTCAGTGTTAGCTTGGTACAAATTGAGAGGAGGCTCCCACATTTTTTCCACCTTACATGTTATTTATAAGAATAGATTTGCCTGATCAAGTATTTATTAAAATGAATCTAAATTTAGGGAAACGATATAAATTATTGGACATCATTTTAGAAATCTTAAGAATTTTAATGACTGAGGAAGAGAACATTGCTGAAGAGTAGTAAAAATACAGGATAACTAAGCCGGGCGCGTGGCGCACGCTTGTAATCCCCTCGCTTGGGAGGTGGAGAGAGGAGGATTGTGTAGGTTCGAAGCCAGCTGCGCTGGCTTAAGAGACCCTGTTTCCAAATAAAATATAAAAATAGGTCTGGGAGTATAGCCTGGAGGTAGAAGGGTTCTATCCCCAGGACCACCCCCCCCCCCCAAAAAAAAATACGGGATAACTATACTTTTTCTAGAGATGTTTGGATCAAAGTTGAAAATATAGTTGTACTATATTTTTCTTATAATCCTATGTTTTAGTTAATTTTGGGTTGATCCAGTAGCTCTTTTTTTTTGCGGGTCTGGGGATGGAACTCGGGGGCATTATACCTCTGAACCACACCCCAGCCCTATTTTTTAGTCTTTATTTTGAAACAGGGTCCCACTAAGTTGCGCAGGACCTCACTAAGTAGCAGAGGCTGTCTGTGAACCTGTGATCCTCCTATCTCAGCCTCCCAAGTGTGAGCCACCACGATTACAAGCATGTGCCACCAGGCCAGGCTCGGTAGCTCATTTTGAATAAGGAATGGACACACATTCTGTGGTGGTGTTAATAAGAAGAGCTGAGCATGGTAGTTATGCTTGTAATCCTAGTACTTGGGAGGTTGAGACTGGAGGATTGCAGGATCGAGGACAGCCCCAACAAGTAGTAAGATGCTAATAAACCCAGCGAGATCCCGTTTCTAAATAAAAATAAAATGGAGCTAGTGGTGTTACAGTTTTGGGGAAACTGTTCTTGGGGACCTCTGTTAGGCTCCTGGAAACTCCCTATAGCCACAGGTTCTTGTTCTGAACCAGGATGAATATACTCTAGTCTGAGCTCTTGCTGAAAACTTAAATGAGTTTATTATCACAAAGATAGAAATAAAGAAGACAGTTACAGCCCTGTGCTATCGTGGGATAGTATAGGGGTGTGGTCCAAAATGAAGTCACCCGAGTTCAAAATACAAAACAGTTCCTCATCTTGCTCTACCAAGTAATCCTATGACCTAGTTGTAAGTCCACCCCTTAATTCCACGAGGACCTCTTTTGTTATAATTATGGGGATTTTTTTTTTTTTTTTAAAGAAGTAGTTCATTTGGAATGATTTCCGATCTTACTACTTTGGCTGAGTACCTTCAAGTTTAAAAATCAGAACCGAACCACTGAAAGATAAATAAAATCTCCACTACCATCATGATCAGTAAACCCAATAACATCAGTATTAAGGGGAGATGAAATCCGATGCAGGGACAGGACTGTCTGTAGTATGATTGCATTCAAGACAACACCGCACAGGTCCCACGTGCAACAGTCTCCTGGGACAATTTTCAAGGTTGGAATTGGAATGGGGTCTCCCACCATTTGAACTTTTTTATGTGAATTATAACCCTGAAAACCTAAAAAGAACATTAGATTAAGGTTTGTCTTTTAATATCCTGTTCTGTTAGGCCTAAACCAATTAAATGAGAAGTTAAAACCTGTTTTGCTGACTTAGGCTTAAACATAAAAAAGTATGATGTATTTAGTATATGAGACCTGAAGGCTTTGGGGTAATTTGAATAAAGATTTTAGACGATTTGCTTAATACCAGGTCACCTGGACAAATGTTCCCCCTTCCCCTGCAGGCTGTTTGGAGTTTACTTAAAACTCGCTGATATGCTGCCAATTGGGCAACATAGTCTGTTAATACTTGAGACCCTGTATCTAGGACTATGTCAGGAGTCAAAAGATCTCTCATACAACTTTCAAAGGGAGTGAGATTTAATTGACCAGGTGTATTGTGATCTTTTATCAGGGCCATTGGGAGTAATCGCCACCAGGGGTCTTGGACCTCCTGGGTTAATTTGAGAAGGTGCTGTTTTAAAATCCCGTTTGCCTTTTCTGTTTTTCCCGAGGACTGGGGATGCCAGGCACAGCGTAAGTTGAAATCTACCCCGGAGCCTGGGTGACACCTTGGGTGACTCCGATGTGAGCTGGTCCACTGTCACTCTGTAACGAGTGGGGAACTCCAAAGCGGGGAATCGTTTCTTGGAGTAGTACTATTGCTACTTCTTGGGCCTCTTCTGATCTACAAGCAAAAGCTTCTACCCGTCCCATAAAAGCATAGACCAGCATTAACGTTACCCGGTGCCTCCCCCGGCACGTGAGTGAAGTCGAGCTGCTGCTCTTCACCCGGATATGCGCCGCTAGACTGCTTGCCTGATGGACTTAAGCTATTTTTGGGATTAATTCTGAGGCGCATTTCACATCCCTGTACATACAACTCATAGTCTCCTGTAACTGTTCTCCAGTAAAGAACCTTGAAGGCAGTTTTAAAGAGTTCTCTCTCCTCCAGTGATGCATCTTGGAGAGTTTTAAGTATTTTCCACTGCAGATTGTGGGGTATCCAGACGGTATTGTCAGAAGTAACCTGGCAGAACCCACTATCCATAGCACACCCCTGCGGCTGAGCTCTAGCACTTTCCTCCTGGGAAGGTCCAAGAGGTAGGCGTACTAGAAACCCACTGTCTTAGCTGATAAAACCATCTTCATCACATATGCAAACACACTCAGCACTCTCATTTTTATCCTGGTCCTTTCTTTCCGAAACATTTGGGATGATCCTAGGATAACCTTACAAAATGCTTTCTTATTCTTACAAAATTTTGTTTCTTTGTAGTTACCAAAAAAAGCTTTACACCCTCACACTTTTTACATCTGTCTCTTGTTCTTACTTACAAGCTAAACCAAAAACAATACTGTACCAGTATTGGAAATGGCCTAGGAAGATTTGAGAAAGCTATGATTAATATATTTCAAAAATTGGGTGAGGGGCAAATCTGTGCAAGGACTATTCCAATGTGAATTAACCTAGCTAAAAGTAATTAACCAGTCAATAGGAGAGGGGAACTAGGCCTGTCTCTGTCTAAAGACAGCTCTTAGTTGAGGAGAACTAGGCCTTTATCTAAAGACAGATTTACATGATTAGCTAAGCTAGCAAAGATGGTAGGAGGGGTTGACCTTCATGAAAGGAGATACCTCGCTACACCTTGCTGAGGGAGGTACCTTACAGGGACGGTCACTATGTCAGAATTACGTAAACAAGATGGAGGTCATGGGTATAAAAGTCCGGTCCACGTGTAATCCCTTTGGTGTATTCATTTCGAGTCACCACTCCATGCCAGCCTGGTGTGGAGCTGTACCTATCCTCTGCATTTCTATCTTTTAATAAACTTCTTTAAATCTTCATCAACTGCCCAAGCTATGCATATTTATTCTTAGCTTAGGACAAGAACCCGTGGTAATTTTCTGTTTTTGGTTGTTTTGGGTTTTGTTTTGGGTTGAGGGAAAGTGTGTCCAGGACCCTCGCAGGGGTTCCCAGGGAACAGTTTTTCCACAACCATATTCTCCCCAAACCGTAACAATACCATTTCATAATGTTGTTCCTATACCAACAATTAAAAACCCCATTTAAAAGACTTAAGTGTTACTTTAAACCTTATGAAGTTAAGAGCATCTTAAAGCATTGCATTTTATATTTTCCCAACTTAATAATTGAATTACAGATTACCATGGAAAGTTAAGACATCAGGTAAATATCACTAGCGCCTTAATACATTAATTTTGCAAAATGAATAAAACTGAAGACAATGCATATCGTATTTGATCACATAACTTAGTAACCGTATTATAGATTACCACAGAAAACCACATCGGGTAAGCATCACTAGTGTCTTAAAACATTAATTTTGTCAAAAAAAGAACTTTAAAAGTAATGCAAGCTGTATTTAATCACATCTCAGAGGTCTAATTTTTATTACGGATAAAAGTTTACATTTTAGCTAAGACTGGTTGAGATAAAAACTTTGAGCAGTAACTTTAGTGTAGCCAGCAAGAGAGAGAAAAAGAACATTTGGTTCCCTGACATTGTATCTCCTTTTTAACAGAGGAGCCGGAATATCTAGTATAACTAAGCAAGAACGGGAGAATTAGAGGTCCCCCCAGGAGCAGGCTGAATATTGAGTAAAGAGATGCTTTAGGGGCTGGCGTGATATGCCCCTCACCCTAGCTAAATGGAGAGAAGGGTAATGCCTTAAATCTGAGATCTCACTGTGATCGCCTAGGGCTCTATAGTCTCAACTCAGGTGGCGGGAGCATGGAGGAATGGCCCTGGAACTCATCACCGGGAACCGGGATCTGGGGACCCCGGTCCCTGCGGACCTGGGGACGCTCAGACTTTTAACGGTCTCCCTTGCACCGTGGCCAGGGCCTTGGAGGGCCTTTTTGGCCTCCCGATTGAGGGTATTCACGCTGAGACACCCTTGCTCTTCACACTTAAACAGACTTGAGCTCAGGCTATTGTGGGATTAGTGTCCAGCCAGCATTCTTTTATGGCATTTGTCCTTTTGTTTCTCCCTTTTCAAGTCCCTGTTATTATAAGCTGAATTGGCTGCCTGCAGTAGTGATTTTAGAGTACATTTATTTGACTGACACTAGTTTTGGGAGTTTTCCTTTATATCTGGTGTTTGTCCGGGATGGCCTTCCCTTCTACCGGGTAAAGAATTGAGCAACTGGAATGCCAGCACCTATTGTTTGAGGTAGTGATATAGTTGTAAGCACAGCCTGTAAAAGCAGCCTATGGACAGATCCAACCCTGAACTCCTCCTCCCCACTTGGCGCAGGGGGCCAGTCGGCAGAGCTAGTGGGAGGCCAGTCTGGCGGCACTCAGAGCCTGAGGAGCCCAGGCCGCTGGAGAGGTGCCTTGGATGGTCCGGCTTCATTGTGGCTGGGTTTGAGCGTAGAAAAAAATAAGAACTTTCTTCCTTAAAAAGTTTGGGATCAAAGTTTTCTCAATTTTGGCCAGGCGTGGTGGCGCACGCTTGTCATCCCCGCGCTTGGGAGGCGGAGACAGGAGGAGCGCACAGGTTCGAAGCCAGCCATGCTGGCTTAGGAGACCCTGTTTCCAAACAAAAAAAGTATAAAAATAGGTCTGGGAGTGTAGCCCCGAGGTAGAAGGGCTTCCAGGATCCCCAGTACCACCAGAAGAAAAAAAAAGTTTCCCCAATTTTGGAGAACACATGTGAGTGGAGATCCGGCTTCCACGTTGGATTGCTGGGAGGAGGAGGAGAGGGAGGGAGGAATGGATATTGGAGAGTGCGCAGTTCACCCTCCTCCTTGCACCCCAGTGAAACTGCTTATGTCATCTGTGTAGACTACATCTGGAGGCCTTGTTTTTGTCTTAAGCATGTGCTTTCAAGAACTTAAAGTGTTTGTTGAACTGTCAGTTTTAATTAAATTAATAGAAGGAACATTACCTACCTATTTACAGTTTTTGGCTGTCTTCATTTCTTTGTATGTACTTGAATATCCATCTGATAGCATTTTCCTTCTGTCTGAAGAACAGGATTAGCATTTCTTGTAGTGCAGGTCTGTGGGAAAGACTTTTCTCTGATGCTCCCTTCTAAAAATTTTATCTGCAAGTGTCTAATTTGCTCTTGTGTTTAAAGGTTATTTTCTTTGACTATAGAATTCTGTTTATTTTGTTTGTTTGGTTTTCAGCACCTTAATGGTGTTACTATCTTCTGGCTTCCTTTTTTGCGGGGGAGTCTATTTAGTTGTGAGGCGAGTCTTCTTATTGCCAAGGCTAGCCTCAAACTCATGATCCCCCTGCTGAAACCTCCCGAGTAGCTGAGATCACACACCTGTGTCTTCCAGTGTTTCTGGTGAGATGTCAGCCTTAATTATTATGCTTATTTCTTCTTGTGTATAGTGTCTTTTCCCCCTCCCAATGGAAGCCAAGGTCATTCTACCTCTGAGCAATATCTCCAGCCCTTGTTTTATTTTTTATTTTGAAACAGGATCTCACTCAGTTGCGAAGGCTGGCCTCAAATGTGTGATCCTCCTGTCTCAGCTTCCTAGTATGGGGCTTATGGGTGTGTGCCGCCGGCCCGCTCTCTGGCTGCTGTCCACACTTCTTACCTTTCACTTTAAACTGTGATTATCATATTGGATTTTAGCCTTGGTGTCTTCAGATACTTGTCTGTCCCTTTGTCTCTGTCTTTTTTAAAATTTCATTTAAATCGGCATTGAAAACTTTGTTGCCTCACATATCTCTCAGGGTTTCTTTTGTCTCTTTAGGTTGGATAATTTCTAATGCTTCATTTTCAAATCTATTGATTTGTTTTCAGCCATTAAAAATGCTATTAAGTCCATCTAGTACATTTTTAAATTTTGGTTATTATATTTTTCAGTTTTATGATTTGGTCTTTGTAGGATTTTTTGTGATTTTCATTTTCCTGCTGAGATCCTTTGTTCACATTAAAGGTCATGCGTTCCTCTGTTTTTGAACACAGTTCTGTTTGCTGCTATGGAACTCTTCACAGATTTGTGTGCCATCCTGGTGCAGCGCCATGCCGATCGTTTGGGCATCCTTCCAGTTTTGGTATATGTGCTGTTGAAGAGAGCACTGAACAAAACCTAGCATTATCCGACTTGCGGTTGACTGAATCATGTTTTCTGTGTAGGAAAACTGTCCCTTATTGGATGCCTTTTGTTAAAATGTATTTTCCACCTGTTCTGTACATTGTATTTATTCTTGGCTTTTAGTCCTGTTGTGGAATCTAGGGAGCAAGTCAGTTCATTCTGTTCTTAGAAATCTCACTGAGTAATTTGACGGCATTTATTCTCTATTCTGTTAGTCTTTCATTGTCTTGATTGAATATTCCCAAGACATCTAGATATCTATACACTTATCTTTTGGAAGTTTTGAATTTTCTTACCAACTTTTTATGTGGATCTAGAAATTAAAAGAATTGTGGACTTTAAAAGCTTTACAAATAAAAAGACTACAAATTCAGGTCTCATCGTTGAATTCTTGGCAAGGTTATTTCCAGTACTCTTGCTTTCTTAAATCTAAACTGATTTTCTTTTTTTTTCTTTTACTTTTTTGGGGGTCTGGGTATGGAACCCAGGGCATTCAACCTCCGAGCTACACCCCCTGCCTTATTTATTTATTTTTGCATTCTTTTTTAATTTGAAACGGGATGTTGTAGAGGGCCTCACTAAGTAGCTGAGCCTGTGAACCGCGATCCTCTGGTCTCAGCCTCCCGAAGGCTGGGATTACAAGGCAGTGCCAGCACACCTGGCTTCTATGGCAGTCCATGTTTCCTTAATATCCTTAGCACAATTTGTACTCATGTCTGTTGTCTCTCCTGTGAAGTCCATGAGGAGCGGCATACTGACAACTATTGTCTGTATGTTTCCAGTGCTTGGCACTGGAAATAAGAGATTTAGTTTCCTGTGTCATGACACTGATTTTTAGGATATTATTTATGTGTTCACTTATGTAAAAACTGATTTGGCACAGTAGGCAAACACGTGTTCTCACTGTTGAAGTTACTGAAGCATGTACCTGTGTAAGTTCAGCCATCTCTCTTCAGCCCCTCATTATCTCCCCATCCCACTGCTCTGCCCAGACCAGTACAGTTAAAAGTTGGCTCTTGGCCAGGGTGGTGGCGCACGCTTGCTATCCCCACGCTTGGGAGGCTGAGACAGGAGGATCACACGGGTTCGAAGCCAGCCTCAGCTGCTCAGTGAGGCTCTCAGCAACTTAGTGAGACCCTGTTTCTAAATAAAGTATGAAAAAGGTCTAGGAGTATAGCCAGAGGTAGAAAGCCCTGGGTTCCACCTCCAGTACCACCAAAAAGAAAAGTTTACTCTTTCTGATATTTTCTTGTGAATTTTAATTTTTTATACAAGTGCTCATGTTCTGATTGTGTACACAAATTCACGTATTTAACAGTATAGTTTGAATATTAGTTAAAATGACTATTTATCTTTGGTTTGATAATCACACCATTTCAATGTTTTTGTTACTTTTTTGGGAGGAATGAACCCCGGGGCATTTTACCTCAAAGCTGCACCACCAGCCCTATTTTTTATTCTTTATTTTTGAAAGGGTCTCACTAAGTTGCAGAAGGCCTCACCAAGTAGCTGAGCATGTCTGAAAACCTCAATCCTCCTGTTTCAGCTTCCCAAGTACTGGGATTATAAGTGTACTCACCATGGCCAGTTTTTTGTTGTTGTTGTTACCTTTGAATACTCATAAGTAAGGGTTACAACCTTTCTATACATATGGTGAAAGAATTATTTAAATTAAAGGAAGTTGGAAGTTTCTTAGCTCTAAATCTGATAGTAAATTCCATAAATCTAGTTAATCATGTATTATATACCATGAGAAATGTGCTTAGAATATGAGAAAGTATGAAGCTAAAAGTCAAATATGACTTTGGGTAACAAATTGTGGGGGAAAATTGTTAAACTGCAATTTTTCTCCCCAAGATTGCTTAGGGAATTGCCAGCTGATTCAAAGTAGTAGGGTTTCTCTTTTATGGTGCCTGTTGGACTAAGAAGTTTGAGTTTAATGAGCTCACAAAGCTTAACTGCTAACGCCTGCAAGGCCATCTTATCCCACCTTGTTAATACAAGGAATGCTTCTAAAAGTGTTAGAAGTCAAAGCTTGCCTAGGTTAGCTTTTGTTGCTAGTGATTTACTTACAAACACTATTGAATGGAAAGAGTGTCTTAAGCAGTTTCTACTCTTTTTTCTTTATCTCCAAAGAGACAAAACAACCAACAAACAAAAGTCTTGTTCAGATGTGGGTTATTTGTAAGTTCTCTTGTCATAAAATACAATGAATTTCAAAGTTGCTTTTCTTGAGCTGCTTTTGTGCAGTTGCTTATTTTATAGTTTTAAGATTGCTGTACTTTTCACACTTGTATCATGTACCTCTATATTACCTTTTTTCCCCCCGGTAATGGGAATGGAACCCACGGCCATTGTACCTCCAATCTACACCCCCAGCCCTATTTTTTAGTCTTTCTTTTGAAACAGGGTCTCACTGAGTTGAGAAGGGCCCTGCTAAGTAGCTGAGGCTGTCTGAGAACTCAGTGAGAACTCAGCTCTCCGCCTCCTGAATGGGATTACAAGCGCACCAGGCCCAGCCCCTGTATTACTTCGTAAAAGTCTTTAATATGGCAAACTTGAAACATGCACAAAAATATGCTGCAGTGTAATATAATGAGATTCCTGTCCCTATCTCCTGCCTCAGCAGTTCTTACTCATATTTTACTCATCTAATTTTCTAATATGATTGCATTAGTAATCGCACTCTTAAAAATACTCTTTTTAGCAGGATATGGAGGTGCACGCTTGCAATCCCAGTACTTGGGAAGCTGAGACAGGAGGATCACAGGTTCAAGGACAGCCTCAGCTACTTGTGAGACTCTCCGTAACTTAGACTCTGTTTCAAAATAAAGAATAAGACATAGGGCTGGGGGTGTAGCTTGGAGGTGGACTGCCCCTGGATTCAGCCCCCAGTACTTCAGACAAACAAACAAACAAAATATTCTTTTCACAAAAGATGCTTACTTTTTTTCCTTTTTTTTTTTCTTCTCGGGTCTGGGGATGGAACCCAGGGGCATTTGACCTCCCAGCTACACCTTTGAAACAGGATCTCACTGAGTTGCAGAGGGCCTCACTATGTAGCTGAGGCTGTCCGTGAACCACGATCCTCTGGTCTCAGCCTCCAGGATGCTGGGATTACAAGTGTGTGCCACCAGGCCCGGCTTGGTACTTGCTATTTAAAAGGAAAACAAAACAAAACAAAACAAAAAACAAAACAAAAAACCCAACAAATCATTTTTTTGGTGGGGCACTGAGGGTAGAATTCTACCTTTGAGCTACACTCCAAGTCATGTTTTATTTTTGTTTGGAACTGGGATCTTGCTAGGTTAATGAGAGTCTCACTATTTGGCCAGATTATCCTCCAACCTGCAGTCCTCCTATCTCGGCCTCCCAGGTACTGAGATTACAAGCGTGCGCCACCACTCCCTACTCAAACCATTTCTAAGCCCTCCCTGCTTGTAGATGTTTATGTAGAATAAATAATTACGTAAACATTTTAAAGCTACTATAACAATTATCCTTTGTAGCAGAAATGCCAGCTTTTATGCCATCTGCTAAAAAATACCACAGCAGACTCATTCATTCCTCCTTTGAATTTCATGTATCACTTATCGTGATTATTAGCTCATCTTACATATTTAAAAATTTTAATTTGTTTTAGTAAAGCAACCTAATCATTCTTCTAGTCTGCTGTGGCTGTAGAAGCTTGCCCTGTGGCGGTGGAGGGGCTCTTCCTGCTTTTAGGGTCTAGACGCGGAATGTGTGTAGTTGCTTACAGTCCAAGACAGAGGGTTAGGACATTTTCATGGCATAAGTGCCTCTGTGGTGGCACAGGAGCAGTCAGGTCTGTAGGGGCTGGGAGGGAACTTTCTGGGAAGAAGGCATTGGTCTTGGGCTTGAGTGTGCTATTAATCGGCAGAAGTGGATTAGGAAGGCTTATGGAATTTGTGAGCAGAAAAGTAGTATTTGGGGAAATGGATTTTGTCCATTGTGACTCTACCAGAGTTTGGGGAGATGGTGTATAGTAGGAGGTAAGATGGAAAAGCTAGAGGTAATAATATAAATTATAACAGTGCACTTGACTTTTGAACAACACAGAATTGAACAATGCAGGTTAATTTATCTGTGAAGTTTTCTTCTTCTTTTTTTTTTTGGAGGGACTAGGGATGGAACCCAGGGGGATTCTACCTCCAAGCTACACCCCCAGCCCTATTTTTTATTCTTTATTTTGAAACAGGGTCTCACTGAGTTGCAAAGGGCCTAAGTAGCTGAGGCTGTCCAAGAACCACAGTCCTTGGGTATCAGCTTCCCAAATGCTGGGATTACAAGCATGCGCCGCCACGCCCGGCTAATTTTTTAATTTTTAAAAACCAAATATATGGTACCTGCATACTGCTTTATAACTTACTTTTTCTAGGTAAAGCAATCTTTTTATTGTTTTTCCACTATGTCAGTCTGATCATTGAACATCTACTCTAAAAGAAATAGGAGACTAGTAGTACTTTTTATCTGACAATAGATAATATCTTTAGAGTGAGTACATAATACAATTAACAGAATATAATGGTTGATAATTAAATGCAAGTCCAGAGCAGAAGGTAGAGTAACTTTCACGGATGAAGGGACTTGAGGTGGTCGTGAAGATAGATAGGGGATAGGTGGTGGGCAGAGAAGGGATACATTTTAGGTGGGGTTCAGATGACGAGCATTGGTGCACAGGAAGTTAAATGCATTTTATGGAAATCGGTGTTTTAATTCTATGCCCAGGGCAGCGAGTATAGAATTAAATTTAGACTTGAATTTATGTTCTTAAATTATGGAGGGTTAAATCCAAATTGAAAGTTTCTAGAAGATATGTACCAGCCGTCGCAGGATGAAGTAGGGCAAAGAATAAGGCGTCTTGTGTGTGGTGCCGGGGATGGAGGCACTCTGCCTTCGAGCCACACCTTCAGCCCTCTTTTATTCTTTATTTTAAATAGGGGCTCACTAAGTAGCTGAGGCTGGCCACGTGACCTTGGAATCCTCCTGTCTCAGCCACTCATTTACTGGGATTGCCAGGGTGCGCCACCATGCCCAGCATAAGTAGTTTTCAAACCTGGCTGTGTTTAGGAAACATCTGGTAGTTTTGTTAAAAAACAAAACAAAAATCAGTTCCCTCCATGACCCTTGTGGAACCTTTTTCTTACTCTGTGATCATAACACGTCTCAACGTTGCTGCGCATGAGCTAGAGCACCTGTTAACTTCCATCTCCTGTTTCACGCGCTCGTGAAAAGCAGTGCTTGCTAGGTACAATCTATGTGCCAGGGCTTGTTGAGTTATTTATAACATTAGTGTTTAGTAGATAGCAATTTTTGGGCTACCAGTGTCCAGGCCCCATTGTAGGGTATGATCTTGACGATCTCCCTTTAAGGAAGAGGAGGTGGAATATTTAGAACACTTTGAGACTTTACGTTGTAAAAAAGCTTAAGTTCTGGAAGCGGTCTTGTTCTGTGTTAAAGCTGCCGATGGTCTCAATGTAGTTTTTCGATAAACATTTCTTTAGAAAAAGGAGACAAGATTTTGGGTCCTCGTACATGTTTCCTCAGTCAGGATCTCTGCAGTCCGGCCTGGAATGCGGTCTGGGGACCCTTCTAGTCCTTTGGTCGTACTTGCGTGCCTGGGTGATGGTCACTTCTGTAAAGGCCTGGTCAAAGTGGGCAAAGATAAGATTGGGAAGGCATGGGCATTTTGCAAATGCTAGGCCTTACTGGAGTCCTTTAGAGGAGATGAGGACGCTCACAAAGCTACTGTTGGAACGATGGTCCTGAAGCAGAGTTGGAATTTAGACTAGTGCTTCGTGCACAGTGAGTCGCGGTAGTACTGTGGGACCTCGGGCAGCCAGCCAGCAGCTTATTGACTGGACGCTCAGTGCGGACTTAAAGGGAAAGATAGTGAAATGAATAGGAAGCCAGGGGCCAGGGAGGGGTGCGAGGTTCGGGCTACAGGTGAAAGACACATGGGCTGCTGGGAGGGTGACTGCCGCTACCTGAAATAGAAGAGCACACAGCTGAGACTCCTAGGAGTGGGCTTCTCGGAGGAAGCCTGAGCTGTTACTGATGGAGTGTGCTTCTGGTTATTTCTGGCCTTGTTATTTTTCTGTATTTCTAAAATGCAAAGATAATAAAAAGTAATAGTTTGTTAAATTATATATAATTATACATGAGTACATATAACCAACCAAGTATATGTATGTATGCAGACACTGATATAAATGTTACGTAACATTTTATATATGAAATGACTAATGTTTGTATCTGTTACACTATCCATAGATCCTCAAACTTATTTGAGTGCTGTCCCCTTTTCAGAAAAAAATTTACGGAGCTACTCCCTGAAAACCAGCATTTCTGAAGGGAATAAACAGAAAGAGGCAGTGACAAGTTGGCGTTATGTCCTGTATCTGTGCTTTACTCCATCTCCCCTCACCTCTGGGGGGGGCAGTCACCCGCTTTGGGAATCTCTCCTTTTAGACCACCCTCTTTAGAAAAGTCAGTGCTAGCCAGGCATCGTGGTGCATGCTTGTAATCCCAGTGATTTGTGTGGTGGCGCACGCTTGTAACCCCAGGTACTGGAGTCTGAAACGGGAGGATCCCAGGTTTGTGGCCAAGCCTCAGCAACTTAGCGAGGCTCTCTGCAACTTATTCAGGCCTGTTTCAGAATATAAAAGAATAAAATATGGCTGGAGGTGTAGCTTGCAGGTAGGAATGCCCCTGAGTTCCATCTCCCCCCCAAAAAAGGAAAAAGAAAAGTCAGTGCTATCAGAAGGGAGGGAGGGAGGAAGATAGTTTTGGGTTTGTATCTTGGAAAGTTGACTAGCAGGCTACTGACTTCTCACATTCTTTGTCTGTTTTCTCTCTGTTAGCTGGTACATCGTTTGGGGGACGCAGACAAAGTGAGATGCTGTCCATGTCGAAGCAAAGGAGGGATAGAGAACTAACATAGTATTAGGCACGAGGCTGAGCTTTGTGTGATGGCCACAGTGCTTGTTCACAGCTCACCTGTTACCCTTGTAGATCGCTCTAGGATCTGCCGTTGATGTTGTACTAGAAAGTTTGAGTCCTGTGTAGGTGGTGTTCAGAGAGGTCAGCAAATGCCTCAGAAGGCATTGAAGGGCATCTCCCCGGCTCTCTGTGTTCTGCTCGCACCGTTTTTCCTTTGGTCCCCACTAGCGCATGGTGTGTGAAGCAGGCGCCAAGGTTCACACTCATGGTGGTGAAAACCAGAAACAAGCCGCGTCTCTGCTGTCTGCTGAGGTGCACTTACACTGTGCAGAGGCTTAAACATGGTGAGGTGTCACAGGAGTGCACTGGAGAAGGTCTGTAACCACAGCTGCTCAGGACGCTGAGGCAGGAGGGCTAGCTTGAAGGCCATCTCAAAATAAATTTATTTAAAGAGAGGCTTTACTTATTTGTGGTACTGGGATTGAACCCAGGAACACTCTTATTTCTGAGCTACACCCCCAGCCCTATGTTGGTTTTTGTTTTGAAACAGGTTCTCACTAGGTTAATGAAAGCCTCGCTGTATATTAAGGCTGTTCTTGGACCTGCAATCCTCCTGTCTCAGCCTCCCAAGTACTGGCATTACAGGAGTGTGCCACTACACCTGGCTTCAAATTATTATTTATTTTGCAGTACTGGGGAGGGTTAGGCTTCAAGTAGCACTTGCCTGGGGTCCCAGTACTTGGGAGACTAAGACAGAAGGATCGCAAGTTTGAGGTTAGCCTCAGATATGTAGGTTCAGTTTCGTAATAAAAAATAAAAAAGGCTGGGGTATAGCTTGGAGGTAGAATACCCTTGGTTTCAGTCCCCAGAACCAGAAAAGGGGGTGTAGGGATGTTAGTTTCTTCCCTAGTACTGACTAAAACAAGAAAGAGAGAGGGGGGTGAAGGGAAAGAAAAAGAGGAAAAGAATGCAAATATAAATTGTTGATATAAAGGTTTAATATTAAAAAAGAAAAAGAGCAGGAATTCCACCACCAGATATCAGGTGGTAGAATTTTATGTGACTTTAGGTTTTCGTACCTATTTTATAGTCTTGTTTTATAAAAATAATAAGCACCTAATATTTATAATCAAATAGTGTACTTTTTTGAAATATGTATTTCAAAAATGATGGAAGAAAAATTTAGAGTTTTTAAATTAATTTGTTTTTTTTTTTGTGTTTTGGTACTGGAGGTTGATCCCAGGAGCATTCTATCTCCAAGCTACATTCCGTAGCCCTATTTAATTTTTGGTTCTGAAACAGGGTTCCTTAGTTTCCTCAGCTGTAAATAAGGAGATGGCAGTGGTACTTATTTTATGTACTACGGAAATTGAGTGTATTAAGTAAAAGTACCCATTAAAGAGATACGATGATTCCCTCGGCAGTGAAACATACCTGGAACATGGACATTAAGTTCACTGAGCCATAGGGGTTGTGGGTCTAGGATTCCACAGAAAGCCGGGCTAGAAAGAAGCCTTTTGGGAATTAATTCTACATATAATAGTCATATTTCCTAGTGTCTCTATAGTAGCTCCTCTCTAGTAGTAGAAGTTAGGTTCCTGAAACGTCTATGGTCTGAGAATTCATGCTTGAAGAACTCAGAATACAAGAGAAAAAGTAGGTGTATAGATTTGAAGGTCTGTTTAAACCTATGTAAGCTGAAAAGGACAGCAGGCACAACAGTGTCCGCATTTTAAATGAATGGCAGGCTGTCTGTTATCACTAGTGCTGTTATCGTCCTCCTCATAGCTTACCCCTGACATCTCTTCAGTCTCTCCTTTTTGGTGATGTGGTGAAATGTAGCAATGCACTGTGCATTTTTACAGTCGATGTGTATATTCGAGAGTTCTCTCCCATTTTCCAGTTGCTGGCGTGTCCAAATACATAGAGCCGAAGCTAGTCTTCTTCGGGCTCAGATAAGGGCCCAGAGACTGAGTAGTAACTTGGTGGCTTACACAGCAGAAATTGTGGGCAAAATTTCTTTAATCATTCAGCTGCTAGTCCTTAAACTTCCTCCCCAGTGCTTCCTTGGGGTTAAATGAGCACTTATATAACGTCTCAAGAAATCACATGGTTTTATCGCCCTTTAACATGCACTTAACACTTTTCTTTCCAAGATGCTATTGAAGTGGTCTGATCCCATGACCTGTGTTAATAATGCGTCATGGTTTTATATCCAGGTATTAAGTACAAAACAAATGACTCAAATGTTACCAAGTTCTGCTTTATTTTCAATTTGTCTCTTTAAAAAGATTTTTTTTTTTTGTAGCAGGAATATATAGCACTAATTGTAATAAAAATTTTCTACTGCACTTTTCTTTTTTGGTGGTACTAGGGATTGAACCCGGGGGCTTTTCACCTTTGAGGTACACCCCCAGCTCTATTTTATTTTTTATTTTCACACAGGGCCTTGCTGAGTTGCTGAGGGCCTTGTTAAATTGCTGAGACCAGCCTCAAACCTGAGATCCTCCTGTCTCAGCCTCCTTAGTACTGGGATTATAGGCATGTGCCACCATATCTGTCTCTAGACTTTTTTCCCCCCGGGTCTGGAGATGGAACCCAGGGGCATTTGACCTCCGAGCTACAAGACCCTGCCCAATTTTTTTAAATTATTATTCTTTATTTTGAAACAGGGTCTTACTGAGTTGCAGAGGGCCTCACTAAATAGCTGAGGCGGTCTGTGAACCGTGATCCTCTGGTCTCAGCCTCCTAAATGCTGGGATTACAAGTTTGTGCCGCCACACCTGGTTCCTAGACTAACTTTTGAGGAGAATTAGTTTTTTTCTGTTTTCCTAAGCTAAAATGCCTTTTACTGATTTATTGTTTTTGAGCCTTTCCTCCTAGTGTTTTGGGGCAGTTGGACAAAGCATTGAATTCAGGGTTTAAAATCGGGCTCAGATACAGCTGGCTTTTGTCTTTGCAGTGTTCTCATGACCATTTCAGTAGTCCTTTCTGGAGGCTTCTTGGGGTGTGAGCTGATGTGTGACAGACTCACCTGACTCACAGACTCACACACTCACCCAAGGACCTGTTCATCCCTTTGACCCTTGCTTTCCACATTGAAGCGGAGTAGCACTACCTATTCATAGTGCTGTTAGGTTAGGTGTGCCATTCTCCATCCATTTTCAGCCGAGTGGTTGGGGTATAGGGAGTGTCCAGCAAATGTTCTTTTCCATAGAGTTTTATTAATAATTTTGGTGTGACAACAAAAAAAAAAGTCTTTTTTTTGTCCCCTCCCTTTAAAGACTGTGGCTGTTCATAGGGATTTTGAGGGGCGTGATAAATGCCCTTTGTTTTTAGAATTTCACTTGAAATTCTCAATTAGTCCAATTTTTTCCCTCTGTGTGAGAATAGATTGTTTCTGTCAAAGGAATACCCGACTTAGGCTCCGCTATGTAAAACTGCCACTATGCAACCTTTGTGTGCGTCAATTTTTGTAAAGATAATATTTCCTGGAAACTGAGAGTGCCGGCTCCTCCCCAACATCCTTTCAGCCAATGGCGTAAAGATTGTGAGGCTCTGTTCCCACCAATAGGAGCACAGCACAGAAGCCCCGCACTGGCAGCAGTTTGGGGCCATGCTGTTCCTGCACTCTGATTTACTGCTGCCAGGATCCCTTCTTGCAAAAGTAAAATTCATCTGGCCAAGCTGTTTTCAAATATGTGTCTTTTCTTACGACACCATCAAAATTTATTTCTGACACCTGTAATGCAACCTGATTATCTGAGAACAGAGACCTTTATTTTCTTGGTGTGTTAAATATTGAAACCATGAATTTCTTTTTTTGGGGGGAGAGACGAGGGATTCAATCCAGGGGCCATTCTACCTCTGAGTTACAACCTCAGTTCCCTCTTTTTAAAAAAATTTTGACACAGGATCTTGCTAAGTTGTTGAGGGTTGTGTTAAATTTTTGAGGCAATCTTCAAACTATGATTTTCCTGTCTCAGCCTCCCAAGTGCTGGGATTACAAGCCTGTGCCACCATGCCTGGCTGAAACCTTGACATTTTTGTATTTCTTTTACTTTTTGACTCCTTCACCTATTATAATTAAAGTCTATTTCTAAAATTGCTGCATGGAAAAAGACTTTCTTTGTCTCACTTCTTCAGTCTCTTAGTGTGAGCAGAAGCTTATAAGGAATGCTAATTGCAGTATATAATTTTTAAAGTCCAATTGCAGTATATAATTTTTATTTTAATATGTGATCAAAATTTAGATGTATCATGTACTAAGTTCTATTGATTTGACTTGTGGGATTTTCTTGGTTACTAAATTGCCCTTTTCCATCCCAGTGTTTTGTATTTTTTATATATAGGTTAAACACTTGAGTTGTGGAATCCATATGCAAGGATACATACGTGTGTAAAGTAGGAGGGTAATAAAGCTAGTGTACTGTCATTTGTAGTGTCTAGTCAGTGCGCTTGAGGCTCCTGATATCATCATTGATTTTTACTATCTACTACTTACAGCACTTGCCTTCTGCTTTAATTATCTTGAAATTAGATGGCATTTTTAAAGTAGTTTGGTGCCAGGCGTGGTGGCGCACGCTTGCAATCCCAGCATTCGGGAGGCTGAGACCGGAGGATCGTGGTTCGCGGACAGCCTCAGCTGCTTAGCTACTTAGTGAGTCCTCTGCAACTTAGTGAGACCCGGTTTCAAAATAAAGAATAAAAAATAGGGCTGGGGGTGGAGCTCGGAGGTCAAATTCTCCTGGGTTCCATCCCCAGACCTGGGGGAAAAAAAAAGAAAAAAAGAAAAAAAATAATAAAGTAGTTTGGTGTCATTACAAACATTGTAGCAATAGAGAATACGTAGCCCCCGATGTTTAGTTCCTTGGTTCCTGAGCTAATCTGGACTCTGTCCTGCTGGTGCACCATTTCAGTCATGGTCTTGCTACTCTGTGTTGGGGATCAGAGTATTTCCATAAATCTCAGTACATCAGTGCGTTTTTTTTTTTTTTTTTTTTTGGATGGGTCTGGGGATGGAACCCAGGGGCATTTGAACTCCAAGCTACACCTCCAGCCCTATTTTTTATTCTTTATTTTGAAACCGGGTCTCACTGAGTTGCAGAGGGCGTCACTAAGTAGCTGAGGCTGGTGGCAAACCGCGGTCCTCTGGCCTCAGCCTCCCAAATGCTGGGATGACAAGTGTGTGCCACCACTCCCGGCTACGTCAGTGTTTTTAATTAATGTCTCTATCCCCTCTTTCCCCGTCAGTAGACATCTTAGTAGACACCTCAGTGTACCTTGTGCTTAGGGGCCTGTTGAAATTTTATTGTCCTGAAGATAAAGTAGAGGTTAATTTTATGGACTGAATTTTACACAGCTAAGAAATGGTTTATTGTAAGTTAGCTTAAGAAGGCCACTTATGCTCACTTGGGGTGTCCAGAAATTATTATGTTGCTCTTAGCAAAATGTGAGGGAAAACAAACCGAAAGATTTTGAGGACTGTGAGAGGTTCCTGTAGTAAGAATTGGAGATTTTTTTCATTAGCATTTAATTGTTTTTACTCCATATGGTTTGTGAATGACTCCACTTGTAGGGGTGGGGGATAAAGAATTTACTTATATTTTTCTCAGGAAAATTAATTTTTTTGTGGTACTGGGGAGGCACCCAGGGACATTCTACCTCTGAGCTATACCCCCTGCTCTATTTTTTTATTCTTTCTTTTGAAACAGGGTCCCACTAAGTTGCAGAGGGCCTCATTAAGTAGCTGAGGCTGTCTGCTAACCGAGATCCTCTCTGGTCTCAGCCTCCGGAATGCTGGGGTTACAAGCGTGCGCCACCACGCCCAGCTTCCTTTTTTTTTTTTTTTTTAATTTTTCTTTATTTTTAAACGGGGTCTCACTGAGTTGCAGAGAGCCTCACTAAGTAGCTGAGGTTGGCCGCGTAGTCACAATCCTCTTGTCTCAGCCTCCCAAATGCTGGGGTTACAAGCGTGCACCACCACGCCCAGCTCTCAGAACAATTTAGATGTGACTCTTTAGACTTGTAAGCTTCTTCAGGAAGGAAATCATACCTATAGTTTTCAAAGCTTACTTGACATTTGGAATTATCCACTTTTTGCTATAAAATTAATCTGGTAAAAATATTTATTCAGTTTTTTATTCTTTGTGTGTTACTGGGTATTGAATCTAGGGGGCATTCTACTAGAACGGTTCTACACCTCCCAGCCCTTTAAAATGTTTTCTTTGTTTTGAAACAGGGCCTCCATAGATTGCCGAGTTTTGTTAAAATAACTGAATCTCTAAATCAAATAATTTTCACTCCCAAGTCATAGTTTTCTTACCTTTTTTCCTCAAAAATAGTAAGTCTCTAAAATTCTGGCTTAGACCATGATGAGGGAACCAGGAATGGTGCTGAGGCTGGTCTCAAAACTGTGATCCTATGGTCTCAAGAACTAGGACTACAGGCCTGTGCCACCACACCTGCTTAGATCTTTCCTTTAAGGAGTTAAAATGCACAGTAATGAGCAGTATCTTTATTTAAAGTAACCCAAGGGCAGGGTTTCTGGAGTCTCCTGTTGTTACCCGAGGCTCACTTGTGTGACTGTCAGTAGTGTCTTGGTGACTCAGAGATGCTTCACCCTTGACTAAGTGTCACTCTGGAGACGAGCAGTGATTTGTGGATGACGTTGCTGAGAGGTGGCAGAAAGTCCTGTTACTCAGTCTGTAGATATTTAAAATAGTAATGAAAGATTTTAATTCCTTGCAACTTTTACTAATATGAAAAGAAGGAATGTTGTTACTTGATTCTGCTTTCTTATAAAGAGCATTTGTATCAGCAGTATTATCTATATAGAGCTCTTGAAGCCTTTCAGATTGTCAGGGAATAGATAGCTTTGTTAACTTCTTTTGGTACTGGGGATGGAACCCAGGGCCTCCAGTATACACTCCCAGACCTACTTTATATGTTTGTAAACAGGGTTGAATTTTCTGAGGGCCTCGCTAAGTAGCTGAGGCTGGCTTCGAACCCGCACGATCCTCCTGTCTCAGCGACCCAAGTACTGGGATTACAAGTGTGCGCCACCACACCTGGCATAGCCTTGTTCACTTTTTATAGGTGAAGGATATGATGATGAGGTCTAAAAGATTTGGCTACGTGTATATATAGCTCATTGCTAGAGGTGGAATTGATAGTTTCGCTTTTGGTACTGGTTTTTGGACCCAGGGATGTTTTACTCTTTTATTTTTTATTTTAAAATCGTGTCCCAATTAGTTGCCCAAGTTGTCTAGAACTCTTGGTCCTTCTAAGATGACTGTTATTTTTAGAAGTAAATGATTCTGAGGAGTACTTTAACGTTTGTTCACTCATCTGTTGGATGTGCCTTCCAGTTGGGTACTAGTTTGCTAGCGTGTTATTTGACAAAGTGGCACTGGACTGGAAAGCTGGTTCTTTAGGGGTGAACCTGGGAGCTAGATAATGACCTTAGACACAGGCAGTTCTTAGTTTCATAGTATTCGCACCTTGAATCCCCTGTTCCTGAGTTTCTCATCCATTGCGATGCCTCCTGCTGCTGCACTTTGGGCACAATGTTGGGAGCTTTTAAATAATTGGCAGTTCAAAAGTAAAGGGAGAGAAGTTGGGTGCTTGTAATTCCCAGTATTTTGGAGGCTGAGACAGGAGGATTGCAGGTTTGCAGCCATCCTCAGCTATTCTGCAACTTAGTGAGACCCTGTTTAAAAAAAAAACTAGTGCTTGGGGGTGTGGCTTGGAGGTAGAATGCCTGGGTTCTATCCCTAGTACCGACAAAACTAAAAGAGAAATAAGTGAAAGGCAGAAATACTTGGGAACAAAAAATATAGACTTAAATTTATATTCAGACTCACTTGCCTAAAAATGTTTTTCTTGGGGCTACCTGTGTGGGTTTTTTAAAAAACGATTTTACAGCACTATTTGAATTCTACCAATAAGAGGTTCATTTGGGCCAATTAGCATATTAGTTGGAAATCACAGATATTAGTTTGGATTATTTTAGTCCGGTTGGTTTTATCCTATATCTTACTAAAATTAACTACACTGAGGCAGTATGTGCTTTGGATGGTAATTTAGGAGTGTAAAACAAGTTACTAAGCCAGACGACGGGTGCCTACGCCTGGGAAGTGTAGGCACTGACGGGTGCCTACGCCTGGGAAGTGTAGGCATTGGGGCCTGTGGGCAGCAACTCCCCGCAGAGCAGAGCGGAGCAGAGCAGAGCAGAGCGGAGCGGCAGAGGCCGAGCAGCCGGTCAGTTGCAGAGTTTCTTTTTGAGGTCCTCAGTGCCTGTCACTGCTTAGGAAACTTGGCCGACAGAAGCAACGTTGTTTCCTAGGAATATTTGCTGACTCTAGCAGTATCAATTTCAAACAATACACTTTTCTCCTGAGCTCCATTATAAATTAGGTTTTAGTCTGTGCTCGCCCTTGTCTTTTTTGCTGTTACTGTGTATTGTCAGTGGACAGCAGTGTGAGCTGGCTTTTTTTCTTGAGCCGTTATGGAATTTGCTGGTCACTCATGATTTCAGTGGAAGCAATACATACCAAGGGTGGGGGAGTACTCTATTATAATTACAGAAAAATAAAGAGAAGCCACTTAGCAGGGTTTGAGGAGCAATGGAAAGTGATGTTTCTGTATTTGATTTACAAATAACATTGGTAGGTAGGCTAATTTCCTTTGAAATAACTTTCATTACCTCTGCCTCAATATTAAGTCACTATGAAAAGTAAATCCACATATTATTTGATAATTGATGAATATTATAAAATTTGTGTTGTTCTCTCCATACAAATTATAGAGAACGGTAGAATGGTCAACTTTACCTTTATGTAGAAGGGCCCCAATTTTTTTTTTTTTTTTTTTTTTGGTGGTACTGGGGGTGGAACCCAGAGGCTTTCTACCTCCGGGCTATCCTCCCAGACCTATTTTCTATTTTATTTGGAAACAGGGTCTCGCTAAGTTGCTGAGAGCCTCACTAAGTTTTAAGCTGAGGCTGGCTTCGAACCTGTGTGATCCTCCTGTCTCAGCCTCCCAAGCGTGGGGATTACAAGCGTGCGCCACCACGCCCGGCACTTTAGAAGGGCCCCAATTTTTTGTTGGTAGTAGGCACATTTTAAAAAGTGTTCTTTCCCTAACACTCGAATACTTTCTATTTTATGTATAGTTTATTGTGATTACTGACGATTAAGGGAAATTATTCAAGTAAGTTTAAATGTTACTAACCTAGTTTTACAGATTTGAAGCGATTTTATCTGTATGTTTTGGGGGTTGCAGATTTATTAGCTATTCCTCAGGGGTAATTGCCTTGCACCATTATCTCTTACCATCATCTGTTTTTTTTACACAGTGCTGTAGTTTTGCCGCTGGACTCCTCCCTCCCTTCCCCCACCCCATCAGGATGATATGAGACTTGAAAGAAGACGATGCATACAGGTGACTCGCGTTTTGAATACAGTAAACTGTGGCTGACAGACTGGGCACTGAGGGTAAACTTCAGTGGGGGCTTTCTGCACAAATAGCTTTCCAGTAAATAGGGGCGGTTTCTTAGAATAATGAGTGCAGACGTAGTGGGGATATTTATTAAGCTTGGCGAGTCAGTTTAGTAGTCGCTTTTTATAGTGATGTTAAATACAGTACAGTAACTGTTAACTTACAGTGTTCACTAATACTCTGATGGGATTTGAATTGTTTCTGTTAGTAAAATAAATACTCATCTTTATGTTGAATATATGTGTCTCCTATATTCTTGCTAAAATATAGCAGACCTTTTATGGGATTTGATGGTAGTAGTGTATTTTTAATGAGTTGTTGACAAGCATATAGCACTCTTATCTCGATTCCTTAAGAACTGTAATCTGGGGTTTGCTTTTTTGTTTCTTGCTCCCCCTTCCTACATCTGTTTCCCTCCTTTTCCTTTCCCTCAACTCCTCCCCTTTCTTCCTGCTGTTTGTATTTCTGTAGGACGAGCAATCCAAAGGCGTCTGGAGGAATGCTTTTGATTGCTTTAAAATTGAAGCGATCTTATTTGTACATGGAAAAATGGAGGCTCTTTCGAATGTGGCTGCGTTCAGACTTTTGAAAGTTCCGTGTAATTAATGGATAAAGTGTTGCTACTTTGAAGCTTGTATGTTCTTAAACCAGACTAGGCATTTTTTAAGCTCACTTGTGTTAGGTTATACTTATAAATTAAATTTGAAAAGGTCTTTGACTAGAAAAGATAAAACTGTACATCTTGGATAGTTGTCTAATTACATGAATGGTGGACCTGTTTTCGTGATTGGTGCTTTATCGATCTGTCATTTGAAAAAGTGATCACTTTTTGAAGGTAGAGTAAGCTTTAGAAGCAATGTTTCACGTGTGCCATTTGGTATGAAGAGATGTTCGAATGGTGGTATGTATCATTATGGATCAGGGAATACTTGGCTTTCTAGGGGCTCACCATTTGCAGAGCGCTGATGACCTCTGCGGTGAGGCCAAGTAAAGCCTCCTCCTCAGAGGCCGCCACACGTCACAGGTCCACTGGAACACATTCTAAAACCAACATGATGTGGAAGCTGGACACCGCTGTCACAGAAAAATAAATAGGAATATTTATAGAAACATTTTTAGAATTTTATGAAAACTTTTTGTTGTCTGATTTTATACGTGTGACCCTTTAATACAGGAACAATTTCTCAGCCCTGTCAGCTCCCAGGTTCCTCCTTGGGAAGCGCACTGCACATTGGCTATTCCTGTAGATGCTCACAGCTGTTGGCGGTCAGTCGAGGAACACAGCACTTTGGGGTTGTCTCTTAGATTTAAATAGATAGTACTGATTTTCGGAGATTTTCGTAGGAAATTTTTGAGGTGACAAAGTTGCTGTTCACCATCACAAGGTATCGCGGGCTCCCAGTTAGCTCCTACTTGACATCTTATGGCTTCAAAGGAATTAAAAAACTAAGTGCATAGAGTGCATAAAAACATTCTTATTTGACCTTGTAAATATTTATCAACGTGTGCCTTACAAAGAAAAAATAACATAACAAAAGAATATCTAACTCTAATACGTATATTAGTATTGGTGCATTTCTCTTTCTAACAATTAGAAAGTTAATTAACGGCTTTCGCTGGGCATGATGGCACACATCTATAATCTTCGTATGAGGGAGGCTGAGACAAGAGGATTGCAGGTTCAAGGCTGGCCTTCGCCACATAGTGCACCCTCCTTTCCAGATAATCAAGTAGGGCTGGGAATGTTGGAGGATTCTACCTTCAGTACAAAAAAGAAAAAAGAAAGAAAAATTAACAGCTTTCGGAACCTTTAATACTGCAGTTCACTCTTGCAACACTGTGCATGCATTTGTATACTTTAGCTTGATAACATTTTAACACATAAAAGCTCGAAAGAAATGTTCCTTGGAAAGGATTTCTAGATTGCTTATGCAAGTGTGAGAGTGAGTGTTCTGCTTCCCTCAGGGACTGCCCCGGCACAGCTGTGTTCTGAGGCTTAGATGCCTCAGGCACAGGGCCGGATTCCCAGGAAGGAAAAGGTAGAAAAGGAAAAGGGCGCAAGGCCAATTGGCCTTCCCAGATCACAGCTTAATAATGCGTTTTTATGGTGACTGCATTGTGATGGATATGTTAATTGGCTTGGGTTAGTAATCTCTTCACATTGTGTACATATAGTCAGAATATGTTACACATTACATATGTACAATTTCTATCCCCCATTTATACTTCAATAATCCTGAAAAAAGGTTTTTATTGAGTACCAAGCCGAAGTCGAACTTACCGTATGTCTAATACCCGTGTACAATGAAGGCCTCTCTGTACCTGTTGAATGAGGCTTTGGGGAGTATATTTAAAATGTAATTAGACCATGAATGAAGTAGGTTTGGATATATTACTTAGTGAGGCCCTCTGCAACTTAGTGAGACCCTGTTTCAAAATAAAATAATAAAAATGGGGTTGGGGGTGTAGCGCAGAGGTCAAATGCCCCTGGGTTCCATCCCCAAACCCGCAAAAAAAAAAAAAAAGAACAGTGTGAACAAGCATTTATTTGGTTAGCATTTGCTTGTACCAAGTACTTGAGCAGGCGCTTGCCCACAGGGACACCTGCACTCTCAGGGGTGGAGGAGCGCTGCATCTGGAGGGAGGGAATAGGGAGGTAAACATGGGAAGGAAGCCATAGTTGCAGGAAAAATTGAAAAACTTACCTCTTGGATTTAAGAGCTCTAGAATAAAAATAGAGAGCTCTCTGGGTAATGTCATTCACAGTGTTTTCATCTAATTTGTTCGTGCCCTTTGTCCTCCTCCTCGCTCCTGAGCTGCATGACTCAAGTACCCATGTCCCGGGACTCTCCCGTATGTGTCCCTCCCGCCCCACAAGCCCCTAGTGATGAAGGGCGGCGTCTTCACGGCCATCCCGGAACCGAAGGCGACCACACTGAGTACGCTGCAGAAGCACCCCTGAGATTGGATTGGAGGAAGCAGTGCGCCAGCGCACCGTGCGCCTGCGCAGGCCGCATCTCTCCAGGTCATTTCACCGAGACCCTTCCTTTCATTTTACCTTTTATTCATGCACCCCCGGAGCACTGTGCAGGAAAACGTGTTGGATACAGAAGTTCATACCATTCTATTTTGTTGAGATAGGCTTTAACAACTAAAATTTATTTCAACAACAGTGACATTCTAGTCACTTTAAAACCTGAAATAGTTCTAGAATATATAGAACTATAATGTTTTGAGAATAAAATTTATTTCAAAAATTTGTTCTGTGGTACTGGAGAAGTAACTGTAAGATTTATTTTAAAAAATTTAGTTTGTTTGTTTTGTGGTACTGGAGATTGAATCCAGGGGCATTTTACCTCTGACCTACAACCCTAGTCCAATTTGCTATTTTATTTTGAAACAGGGTCTTGCTAGGTTGCTGAGGGCCTGGACAAGCTGCTGAGTCTGATTCAAACCTGTGATCCTCCTGTCTCAGCCTCCCAAATACTAGGATTATAGGTGTGTACTGCCATGCCCAGTTTTAATTTATTTTAAAATGTGTTGATTTGTTCATATTGTTTGTATCTTGATTCTTATATATACACATATACGTAAACCCATTTAAGGTGGTTTTTAATTTTAGATTTTCTAATTAAATTTTAAAATGTGATTTTTGTAGGGCAAAATTTTTATATCACAGAACCAGTTAGATTTCAGTGATCACAGAAATTGAAATATTCATGACAGAACATTTAGAAAGCAGACCTGTAAGCTAGGAACCGAGTCGCACCAGCCCCTCTGTGTGCCGCGCACGTTAGAAGAATACAGGGCCGAGCACACTCATACTTTGGCCACCGTGGCCAGTTCGTCTCCTTTTGGAGTTCTTCTTCTTGTGCTCCTCTGCCTCTAGCCAGTCAGTCAGTCTGCCTCCCTCCCTCCCTCCCTCCCTCCTTCCCTCTCTCCCTCCCTCCCTCCCTCCTTCCCTCCTTCCCTCCCTCCCTCCCTCCCTCCCTCCCTCCCTCCCTCCCTCCCGCTTCTGGGGATGGAACCCAGGGGCATTCCACCTCTGAGCTACACCCCAGCCCTAGTTTTAATTCTATATTTTGAAACAGGGTCTCCCTGAGTTGCAGAGGGCCTCACTCAGCAGCTGAGGCTGGCCGTGGACCGCCATCCTCCTGTCTCAGCCTCCCGAATGCTGGGATTATGAGCGTGCACCACCACGCGCAGTTTGTCTTTTTCTTTAGCTCCCATCCATTTTTTTTGTTATCGATTCAATAGTTTTAAACGGGAGAGGTTGATAAATCCAGTACATTTACTTTTGCTCTCAAGTTTTTAATGTTTCTCATTTACTAATGTACAATTCACTGACAAAAAGTGGAAATTTATAAACATAGAGGTAAATGCAAGGAGACATAATCCACTGCACTTGGGCACATCCTCTTCCAGTTGGGTTTTTTTTTTTTCCCCTATGTCAGTTTTGATTAGTTGAGATTATCCTTAATAGTCATTCAGGTTAGTGAGTTTGGTTAGAATCCACGTGCTATTTCTTTTGACTACATCATGTCGTAAATATTTCCCTCTCTTCTCTCAAATTGAGAGTAGTGATTTGTTGTCGCCTTGAACTTGGAGCAGATGAGAACATTCAGAACTGTTTTTGAGGATTATTTTGGTTTTTATTTTTTATTTTTGCAGTATTGAGGATTGAACCCAAGGATGCTCTACCACTGAGCTACGCCCCTATCCTTTTTTTTTTTTTTTTTTTTTTTGATTTTGAGGAAGGGTCTAATTAAGTTACTCAGGCTAAACTTGCAATCCTCCTCCCTAAGCCCCTGGAATTACAGTTGTCCATACTCCCGCTACCCGGCTGAGGATGAATTATTTTAGACATTTATTTTAAATGTGCTTAGGACCTTTCATAGTATTATTTTCCTAGGTTTTCTCTTACCCTTAAACATTAAGAAGTTGTTTAAAAATTTTATTTATTTATTTTTTTTACTGGAGATTGAACTCAGGAACATTTTACTTTGAAGCTACCTGCCAGCCCTGTTTTATTTTTATTTTGAAATAGTCTCACTAGGTTGATGAGATTCTCACTACTTGCTGAGGCTGTACTCAAACCTGTGATCCTCCTGTCTCAGCCTCCCATGCACTGGAATTACAGGTGTGTGCCACCATGCATGACTTCCTTTTTATTTTTTTAAAGTACTAGTATTTTCATAAATGGTGGTGGTATGCCAGGTTTTTTTTTTTTTTTTTTTTTTTTTTTAGCTAGTTCATTCCTAGAAGTCTTAACTTTTGGGGTCAATAGTGGACCTTGTTTGTAAGAGTTTTCTCAAGGATGCCGTGGGAATGTTCGTTTACTGTCACTTCCTGTCCTGTGATTTTCTTTCTAGCCGATACCACTCTCTGAACTTATCAAATGTATTTATGTTTGCTTATTTACTATCTACCCTCCTTCCTGGGTTGTTAGCTTGATACAGGAGAGGAATTCTGTTTTATTGAATCTACAGCTCTTGGAAGAGCGTTAAGCACTCACCAGTCAGTGTGTGCTGGGCCAGTGGATGAAGAGGCTGGGTAGAGCCTTAGAGCTGAGCCGGTCCTCAGAGTGCAGGGAACTGTAAAACTTCAGGAGCGGCCCTGGGCTGCCCAGGAAAGAGAAGTAAATCGCTGCAGAGATTGAAGAGAGACTTTGGAGGAGGGGCCTCAGAGGGATGGGCTCTGTGGAGAGGGCCACAAGAGGTGGAGGTGTGGTGTATGGCCGGGGAGTGGCCCGGTGGCCTTGGCTGGTCCTCAGGGACTGCTCAGGTGGCACAGGCTGGCCGCATCGACCCGAGGTCCCAGGTGGATCCCCAGGCTCTGCTGGGCCTGGTGCTTCTCTGGGGGTCGGGAATGATCCATGGTGCCGCCCTGGTCCGCCCTGGTCCTTGGAAGCATCCCAGTTGATGGGATGGTTTGCTTCTGTTGTGAAACATAGGGGTTAGGTTTTCAATTCTGAATTCAAAAGAAAAGACTTCCCACTTTCAGAGTCACAAGGCTGTCTTGGTTACTTCCATCACTTTAAGTTCAATGATACGTTTTTAGCTTTGCTAATTATTTTAAAAACTACTGACTTGGCTCCTAAAAAGACGAAATTAAATTTGTTTCAGTCTGCTACCTCTTTTTTTTCTTTCCTTTTTCGTGGCACTGGGGATTGAACCCAGGGGCGTTCTAACTTTGAGCTACATCCCAGCCCTATTTTATTTTGAAACGGGGTCTCACTAAGTTGCTGAGGCTGACCTCCGACCTGTGACCTTCCTGTGTCAGCCTCCCAAGTATTGGGATTACAGGCATGTGCTTCAACCCAGCATTGTGCTACCGCTTTTCCTGCCTTTTTTTTTTTTTTTGGTGGTACTGGGGTTCCTGGGAGCCCTTCTACCTCCCAGCTACACTCCCAGACCTGTTTATTTATATTTTTATTTGTAAACAGGGTCTCTTAAGCCAGCGCGATCCTTGTGTCTCCGCCTCCCAAGCGCGGGGATGACAAGCGTGCCCACCACGCCTGGCTCCTGCCTGCTTATTTATAAATTCTTCTTTTAGAGTTTTTCTGAATATTATTAAAACTTTATGAAATTGACTTAAACCTTTCTTTCTTCATTGTTGGTTTTAGACAGTTTCTCAAGATATGAAATAGAGCTTTTGAACGCTATTTCTTTCTACCCAACAGCCTTTACCTACCAATTAATTTTACATTGTCTATAGGTATATATACTTAGATACCTTTTTAAAATTATAATTGAATTCCATGTTTTTGTCTTAACATCTTTTGAAAATTGAAAACTAATTTACTGGAAAAACACATAATTTATTGGAGACCTGTAGAGAAGGAGATGTAATAATCTGTCACTAAATTTGTTCCAGTCCTAGAAGAAGTGTTAACACTGGGATTCAGGTGTAAATGCAATGTAACAATGACTTCGAGAGTGATTTAATGGTATGATCTGCCCTCTACTTTCATTGGGAGAGTTTAAAAATAAAACTCAGCCGGGCGCGGCGGGCACGCTTGTAATTCCAGCATTCGGGAGGCTGAGACCTGGAGGATCGCGGTTCGCGGACAGCCTCAGCTACCTAGTGAGGCCCTCTGCAACTCAGTGAGACCCAGTTTCAAGATAAAGAATAAAAAATAGGGCAGGGGGTGTAGCTCGGAGGTCGAATGCACCTGGGCTCCATCCCAAGACCCGCAAAAAAACAAAAACAAACAAACAAAAAAAAACCCTCAGGTTCAGAGTAATTGTTTATGATGCTTATCATCTTTGGGCCATATATGCTTTTTAAATAATATTTTAATAATAAGGACCCATGCGCCCCATTGCTGACTCAAGGGCCAGAACCTCCTCTGTCATCTGCCCCTCTCCCCAGCGAGAGGACCTCGTGCAGAATTGGTGTGTCTGGGTGAGACGTGTGACCCAGCAGGCTTCCACTCAGCGAGCGTGAACTGCCAAGACGAGCCCTTGTTCCATTGCCAGGCTGAGGAGACCTGGCCAAGCCCTACCGATTGCCGTCACTGCCTGTGTAGGCGGCGAGGCAGTGGCCCACAGCGCGGGTGACCATTCATTATGACCGAGGGCCGGGACTCAGAATGTTGGCTGGTGCTGTAGATACTTCCTTAGAGCTTTTGTTGGTAAGGCTGACCCCGCAGCGGAGTCGCTAGTAAGCCTGTCCAGTCGCTGCCTGACCTCCAGCTTTTCTTCCCCGCTGGTTGGCCCTCCACTGCTGCTGAGGTTCCTGGGACTGGCTTTCTGCCCTAGGTCTCTCTGACATCTCTTCAATTATTGGAAGGATCCCATTTGCTTTTTGTGCAGAAAGCTGGTATGTTGTGCTGAAAGCTTTTTGTCGTGGTTCGCTGGTATGTCTCCATTCCATGCTTTAATAATTTTTTTTGGTAATCCTTTAATACTATTTCTGGATATTATGGAGGATATGAACAGGCATGTTTATTTAGTACCCAGTTTGTTGTGTTAGGAGTTGCCTCCTTCAGTTTATGAAACTGAGGTTACCTGTGTGCTGATTTCTTGTCTTGTTAGTTTTAAAAGACATTTTCTATTTACCAGTGAATTCTGGTTTTATGTTGAAGAATGAGGTGACCTTCTCTGGTTTCAGTAAAACTTTGTTTCCACTACCCAGCTGAAGGGTGCAACTTAAAGTTGAAAGTCAGCGCCTGTGCCTCAGTCCCTCTCCTCGGTCTCTGGGTGCACCGCTTTCTGTCCTTGCCTGGCCATGCTGTTTTGTGCATGGCCTCCTGTGGACAGACGCTGGGCTCTCACCTCTCTGAGGATGACTACCTGTCTCAGGTGCTTCCCGCTCTAAAGCTCTTGGAAGGGAATTTTTATACTATTCCTTTTTAAAGTTAGGTCTCTTTGACCTATCCCTTAAACTTGTTAAATCTGCCCAATTGTTATCATGTGCCATGAACATTCACAAGAAAATACTCAGTGCAGTTTGTACAGATGATGATGCTTAAGAAAGATGACACAATTATTGTGATTTATTGCATTGTGAAATACAACTTAAGATAGATTTTAATTCCCCCAGTTAATTTGTAATTATCTTTTTGTTGTAGAAACATAGTAATAATTATGATAAATTTAGCTGGCCAGGCGTGGTAGCGCACGCTTGTAATCCTAATACTTGGCAGGCTGAGACAGGAAGATCGTGGGTTCTTGGCCAGCCTCAGCTACTCAGTGAAGCCGCCTACAACTTAAACCCTGTTCCAAAATAAAGAATAAAAATAGGGCTGGAGGTGTAGCTTGGAGGTCTACCCCTGGGTTCAATCCCCAGTTCCGGGAAGGGGGGATTAGCTAAATAAAAGGTTCACAAATCAGGTTTTATATTTCCATGAAAACTGACATAGGAGCAAAAGTATATTTAATACTTAGCAGTGAATGTTCATACTGTTTTGGGTGCCTTAGTTTTGGGAGCAGTGGACGGAAAAGAATGCAAACTTTCTCCAAACATGAATTAGGTGACCCACTGGAGGAAGAGTAGCCCAGTACTTAAAATTTATTTGTATAATCCAGCTCTAAATAACAGTTTGCCTTTTAGCTTTGGAAGCAGGCTCAAGACGCATTGTTCTTAAATTTGGAACTTGCTGGGCTTAGCCTTTTGTAAAAGATGTCCAGCAAAACAATGTGGTAGCAGTTTCACTGAATAGAGTGAAGTATTCAAAGTCCTGACAAGATAGTCCCATAATTCTGAAAGTTTTTAAAGCTGTCTAGCTTCAGATTCAGAAGGGAAAAGGTGAGAGGGTGCGGCGGCGCATGCCTGCGCTCCGGGATTTGACAGGCTGAGACGGGAGGTCCCCGATTCTGAGGCACAGTGACTTCGAACCTGAACCAGTTCAGTGGTAAAGCCCTTCTGGTTCAGTGCCAAGTACTGCCACCAAAAGAACGGGAGAGAGGGAGAGAGGGACAAGAGGCTGACCGTCCACGGTACTTCAAAACCATAAAATTCGACTGTATTTCTTCCTGCACTATGGCACGATTTGTCATTTGAGATAATCTTGGATTCTCTATTACTGTGCATAATAATGGCTCGTACACACTGAGAAGATAGAGGCTGGTTCTGTGTGTTGAGCTGATTAACAGCAGACGAGAAGCTACCACTTGTTCTACTTATATTTCTTAAATACAAAGGAGCAGATGTGACGAGAATTGTATATTTTAAAAGTTAATGATTAATTGTATACTTAGAAGACATTTCCTTTACTAGGAATTCTAAAGTGAGTATTTTATGTAATAAAGAACCTATTTTAAAACATTTTTTAAATGTTTACTTTCTGATCGTAAAAGTCAGACTTTTTGAAACTTTTCTAAACTCCTCAGTTTCAATAACTTTGAATTGATGCTAAGCTCAACTATTTATTTATTTATTTATTTATCCCTCTATTTATTTTTGTGGTACTGGGGATGGAACCCTTCTACCTCCGGGCTCTGGGCTACATTCTCAGACCTATTTTATATTTTATTTGGAAACAGGGTCTCTTAAGCTAGCGATGCTGGCCTCGAACCTGCATGATGATATTTTCTTGTATTTTGAGTGCCCAAAGGAAAGCCAGAGTGCCAAGGTTTTAAGTTTTTATGCCCTTCAAGGATGGGAAGTCTTGTGATGCGAAGATTATTTGAGTGGTGTGCCCAGCAACAGTCCTCCTTTGTGTGGAAAATGCCTGTTTTACTTTGTAGGTTGGAAGGTAGGCTCCGCTAGAGTTGCGTTAGCAGAATGGAGGGAATGAGAACCTGGGAAAACTAGCCAAAATATTGAAAGATTGACGGGTAGGGGTATGACTGATGCTGACCTTGAATCCTTCCCTTTTGGTTTTTCTTCTTGCCTTATCCTTCAGAATTAAAGGAGGCCCATAGTGCTCCAAGTGAAAAACAGGCTAGATGGTGTCAAAAGTTTGAAGTGCTGACACTTTCAGGGAATGGATCGAATCTGTGGGGTTAGAGAGCGATGGTGAAGCCTTGGTGCGTACGTGCAGGTCGTAGCATGGGAAATAATACCGAGCTACTCTTACCTGAACTTACAGGTAGGAAACCACGGCGCTTATTGATTGGTGCCTGACGGATGTATCGGTTATGTGTGAATGCTGTTAGAAGAGAATTTGGGAGGGCTTTGAGTTTTATTGATAGGATCTTTATCTTAGGCACTTTGTTTCCGAACATGAGGCTGGTTTGTAGAAGGAAAGATTTGTATTAGATCTTTTCAGCTCCTTCCAGCTTTAAAGTTTTCATGTGTTTGTCTCCCTCTCCTGCTAGGAAGCTGACTTTTTCAGTCTTGCTTTCCTGGGCTTTAAGAGGTTTCCACCCACAATCCTGAGAAGAGAGAACACAAAGATATTGGGGGACAGGTGTGGGTGGTGGGGACAGATTGGAGAGGGTAGAAAGTGATTTCGGTTTCTTAGAGGGGAAGATAAATTGTAGCAGTAGTGATGATAGGCCCAGCTCATCCTTCTCTCAAGACTCTCATGCTCAAAATATTTCCCTTGTGTCTTCATGCAATGTATTTTACAAATGCCAGAAGTCTTTCTAGAGACATTTACAGGCCTTCTTTAAAAAAATTCCTTAAAAATAAGTAACTTGGAGGTGTGGGATGAATCTGTACTTCATTTTGGTGGAGATAATTTCTAGGATAAGTGGGACAAGTTGATATATTTTAAAGTAAAATTGTATCTTTCATAAGGCACAAATGGGAACTGTGTCTCCTTGACATGTTTCAAAGCATTTCTCTGAATATTGTGAGATTAAAGAAATTCTCACAAACACTAAGAATTGTCAGAACATTGATGTTCTTTAAAACTATTTTTGTAGTTGTTAGTATATACTGGTAGAGGTAGAGGGCTTTTTAATGTTTTATTCATTAGAAATTTTATATGTCAATATAATGTGTTTATATTATGGTTACTTCTTAGTGAGCTTGGTTCCCAGATAGGAGAATTATGTACTTGGTTACAATCCGCATGTTTTTAAGCCCTGTAGGTTAGCACTTTATTTGGATTTTATTATTTTAAAATTATTTTTGACCTTATATGTTATTATAGTGAATTATAGCAATATAATTATATATTAGAGATATAATAAAAGTCAAAATTTTAACCTAAGAAAGCTTGATAAACTTTAGTTAGCCGTGTTTTCTGTTATGCCCACCACTTTATTTTTTTCATTATAGAATAGAAGTGCTTTGTATGATTTCTGTACAATGTAGTGTTTGAGAATCTATTTGAATGTATAGAAAGACATTTACATAATGCTTCTGAGTAGGTGGGGGCTTGGAATGTTGATGGCTGCTGCTTTTAGGAAAAAACATGTCTATATAGTAAAGTTAAAATACAGCAAATGCTCTACTTTAGCTGATTTCTGTGTGTATTATCATTGGATTGCCGTTGGAACAAAAAGTAGAATATGATTCTAATCTTTTATAGTTGCTGCTAATTTTGTTCTGAACCTGAAAGTGTTAACAGCAACTTGAAAATGTGACAAAGCTCAATTTCATTTCTTGTTTATTGCTTGTTTTCCTATTGGACAATTGGAAGTAGCTCTGCCCTGGCAACTAAAATAGGCTATTTGCATAACCTAGTTTGATTGGCTAACATTCTGACTAACAGTTCCAATCATATGGTGTCGCTTTAGTGGTAGGCTATGCTAATTAGCTGCTGTTGCTGGGGTTCAGGATGGTTTCTGTGTGCTGTTCTGCTGCATTGTGTTGCCTGGTGAGAGACATTGATAAATGAGGGTTTAATGATCTGCAGCAGTTCCCACTCACTGCGGGCAGGCGGATTTTAGAACAGAAGTGGAAATAAAGATTTAATTGCGCTGTTAAATACCTGTAACCAAAATATATGTATTAAGTTATAGGAATTAAGTTGTATGAAATCTTTATTTAATTAAATAATTTATAACATAAAGGGAATACTTTAGCTTTGTCACTTGAAATATGACTCTTAGGTAGCAGAACTATGCACATCTTTTCTAAAACTGTTCAGTAAAGTTGATCTTTTTTTCAGATTAGAAATAGTACTATTGCAATGAGTAGCATATTTGGTTTTTCTTCTGATTTTGACCCTTTATGAAGATACATGTTTGCATTTAATAGATGTGCAAGCTTTTGCTCAGAATTTATCTTGTACTGCCCAGTCTAATCTAGCAAATAGCATAAACTTGAATCCCTTGTTCGTATTCTCTGTTCAGTTTGAAGATCATCTTATTATCTACCTCTTGCTGTTATTGCCTTTCTGATATAAATATATACATACTTAAATTATTGCTTGTACTGTTATCTTTGATCTACGTTAAGTCTTTATTCGATACTGTCAGATAGATTGTTGTATGGGAAAAGAAAACTCGGTTCTTTATAAGAAGAATAAATAGCATATAATGTTAGATAAAAATGCAAGTTGACCATATAGGAAAGTCCCATAGGATTTATTTATCTGGAAGTGCGTAGGGGGACAATAACTAGGTGTTTTAACATTGGAGACATAGGAGAAGGATGAAGGGAAAGGCTTAAAGAGGAAGCCCCTTAGAACTTGTATTATGGTAAAGTAGGATTTACGATTGAATAGCTGGAGAGTTACAGGATCATAGAAAGGAAGGCAGTTTCCTGGTGAGGAGTAGGAATAGAAGCATGGTTCTGGTGGTACTCAGCGTTCACCTAGGTGCTTCCTGTGCTCACGGTCTGCACAGCACTAATGCTCCTCCGGTCCCCGAGCTGCTGAGGCAGGTGGCTCACCACCTGAAAACCAGAGCTGGTGTGTTCCATTCCTACTGGCCTTCTTTGCCTCTTCACTTGGCTTCTGTGGTGAACAGTAATCTTCACTTTTTGTGTCTGTTGGTTAAACATAGGACTTTCTTACCACTTTTAATTCCTCTCTCTAGCCCTAAAGCCTTAACCCCCCGGACATTGGAAATAATCTGTGTGAATTTAGAATTTTTTGTTGAATTTCCTAAAATGTTTACCCTAGTTAAATCACATAGACAAGCTAATGGATAGTCTTAAAGACTTGAGAAGAATGAAAACCAAAAATTAACCTTACTACTTTGATTATACTTGAATTATATTTTTCTATTTATGTATACTGAAGGTGTATCCCTAAACAAATTCACAGAAATACGTTATTCAGCCACAGAGTCAAAGGGTCCTAGATCAGAGAATTTATCATTTAACAGAGGTGCATGAGATTGATATTTATGTAACTGTATTGCCTGGTGGAGTGTAATATTCCAAGAGAGGTAGACATTCAGAAGAGGGATTGGGGCTTTTGGTTTGGGACTAGGGAAAGGTCCTTGACGGGCATGGTATTTCATATGGTCTGGAGGAATGGCTAGGATTTTAGCAGGTAACGTAGTAGGACTGCAGGGTGTGGAAGATGCGGTGCCAGTTGAAGGTGGAAGTCTGTTTAGAAAATTTGGATTACTGAGGTAGATGAAAAACTATACCGTGTTGTTGTGGGCTTTTAAGGTTGGATTACATAGATTTTGAGCCATTTCTTAAAAAATGGGAGATTTTTGTACTGGGGATTGAACCCAGGGGCATTCTACCTCTGAACTATACCCCCCCCCCCGTGCCCTTCTTATTTATTTATTTATTTATTTATTTATTTATTTATTTATTCATTTTTGGTGGTACTGGGGTTCCTGGAAGCCCTTCTACCTCCGGGCTACACTCTCAGACCTATTTTTACATTTTTTATTTGGAAACAGGGTCTCCTAAGCCAGCGCGCACGGCTGGCTTTGAACCTGCGCGATCCTCCTGTCTCTGCCTCCCAAGCGCGGGGATTACAAGCGTGCGCCACCACGCCCGGCTCTTATTTTTTATTTTATTTTATTTTTTTTATTTTTTTGCGGGTTTGGGGATGGAACCCAGGGACATTTGACCTCCGAGCTACACCCCCTGCCCTATTTTTTATTCTTTATTTTGAAACCGGGTCTCACTGAGTTGCAGAGGGCCTCACTAAGTAGCTGAGGCTGTCCACGAACCGCGATCCTCTAGGTCTCAGCCTCCCGAATGCTGGGATTACAAGTGCGCGCCACCACGCCCGGCTTCTTATTTTTTATTTTGAAACAGGGTCTTGCTAAATTGCTGAGGCTGCCCTTAAACCTGTAGTCCTGTAGGCGTGCACCAGCATATTAGGCTAGTTTTTTAATTCTTCATAGTGGAATTTCACAATTTTAAAAAGTTTTATGCATTTAGAAAAACATACTTTCTGTGAATATTTGCAGGTTTCAAAACAATTGATTGCTTGATTATTAAGATAGGAAAATATGATGTTATTTGAGGGTATTCAGTTTAAGTACCTGGAAGGTTTGAGTTGCTGTCACCTGAACTGGGATATGCTGTAAGATAAGACTTTTTTTTGTTTTTGGAAAGAGGGTGTACCTACAAAAGATCAGGTTTGGAAAAAAACTTTTAAGAAGTTTTCTGTGTGTTATATTTGGCATACAGTAGACGTCATATAACTGTAGTATAAAACTTGATGGATTTGGACAGATATTACCCATGAAACACCACAGTCGAGATGATGAGCACATTCACCCCCTTCACGGTTTTTTGGGTGTTATTGGTCCTTTTTTGTAACCTCACATTTCTAGGTCATACAGTTCTGCTTCTTGTCACACTGTTTATCACCTGCCTTTGCAGATCTCTAGTGCGCACTGTGTTCTCCCTTTTGTCTGCCGGCTCTCACCTGGTGTAATGAACAGCCGTCATGTGTTACCTAGCGATAGCTCACTGCTTCCACTGCCGAGTGGACCTTCCTTGTGTAGAGTGCATTGTGTAGAGTACCTGTTGAATATGTGGGTTGTTTATAGCTTGGAGTAGTTACAAATAAAGTTGCTGTGAATGTCAGTTTACAGTAGCTTTTCATGTGGACATACGTTTTAATTTTTCTTGGGTAAACACTCAAGTCGAATGATTGATCATATGGTAGGTATGTGCTTAACTTTTTTTTTTTTTTTTTTTTTGGTGGTACTGGGGTTCCTGGAAGTCCTTCAACCTCCGGGCTACACTCCCAGACCTCTTTTTACATTTTTATTTGGAAACAGGGTCTCCTAAGCCAGCGCGCGCGGCTGGCTTCGAACCTGCGCGATCCTCCTGTCTCCGCCTCCCAAGCGTGGGGATTACAACGTGCGCCACCACGCCCGGCCTTGTGCTTAACTTGTAAGGGACTGTTAAACTATTTTCCAAAGTGTTTTGTACCATTTTACATTCGCATAGCAGTAAGGGAAATTTTCACTTTTTTCAGGTTTCTCCATATATGGTGGTCAGACTTTTAAAAGATTTTAAGCATCCTTATACTGTTTAGTGATATGTCATTGTGTTCCCAGTGATTAATGAAGTTGAGTGTCTTGGCATGTACTTATTTGCAATTTACATGTCATCCTTGGTGAAGTGTTGGTGTCTTTTGACTAATTTTTTTGGTTGATTGTTTTCTTATTATCGAGCTTTGAGAGTTATATTTTAGAATACAAATTCTTTATCAGGTATATGACTTGCAAGATTTTTTCCTCCTTGATGGCTTGTCTTCATTCTTTTGGAAGTGTCATGAAATCAGATGCCGTAAATTTTTGCAAAGTCTAATTTATCAATTTACTCTTTGATGCTTTTGGAAATTTCTTTCCTATTTGTCCAAATTGAAAAAAGATTTCCTCTTAGGATTTTTTTTACCTTTAGATTTATAGTTTCAGGTTTTGTGTTTAAGTCTGTGAACCATTTGAAGTTAGTGTTTGTGAATGGTGCTACAGTGTATTGGATAATAATAATAATAATAATAATAATAATAATAGTTGTTGTTGTTGTTGTTGTTGTTGTTGCTTTAACAAATGGGTCCCTAGTTACGAGAGAAGCATTTGTTGGAAGGACTGTCCTTTTTCCACTGAAATGCCTCTGTACCATTGTTGAAAATCAACTTTCCATGTATGTATGGTTCTGTGTATGCAGTTTATGTTTTGCCTTATAAATCTGTCTTGATGCCAATACCGTATTTCTCAGTTATGGTGCCATAATAAGTATATTGCAGTAAGCTGTTGTTAATTCTACTACTTTCTTCCTCTTTTCCAAAGTTGTTAGGACTACTTGAGATCCTTTGCATTTCCGTATCTTTTTGTTAACTTCCTCAAAAAGCCTGATAGGGTGTTTATTTGGATTGTGTTAAACTTATAGATAATTTGGGGAAGAACTTTTCAGACCCATGCACATGATGTATTTCTTCATTTTGATTTTTAATTTCTCCAATTTTCAGTTTGTAAATTTGTTAGATTTATGCCTTAAGTATTTTATATTTTTGATATTACTCTAAGTGATTTTTAAAATTCAGTTTCTAATCATAATTATGATTATATCGAGACAAAATTTATTTTATAATCTGTACCCTTGCTAAAAATCACCAAACTCCAGTAGCTTAGATTCCATCAGACTTTCTCCATAGATAATCATGTTGCCTGTGTTGAGAGATAGTTTTGTTTCTTTCTAGTTTGGTTGCCTTATTTTATTTTTTATTTTTTTATTTTTTGCCTTACCGTGCTGGCTGGAACCTCCATGGAATATAAGATATGTATAGCACATAGAATATTGATTTGAATAAAATTGGTAAAATCGAGCATTCTTGTCTCATTTCTTATTTTTAGAGGAAGAGGCATTCAGCCTTTCACCATTAAGTAGCTGTTAGTTACAGAATTTCTTTTCAGTGTACTTCATCGGACTAAGGAAGATTCTATTATTAGTTTAATGGAACTAACCTACCTACCTTCTTTTCCTTCCTTCTCTCCTTGCTTCCTTGATTCCTTGCTTCCCCTTCTCCCTCCTTCCGTCTCGGTCTCAAGAATGTGCGTTGGGCTGTGTTCGGGGCACGTGCCTGTAATACCAGTCCTTATGTGGCGGAGGCAGGAGAATCATAAGTATGAGGCCATCCCATGAAACTTCGGGAGACCCTGTCTCAAAATAAAATCCAAGGGCCAGCGATGCAGCTCCGTGGTAGAGCACTCGCCTAGCATGTGCAGAGCCCCTTTGTTCAGTCCCAAGTACCACAGAAACAGCAATGAAAAGAAATGGGTGTTGGATGTGTCGAATCTTTTCTGCATCTACTGAGGTATGTCACATTTTTCTCCCCTCGCTTGGGAGGTGGAGACAGGAGGGTCGTGCAGGTTCGAAGCCAGCACGCTGGCTTAGGAGACCCTGTTTCCAAATAAAAAGTATAAAATAGGTCTGGGAGTGTAGCCCGGAGGTAGAAGGGTTTCCAGGAACCCCAGTACCACCCCCCCAAAAAAAAAATCTGTTAACTGAGATTTCATTTGCCCTTTTCCCAGTATTACAAAGTAGAAACCCAGTCATTGACCTGAGAACTTTCTTCCTAACAGAAATGTGTAGTACTATAATGTTCTTCCAAAAGATTCTTTTGCTCTATCAAAACTTTTTATGTATTTCATTTTCATTCTCTTCTAAATACTTATAATTTGCCATTTGGTTTCTTTTTGAGCCATGATTATTTAGAGCTGTGTTACTTAGTTTTTATGTTTTGGAAACTTTGCACCCATCTTCCCTTTACTTTTTTTTCTGTTTACTTGTACTTCTATAGAATGTCATACTTTGTCTAACCTGATCCTTTATGATTTACTGAACCTAGTTTTATGGCCTGCTTGGTTTGTCCTGGTGAATGTGCTATGTTGACTAGAAGAGAATTTGTATTCTGCTGTACTTTGGTAGAATATTGTCATAATGTCAATTACGTCAAGTTTGTGAGATAATGTTGTTCAAGTCTTCTCTCCACTGATTTTCTGTCTACTTGTTCTATCAGTTTAGAGAGAAGGATGTTGAAACATCTTTATATAATTGTGTCTATCCTTATCAATCTGTCATTTCTGGATGCTTGTGTTTTAAAGCTCTTAATAGGTTAATAAGTGTTCAAGATTAATATATTCTATTGATGTCTGACACTTTTATTGTTATAAAATGACCTTCATTCCTAGTGATATTCTTTATACTCCAGTCTAGTCTTTGATAATAATATAGTCATTCTGTCTTAGTTTTGATTACAAGTGTAACATACAGCTTTTTGCAACTTTTGACTTTTAACCTATCACTTGCCTTCATATTTGAAATATGTTTCTTATAGGCAGCAAATGGTTGGGCCTTGTTTTACTACTATTACTACTGTTCCCAAACTAAAAATCTGTGCTTCTTAATTTTTATATTTCAACCCTTTGTTATATATATATATTTTATATATATAATTTATTTGTAGTACCAAGGATGGAACCCAGGGGCATTCAACCTTCGAGCTACACCCCAGCCCTTTTTTATTAGTCCTTTTAATTTTTTAAACAGGGTCTCACTGAGTTGCGAAGGGCCTCACTAAGTAGCTGAGGCTGTCCATGAATTGCAATCCTCCAGTCTCCACCTCCCGAATGCTGGGATTACAAGTGTGCACCATCATGCTCGGCTGTGGGGTTTTTTTTTTTTTTTTTTTTTTTTTGTATTTTTGGTTTAGGTAATCATGCTTTTGTTTTATATCATACTTGTCTTATTATATCACATTTTTATTTTCCCTTTGTCTCCCTTTCTTTTCCTTTAGTCTATTTGGAAGTTGATTTTGGGAGAGCGCTGGAAATTAAACCCAGGGGCATTCTGCCTCTGAACTGAACCCCAGCCCTGTTTTATTTTTATTTTGAAATGTAGTTCTCACTATGTTTTTATACAGTGGCCTCAAACTTGCTATCCTCTTGTTTCAGCCTTCAAACTATTGGAATTATAGGCATATCCCACCAAGCCTGTGCCTGCAGAATATATTTTTATTTAATTCTTCTCCTTCCCTTGTTTTAAGCTTTTTCATTTTTTTAAATTTTTTTATTGGTGCACTGTATTCATACATAATAATGGGATACAAAAAAACTTTTGTAGACATACATGCACACATCGCCCAGTCAGCGCCCAACCCGATCCCCACCCCATTCCCTCCCCATCCCTCCTTCCCATGCTTGGCTTAGTGGTTGACATCTAGTATTATAGCAATTTATCCAAAATTAAAAATAATAATCTCACTTAACAGTTTCATTTGTCTGATACCAAGCTTTTGATAACTTAAAGATAACATTTCAATATTTCTTTTTGCTTTCTTTCTTACCAGAGAATATTTTCTTTTTTTTTAGGTGAAACTATCATATATTTATATATTTATTTTTCAGAAAAAAATCTATCCTAATATAGAATATGGAATCTAGATACCCAAAATGATCTCGAAAAAGAACAAAGCTAGAAGATATATATTTTCTGATTTCATACCATATAAAGCTACAATAATTGAAACAGTGTAGTACTGTTCTAAAGGCAGATAATATAAACCATTGGAGTTAAATACAAGCCTAGAGCTAAATTCTTCCCTGTATTGCCAAGTTATTTTTGACAAGGTTTCCATGAACATTTGGTGGAGGAAATACTAATCTTTTAACTAAATATTGTTGAAAAATAATAATTACAGGAAAAAGAATAAATTTGGACCCTTACCTAATCCCATATACACATATTAACTCAAAATAGATAAAAGACCTAAATATAAATCTTAAGACTATAAACTCTTAGAAGAAATTCTGGGTCATAAAACCTCACAACATTGAAATTGGCAGTGATTTCTTGGATATGATTTCAATGGCACAGGCAACAGAAGAGTATACAAACTCCCTAAAAATTAAAAAAAATTACTGTATATCCAAAGACAATGTAAACAGTTAAGTTACTGATAGAATGGGATAAAATATTTCCAAATGCTATATCTGAAGGTATATTAATATTCCAACTAGAAATCCTAAACATTAACAACAATAAAGGCAAACAATACCATTTAGAGATAGGTAAAAGACTAACATAAATAATGAATCTCCACAGATAACCAATCTTAGTTGTCTATTGGATGGAAAATCTTGTTTCTCTGGTTCTGGTGTGTGTTACCTATTTCTTTTCTGTAGTTAATCTCTTTGAGTATTTTCTCTAGCGCTGGTTTTGAAGACATAAATTCCTTCAGTTTCTGTTTGTCCTGGAAGATTCTTATTTCCCCATCTAATTTGATAGAAAGTTTTGCTGGGTGGAAAATTTTTGGCTGGAAGTTGTTTTCTTTCAGAGTTTGGAATATGTTACTCCAAGCCCTTCTGGCTCTCATGACTTGGTTTGGGAAGTCTGGAGTGATTCTAATTGGTTTGCCTCTGAATGTCAGTTGGCCCTTTGTTTTTGTTGCCTTTAAGATTCTCTGCTTGGCTTCCACATTGGTCATTTTGACAATTATGTGGCGTGGGGATCCTCTTCTCCGATCCTGTCTAAAGGGAGTTCTATAAGTTTCCAGGACCTGAGTATCGACCTCTTGCTCTATGTTTGGAAAATTTTCTGCTCTTACTTCCTTGAAGAGATTGTTGATCCCTGTGGTTTCACCTTCTTTTCCCTCCTCTATTCCAATTATTCTTAGGTTAGCTCTCTTAAAATGGGCCCATATTTCTTCAATGTCAGATTCCTGCTGTCGGATATTTTTTTCTAGATTAGAAACTATGCGTTCATTTTTGGATTGATCATCTTCTAAGAGCGAGATTCTATTCTCCATGTGGTCTAATCAGTTGTTTTAATTGAGGCCTTTATTTCATTAATTGCATCCTTTATCTCTCTTTGGCTCTCTCCGAATTCTTTTCGAAACACCTCTATTATTTCTATAATTATTTTCCTGATTTGATCTTCTAGAAATCTCTGAATTTCTGTTTTATCGGCTTCTGATGTTGTGGGGTTGTGGACATTCATTGCTCCATTGTTATTCCTCTTTTCCATGATTTCGGAAGTTTGTGCCTTCTCTGGGTTCTTCCCTTGGGTCACTAAGACTTCACTTAAGGTGCTCTGGATCTCAAGTCTGTGGTATCTCAGACCCCACTACTCCTTTACTGGGTTGTATTACAGAGTCTCAGACCCAGGTTGTCGATAGAGGCTGCTTTAAACTATCGGGGGTGCCAGTTTGGGCGTTCTCCTATGATGTGATATCTCTGCCACCGCCACTCCCCCACTGGGTCAAGTCCCTGGGAGTGCAGTACTGGGATTTCTCTTCTGGGGCCTGAATTTGACTCACTGTTGTTGAGTGCGCAGATGGAGCTGTCGTGGAGTCGGTGAATTTGCTGCTGCGGACGCCGGTGGCAATATGGCACCGCTGCCATGCCCTCGGCTGTGAGACTGGTGTATTTCTTCTCTGGTTTTGAGCTCCGCTCTGAGTCCCTCGGCTCGCTGTCCGCCGCTCCTCTCTGGAGCCTGGTGGGCTGTTGAGTGCGTTGGTCTGGTGCCGTCCAGTGAAGTTGCCGCTGCCGCCGGCAGTAAGGCGCTGCTGCCGCGTCCTCGGGCGTCAGGCTGGCGTATCTCCTCTGTGGCTCTGAGCTCCGTTCTGAGTCCCCCTCCTCTCTGGAGCCTGGTGATTTTTTTGTTTCTCTGGTGATGGTGTTTTCTGGCTATGAAAGGTGCTGATTTTGTGGTAATAGAGATTGGTTGTTAGCGGGGCTCTTAAGCCCCGCTTTTCTCGGTTGCCATCTTCCCGGAAGTCCAAGCTTATTCATTTTAACAACGACCTCCTCCCCCCCTCCTCCTCCTCCCTCTTCTTTTTTTAACCAGTTATTGCTCTTTATTTTGGCCTTGAGTCTACAGTTCTCTCTCATCCTCCCAAGTACTGTGATTACAGGTGTGTGCCACTGTGCTTGGCTTTTTTACTGCCATTTTTATAGGTCTTTTTTGTACATATTTTATCAATACCAAACTACATTGTTATTATTGTTTAACCATTAATCAAATGTGATTTAAAGGAGAACATTTTTTGTATCACTGCTCATGAAGTTACCGTTCCCTTGGTCTTCATTTCTTTGTATAGGCCCATTTTCCATCTGATTTAATTTTTCTTCACCCTGAGCATGTCTGCTCACATTCATTTATTTATTTTGTAGTATAGGTCTACTAGTGACATTTGCTCAACTTTTTCATTTTTAAAAATGTTGTTATTTTGCTTTTTTTAAAACATATTTTCACTTGGTATACAATTCTAGGTGATACTTTTATTTTTCAGTGATTTAAAATGTTACCTACTATCTACTAATTTACATTATTTCTTATAGGAAATCTTTCATCCTTTTCTTTATCTCTTTACATACAATCTCTCTTTCTCCTGCCTTTTAAAAAGATCTTCTGTATATCACTGGTTTAAGCAGTTTGATCATAGTATGCCTTGGTGAAGGTTTTCTTTTTTTTTTTTTCCTTTTGTTTCCTTTTTCTGTGTGTGGTTTTTTTGTGTGTGTTGTTGAACTTCAGATCTGTCAGTTTATAGGATTTCTAAATTTTTTTTTTCCTGAATATGAAAATGTTTGGGCCATATTTTTCCTAATTATTTTTCATTTTCCCTCCCCTCTCAGGAATTTTAGTTATATGCACTTAAGGTTCTAGAGGTTGTCCCAGGATTCAGTAAATGTCTGCTAGTTTTTAGAACTCTTTTTTTTATATTTTATTTTGTAAATAGTCTACATAGTTAAGTAGTCAGTTGGGATTCTCAAATAGGGTTTTTCCGTCATCATAATCTTTTAATTTTTTAAAATGTCTACTCTGTCAATCACTAATCTCACCCAGGGTGTTTTTATCTGTCTCTTTGTTGTATTCTCTCCTGAAAGATCATTTTGGGTGTTGAAAACCAATTTTCCATGACCCCCCCTTAAACATTTGAGTACAGAGTATAGTTACAATAGCTGCTTTAATGTCTGTTAAGTTTTAACAGCTCTGTCAATTCCGGATTGGTGTGTGTGTGTGTGTGTGTGTCTGTCTGTCTGTCTGTCTGTCTGTCACACACACACACACACACACACACACACACACACACGCGCGCGCGCCCCTACTCAGAGGTGTTTTCCTACATTTTTGTATTCCTCATGTTGCTGATGTTAGGACACTGGGGATTGAACCCAGAGACATTCTACCTTTGAGCTACAACCTCTGCCCTTTTTTACTGTTTGGAAACAGTCTCGCTAGGTGGATGAGAGCCTTGCGGTGTTGCTGAGGCTGCCCTTGAACCTGCCATCCTCCATTCTCAGCTCCCAGGTACAGGGATTACAGGTGTGTACCACTGTGCTAGGCCACATGCCTGGTAATTTTTGACTGTGTGACAGACATTTGTGAATTTTTATTTTGTTGAATGCTTTGTATGTTTAAATGGATACAATTTTTTTTAACCTTTGTTAAAAAAAACAACTGTTAAGAAGTCTTAACAGTTAAGACTTCTTAAAATAGTTGAATCTTTTGCGTCTGACATGACTTTGCATGAAGGATCAGGGCAGTGTTTATTTTAATCATAATTAGTGTTCACTACTGAGAAGATACCACCCTTTGTAATTTATCTAATGCTGTATAATGATCGCAGTCTGATTGGTGAGTCTTTCTCTTGGCGTCTGCTTGTTTCGCTGGCCGACTTGGGCATTCTATGACTTCTGCTGTACTGCCCTGCCTTCCTGCTCCCGGGGTGGGAGCATTCTCCCTTTGTGCACGTGGGTCTCTGTGTCCATATTGCTGTGTTTTATGAGAGCACCAGTCAGATTGTAAGTGCTGCTTCTAATGAACTCATTTTAATTAATTACATCTTCAGCTAAACAGTGTCTAAATAAGACTGGATTCTGGGATGCTAGGGGCTACAACTTCAACATAGGAATTTTGAGTTGAGAGGATATAACTCGGTTTGTAGTCCCTGGTGGAGACCTGGACAGAGTGGCTCTGAGCCAGTTCTCTCAGGCACTGCTTTCCGCTGTCTCTAATATTTTTCTTTAAATCTATTCAATTAAGCCGGGCGTGGTGGGCACGCTTGTAATCCCCGCGCTTGGGAGGCGGAGACAGGAGGATCGCGCAGGTTCGAAGCCAGCCGCGCTGGCGTAAGAGACCCTGTTTCAAAAATATAAAATAGGTCTGGGAGTGTAGCCCAGAGGTAGAAGGGCTTCCAGGAACCCCAGAACCACCCCAAAAAAAAAAAAATCTATTCAATTAATACATTGAAGTTTTTTCATAGAAAAATGAATAGCATTATAAAGTTAGGCCCTCAGCTTCACTTGTCACAGAATGTAAGAATAAAAAGAAATATTGGGAGTCTAGAGTAATTCTACTAAATTTACATAACTTATAGAATGTATGCCTGAACATAATGTGATGATTTACCCCCAGGAATGCAGGGATGTTGTGGGAGGTGTCAGGTAGATGCGATGTTTCCGAAGGTAAGCAGCAAGAATTTATTGAACACTTACTGTGTTAGCAGAGGCCTTTCCTCTGGTTGGTTTTGTGGAGCTAATTTCCCAATAGAGACATAAGCAAACAAGTAGATAGGTGAGGAAGACACCTATCCTAGTTTTGTTAGGAAGGTCTGGGGGCCTGGGCGGGTCTCTCCAAGGGAGTGCTTTACTTCCATTTAGTTAGCTTGTTTCCAGTGAACAAATCATCTGTGGGACATTGTGGGTAGTCATAGTCACGCAGAAGATCATGCAGGTCTGTTCTTACATCTGAACACCCTAACACTCTCCAATTGGAGTAGAAGTATAACACTTTTTTGAATGAAAGCCCTTTGAATCTCTGTAGACAAAGAGTGGTCATTTGTGGTTTCTGTCCTTCTCTCATGAAGCCAAGAAGAAGCTGGGAATTTAGCATGCTGTCCTTAATAGTATCAGTGTCTTAACATTCTTATTTTAATTGACTTAGGCTTAGAGGATCTCTGCTTTAAAAATAAGTAGATTTTGCTACCAGAGTATAGAGGGAACACTGACTCTGTGGAATTAATTACTGCTTGATTTTAGAACTGAAAATAAAGCCGATTAAGACCTTTAAAAGAGAAAAAATATATAATTTGCAGAAAAATTTAATTGATGAGAATTTTTGCTAGTGAACCATACATCCTATCTGTGTTGTTCTTGTAGCTGTTGAAATACACTCTACAGGACAGGTGGAGGGAGTTGTGTAAGATACTTTAGAATTTCAACAGATGCCTCCCTGATAGAGTTTACCATTGATGAGTTGACATTTTTCTTAAGTTTTTTAAAACTCTGCTTTCATGCCAAATAATAAAACACTTTGTTACTGTATCATTGCTGTTTTATAATGTATTCATCAAAATTCTTGTTTGGGATAGAGGGGTCAGAAAAATGTCACTATTTCAGAGATGAGGATACGATCTATATTTTTAAAAGCTCCTCAACTGAACTATGGAATAAGCAGTACTATTTATAACATATCTTTAGTTTTTGTAATGAAAATTTGTGAGAAAATAGGGAGGCTAAACATGAAGAAATACAGGCATAATTTATGCTTTTAATATAGATTATGATTTATGCTGAAAATAAATCCTGGTTTTCATTGAATTCACATACTTTGAGTTTCTTTGAAAATGTGAGGAGTGTATAAAATCAAGACTGTCTAATTTGGGTTAAAGGTTCTTATCTACTTCCTTCCTCTCCTTCCTTCTCTACTCTGCTTTTTGTACCACTTCTCCAAGAAATAAACTACCCTTTTGAAACGAAAATGAAAATTACGTTCTTAACTTTGGAGAGGTAGTTTTGTTGCGTCTATGAGTCTGTTACATATTAGTCCAGATCCTTATTGCATACATCTGAATAGTGTTTTTAAACAAATATTTTTATTAAATCTTTAGTAGTATTAGTTTTTGTTTGTCAGCAGACATTATATTCGGTAGTGGGCTGTAAAACACACCCAACATTCCAGTGGTTTAAATCAGTAGAGGTTTATTCCTTGCTCACTTAATAACCAAGTGACTGTTAACTCAGAAACCAAACAATGGACATTTATTTTCCCTATACCAAGCTTTGGTATTCATTCATCAAACAGGGCAGGAGCATAGTGTTTACAGTAATAGGAAGGTTTTGTGGGTCAGTTGTGGTATTGCCACCCTCACCTCTATTGACGTTCAAGTCAGGTCCTAGTCACATGGCCCTGCCAGCATCAAGGGAGGCTGGAAATGTAGTCTTCTTGCCACAGTTGAGCAGGCTATTAGATGTAGTCATCCTAGACACCATCAGGAAGGCATCGTCATGTTTCTAGCTGATACACATATTTAATGTTCCTTTTCTTATTTGCCCATGTTTTTGCAAAATTATTCCCTCCCACCTGGTTGATCCATTTTCGGGGGGGGGGGGAATTTTCTCTCATTCATTTACATGTAATAGATCTCTCTTTCTTTGTGTGGTACTAGGGATGGAACCCAAGGATATTCATCTCCGAGCTACACCCTCCAGTCCTACTTTTTATTCTTTATCTTGAAACAGGGTGTCTCTGAGTTGCAAGGGCCTCACTAAGGAGCTGAGGCTGGCGGAGAGCCAAGATCCTTCTGTCTTAGCCCTCCCAAATGCTGGGATTCCAAGCGTGCGCCACCACGCCCGGCTTGTAATAGGTCTCTTGGATACAACAGAAACCCAGCCCTGGTTAACTTGGGTAGAAATGAATTTACTGGAAGGTTATAAGTGAGCCCACAGAACAAATTGGAAAGCTGGAGACTGCTAAAAAAATAGGGATGTGCTGCGGTTAGGATCTTGTGTCCTCCAGAGGCCCTGGGGGTAAAGGCTTGCCCCCATGGGGAGGTGTTGGGAGGTCTCAGAGGTGAGGCCTAGTGAGAAAGCTGCAGTTCGCTGGAGGCAAGTCTTCCAAAGTGGTTGCGGGACCCTGGCTGCCTCTTCCTCTCATCTGTTCCTACCCAGTGTGCCTCTGAAGGCCCAGAGCAATTTTTTTTTTTTTTTTTTTTTTGGTGGTACTGGGGATGGAACCCTTCTCCAGGTTACACTCTCAGACCTATTTTATATATATTTTTGGAAACAGGATCTCTTAAGCCAGCAAGGCTGGCTTTAAAGCACGGGGATTACAAGCGTGTGCCGCCATGCCCGGCAGACTGAGACTTTTTTTTTTTTTTTTTTTGGGTGGTACTGGGGTTCCTGGAAGCCCTTCTACCTCCGGGCTCCACTCCCAGACACCTATTTTGTATTTTTTTTTAATTTTATTTTATTGGTGCACTGTATTCATATATCATAGTGGGATACAAACTTTTGTAGACATACATGCACACATCGCCCAGTCAGCCCCCACCCGATCCCCACCCCATTCTCTCCCCATCCCTCCTTCCCATGCTTGGCTTAGTGGTTGACATCTAGTATTATAGCAATTTATCCAAAATTAAAAATGATAATCTCACATAACAGTTTCATTTGTCTGATACCAAGCGTTTGATGATTTAAAGAGAGCATTTCAATATTTCTTTTTGCTTTCTTACTAGAGCATATTTATTTCTGTTTTTTTAGGTGAAACTATCATATTTATATATTTATTTTTCAGAAAAAACTCTATCCTAATATGGAATATGAATTCTAGATACCCAAAACGATCTTGAAAAAGAACAAAGCTAGCAGATATATATTTTCTGATTTCAAACCATATAAAGCTACAATAATTGAAACAGTGTAGTACTGTTCTAAAGGCAGATATATAGACCATTGGAGTTACATACAAGCCTAGAGCTAAATTCTTCCCTATATTGTCAAGTTATTTTTGACAAGGTTTCCATGAACATTTGGTGGTGGAAATAATAATCTTTTAATAATTACATGGAAAAGAATAAAATTGGACCTTTACCTAATCCCATATACAAGTATTAACTCAAAATAGATAAAAGACCTAAATATAAATCTTAAGACTATAAACTTTTAGGATAAAATCTGGGTCATAAAACCTCACAACATTGAAATTGGCAGTGATTTCTTGGATATGATTTCAATGGCACAGGCAACAGAAGAATATACAAACTCCCTAAAAAATAAAAGAAAATATTGTATATCCAAAGACAATGTAAACAGAGTTAAAAGTTACTAATAGAATTGGATAAAATATTTCCAAATGCTATATCTGAAGGTATATTAATATTCCAACTAGAAATCCTAAAAATTAACAACAATAAAGGCAAACAATACAACTTAGAGATAGGTAAAAGACTAACATAAATAATGAATCTCCACAGATAACCAATCTTAGTTGTCTGTTGGATGGAAACTCTTGTTTCTCTGGTTCTGGTGAGTGTTACCTATTTCTTCTTTGTAGTTAATCTCTTTGAGTATTTTCTCTAGCGCTGGTTTTGATGACATAAATTCCTTCAGTTTCTGTTTGTCATGGAAGCTTCTTATTTCTCCATCTAATTTGATAGAAAGTTTTGCTGGATAGGAAATTTTTGGCTGGAAGTTGTTTTCTTTCAGAGTTTGGAATATGTTACTCCAAGCCCTTCTGGCTCTCATGACTTGGTTTGGGAAGTCTGGAGTGATTCTAATTGGTTTGCCTCTGAATGTCAGTTGGCCCTTTGTTTTTGTTGCCTTTAAGATTCTCTGCTTGGCTTCCACATTGGTCATTTTGACAATTATATGGCGTGGGGATCCTCTTCTCGGATCCTGTCTAAAGGGAGTTCTATAAGTTTCCTGGATCTGTGTATCAACCTCTTGCTCTATATTTGGAAAATTTTCTGCTATTACTTCCTTGAAGAGATTGTTGATCCCTTTGGTATCACTTTCTTTTCCCTCCTCTATTCCAATTATTCTTAGGTTAGCTCTCTTAAGATGGGCCCATATTTCTTCAATGTCAGATTCCTGCTGTTGGATATTTTTTTCTAGATTAGAAACTATGCATTCATTTTTGGATTGCTCATCTTCTAAGAGCGAGATTCTGTTCCCCATGTGGTCTAATCGGTTGTTTGTGCTTTGAATTGAGGCCTTTACTTCATTAATTGCATCCTTTATCTCTTTTTGGCTCTCTCTGAGTTCTTTTCGAAGCACCTCTGTTATTTCTACAGTTATTTTCCTGATTTGATCTTCTAGAAATCTCTGATTTTCTGTTTTATCAGGTTCTGATGTTGTGGGGTTGTGCACATTCATTGCTCCAGTGTTATTCCTCTTTCCCATGATTTCGGAGGTTTGTGCCTTCTCTGGGTTCTTCCCTTGGGTCACTATGGCTTCACTTAAGGTGCTCTGGATCTCGAGTCTGTATTATCTCAGACCCCACTACTCCTTTACTGGGTTGTATCACAGAGTCTCCGATCCAGGGAGTCGATAGAGGCTGCTTTAAACTATGGGGGGTGCCAGGTTGCACGTTCTCCTATGGTGTGATATCTCTGCCACCACCACTCCCTCACTGGGTCAAGTCCCAGGAGGCCCAATACTGCGATTTCTCCTCTGTGGCCCGCAATTTGACTCACTGTTCTTTAGTACGCAGATGTAGCTGTACTGGACTCGGTGAATTCACTGCTGCTGCCGCCGCCGGTGGCAATATGGCGCCTCTGCCACGCCCTCGGCCATGAGGCTGGCGTATTTTTTCTTCTCTGGTTTTGATTTCCACTCTGAATCCCTGCAGCGTGTGCTGAGCTCAGCCACTGGGAGCTTTAAATGCTGTCTGCGCCGAAAGATCCCGCCTGGCTGTTCCGCAGCGGCTCACCTGGCTTGCTGTAGCCGTCCGTTGAGTTCGCCGCTGCCGCCGGCAGTATGGCGCTGCTGCCACGTCCTCGGGCGCGTGTGTCTCCTCTGTGGCCCTGAGCTCTGTTCTCAGTCCGCTTTCTCTCTGGAGCCTGGTGGTTTTTTTTTGTTTTTCTGGTGATGGTGCTTTCTGGCTATGAAAGGCGCTCTTTTTGTGGTAATGGAGATTGGTTGTTAGCGGGACTCTTAAGCCCCGCTTTTCTCGGTCGCCATCTTCCCGGAACCTATTTTGTATTTTTATTTGGAAACAGGGTCTCTTAAGCCAGCGCATGCGCCTGGCTTCGAACCTGCGCGATCCTCCTGTCTCTGCCTCCCAAGCGCGGGGATTACAAGCGTGCGCCACCACGCCCGGCGGACTGAGACCTTTTAAGAGCCAGTAATAAACCTTTTTTCTTTAAAAGTTGATTATCTCACCTATCTGTTACAGTAATGGAAAATGGACTGGAACAGGACCAAAGCATCAGGCAATAGAGGGTATGGCTAGTCTTGAGTCATAGGACCAGTCTGGATAGGTTGCCGCATCTTAAAGTTTCCCGGTGAGTGCTGTGTTGTGTGAACCTCAGTTTCCCCTCCCCACTGTGACTATTCTCACCGTCTGCCTCTTGCAGGAGTGACCTGACAAATGCTAAACTCCTGAGCAGAAGAATGTGACTGCCCACACTTTGGTCACTGGCAAAGCCCTAGTTTCCAAGAAATAAGAAAGATGATTTTGGTTAAATGTGGCTTTTATAGTAGGAGTCATGGCACAGCGTTTTTGTCTTCTATAATTTCCCTGTGAAGGGTATCTAGTTACCAAGTGGCTGAAAATGACAGGTGCCCACTCGAGAGCCTGTCTCAGCAGGATATGGTGGTATAAGATGGGAACCTGTGTTCCAGTCTTGATTTTCCTCTGACCTTTGGGACAAGTCGTTAAGCCTCTCTGGGTGGTAGTTGCCGCCTCTGAATTGAGGTGAGGGAAGTAGATGTCTGCTAATGTCTGTTCATTCAGTCATTCATTGGATGGATGTTGAGTGAGTGTCATTTATGGGTCTAGGAAAGAGCGAGTGGACTTCACTTTGCATAGTTGGGTGGCTTGCAGGGACGTCTTCTGTCACTGTTGGTTAAGTGTCTAGAGCCAGCCCAGGAGCTGTAGGAGCTGGTGAGGCGTGCTCAGCCAGCCCGGGAAGAGGGTATTGTGGTGGAGTTTCAGGGGTCACTCTTTGCTTATTCACTCTTGCATTTATTAAAGTATCTACTTTAAGCCTTTGCAGTGTTGTAGTAAAGAGAATACAGAAAGAAACAAGACCATCCCTTCACTCACACGCATGGTGACCGTCTCTGGGAGCAGAGTGAAGGGAAGGTGGCGCTGGAGTCCCTGTGGGATTCTGGGAGCTTTGCTTTGGATACTATTTCACCTGGGTCTTGAAGTTGAGTTCAGGATTTCTAGGAGTTGACAAGAGGAGAGCCGAAACAGAGTTGTAATTGAACATTTTGTGCCCTGGCACCGTTTAAGAATGGCAAGAAAGAAAGGAGAATGGCAGGTCTGCAGCCAGCCGTTGTGAGGCCCGGTTTCAAAATACAGAATAAAAAGTAGGGCTGGAAGAGTAGCTCGGAGATAGAATGCCCCTGGGTTCCATCCCCAGCGCCCCTTCCAAAAGAAAAATAAATAAATAAAGGCAAGAAGGGCTGGACACGGCAGCCCATACATTAGTCCAGACCGGAGAATGGCAAGTTGAAGACCACCCTTAGAAACGTAGTGAGGCCTTGTTTCAAAATATAAAGTAAAATTGGGGGGGGGTAGCTCGAGGGTAGGATGCTCTTGAGTTCAATCCTCAGTAACCCTCCCACCCACACTGTTGGGGGAGATATCAGAGATGAGGGAAAGAATGCCTTGGGGTGTAGGATGGAGAGACATGGTGGGGATGAGGTGAGAGGTGTAAATATTTGGACTGGAAGCTCAAGAGGCTTAAAGCATGGATGCTTTGAGGAGGTTTTAGAGAGCAGGAACAGTGATGCTGTGGAGAGGATGCTCTGAAGGCTTGGGGACCACGTGAAGGGGCTGCCTCTCCTTACTCCTTTCTTCCCTCTCCTTTTTCTGGATTAAAGTCTTGACAGGGAAATGAAGGGAAATGCAGCTGGATTTGTGAGGCATTCCAGAGGCCAGAGTCTCAGAATGTAGTTAGATTGGGGGTGCGTGTGTTGGGGTGAGGGGTTAGGAAACGGGACTAAGAGTGAATCAGACTGGGAGGTTTCTAGCTTGAGTGGCTGGATGGGTGGAGATGCCGTTTATAGAACTGGGTCAAACTTGGCACTCCTTCCTCTCCCCAGCTCGGGCAGACACAGTTAAATATAGCATGCTGTGCTTTCCAGCTGAGGCTGGAGTTAGCTTTGGAATCGTTTTTATAGCTCTGAGTGCTCCAGATAGCCACTGCCAGTCCACTGGGTGTGTACTGGAGAGGAAGGTGATGGGCATGGGGATGGAGAAGAGGGAGAGGGAGCTGGGAATGGGTGCCCCACGCCCTAGTCTTGCTCTCCTTAGAGCACTCATCACTCTTGATGGGGTCGCATGTCACACTTGCTCACTGTCAGAGTACCTTCCCGCCACACGCTTAACAGCAGCAGACTCTAGGTGGGCTGAGGGATCACCTTTCCAGTTATGTCCTTCTTGTGGTATTTTTTTTTGGGGGGGGCACTACGGATGGAACCCAGGGTTATAATACCTCCAGGCTACACCCTCAGCCCTTTTTCTTTTGAAACAGCATCTAAGTTGCTGAGGCTGTCTTGAACCTGTGACCCTCCTTTCTTGATCTCCCAAGTACTAGGACTACAGGTATGGCCACCATGCTTGGCTCCCTGTATGTCCTTAACGGTAAGAGCATTTTCTAAAACAACACTGTCCAATAGAAATATAAGCCACTTACATGGTTTAAAATATTCTAACATTCACATTTTTTAAAAGTAGAAAAGAAGCAGGGCATAGTGGCACACACGTGTGATTCCAGTACTTGGGAGGGCTGAGACAGGAGGATCACAGGTTGAAGGACAGCCTTAGTAAGTAGTAAGACTCTCCGCAACCTAGTGAGACTCTGTTTCCAAAAATAAAAAAAAAAAATTGGGTGATAGTGTAGCTTAGAGATAGAATGCACCTGGGTTCAATCCCTAGTACCACAGAAAGAAAAAAAGGAAAATTAAGATTCCTTTTAGTAATATGTTGTTTTACCTGGTATGTCTAAAATGTAAAAGCAGAGTTTATGAATGCTAATGAGGCGTTTCGTATTTGTAATGCATCTCAATTCTGAGCAGCCACTTTTCGAATATTCAGAAGCCACGTGTGGCTTGTCCCCTGCACTGGACAGTGAGGTGGAAAGCCTAGCGGGGCTCAATGAGCATTTTAAAATGAGCGAATGCATGGAGTAAGAAAGGGTTCGTTGTAAAAGGTTGCATGTTAGCTGAAGATGGCTTTGCCTCCTCATGGGCACGGGGCACATCCATGTGTTTAAGGAGGCATCAGCAGAAAGAGAGGCGGGAGCTAACCAGAGACGGTGCTGCTGGAGGGGGGCCCAGCCCCTCTGAGAAGGGTGTGCGCTCCAGTGAGCCTGCTGGAGTTGTGTCACAACTCCTCCCCAGCATTTGGGTTCTAGGTAGTTCAGGATCATTCTGAGGCTTTGTAGTTGGGCTGGGGTATGGCTCAGCTGTGGAGCGTATGCAGGGTCCTGGGTTCAAATTCTCAGCACCCCGTCCCCAAAGAAAAAGCTTTGAAGTGTCTTCTGGAATGGCTTAAGGAAAGAAAAACACCTTTTTTAAGGAGTGAAGTAGGGAAAATGTTACTGGGCATGCATTAGTCTTTATTTTGGTATCATTCAACTAGGAAAGTGTGTGTGTGTGTGTGTGTGTGTGTGTGTGTGTGTGTGTGACTAGCGTTGGAACCCAGGGACTTTTCTCCCTCCAGGCTATACTCCCAGACCTATTTTATACTTTATTTGGAAACAGGGTCTCACTGAGTAGCTGAGGTTGGCTTCGAACCTGTGTGATCCTCCCGTCTCAGCCTCCCAAGCGCGGGGATTACAAGCGTGCGCCACCATGCCCAGCCTTAGGAAATAGTATTTTCTATATTAAAACTAACTTACTGAATCTGACTTTTAGCATTGTGACTATTGTACATGTGATTATACAGCTAGGTTATTTTCCCAAGGTTAATACTTGAGTCCTAAAACAGCGTTTTTGATCAAAGTCTGTCATATTACCAGATGTGCTCTCAGTTACTTTAATTTGAACAACAAAGTTCAATTTGAGGATGACAGAGGCCTAAAGCAACCTTTTTCAGTAGTAGTTTTAGAAGCTTATTGGATTATTTTGTGGAATGATTATTTTTATGTAAGAAAAGAGGCAAAGAAATTTAAGACAGATTTTTGAGGTTATGACTTTTGCAGGCATCGATGTTGTCAAAACTTTTAAAGGCCTTTATAAGAAGCATTGCTAATAAGTGGAAAGCTTGAATATACCCATTGGATGAACGGAAAACATCAATATTCTTATGTTAAAAATATTTATCCCAGTGTTGCTTGGGATAAAATATCATATAGGTATTAAAAAGTATTAATGTAAGCCAGGTGTAGTGGCACATGCTTGTAATCCCAGTACAGGAGGATCACAGGTTCACAGCCAGCCTTGGCAACCTCAGGAGGCCCTCTGCAACGTAGACCCTGCTTCAAAATAAAACATAAAAACAGGGCTGGGGGTATAGCTCAGAGGTAGAATGCCCCTGAGTTCAACCCTCAGTACCACAAAAACAAATAAATAGGTAAATAAATAAAAGCAATAATATTTAAAGATGTTTTAGAGCTCACGATCTTGCCCTCTGGAAACCCTAGATGATGGCGAGGGGTTTCCCGACAGCAGAGCGCTAGTGTTGAAGGAGAAGGAGGCTTTTGACTGTACCGAGACGGTGCCTCTCCTGCGTATTAGGTAGAAAGATTTGGTGTGTAGTTTTGCTCTCTTTGGAAATGTGCCATCGCTTTGCTTTGGGAGCAGCCTTGTGTTCCTGGGTGATGCTCTGCTCAGGCAGACGTGGTGATGTGCAGCTGGCAGTGGTGGAGAGCTGTGTGCTGCCTCATCGTGCCAGCAGGTTGGCTTGCGCTCCGCTCAAAGCAGAGGCTCCCAGGACACAGGTTTGTAGATGGAGAGGGACTGGTGGGGTCTTTTTAGAAGACGCCTCAAATGTGCCCTGGTCCTACCCCGTGTGCGTTTCGGGGTGGCTGGGCGGGTCGTTACTAACCACAGAACTAGACATAGCCCCACATTTCTGGTGGGGCAGTTTTTTCTTTTCCCCTTATACCCCTTTTTATTTTAATTGTTTTGGTGCTTTTTTTCCCTTACTGTATTTAACAAGGTTGTAACGGTCTCAAATTTGAAAAGATGAAAACTTGTGAGCTTCTAAGAGGTGGTCTGTGAGCTTCAAATCCAGATGCACTTAGGGAGCCACCTGCGCGCAGTCCCCTCCGACCCTGGCCGCACTCTCCACGCACCTAGGCGAGGCGCGCGCAGTGTGGCGCCAGCCCCAGTTCAGCTCTGTGGGTCTCTCCTTGTTCCAGGCAGTTTACACAGCACTTCTGTAACTTTGATGGAACGGGTACCATTTTGAACCCCAGGTCTGTGATTTTATTAACTCTGCTCTTGATGTTTAAGTACTCTGATTAACCCGTTTTGCAGATGAAAAGGGAGGCAGAGATCTATTGGCATATCCCGAGTTATATAGTAGCTAGCTGGTGACAGAGTGAATCCAGGCATGCCAGAGTGCTTATCGCTGTAACTAAAAACAGACCAAATAATGTTATGTGCGCACGTGGATTTATCACTATTAACCTCGTTATTGTGTATTATTATAATCTACCAAGAAAAAGTTGAAGAAAAAAAAAATATATATATATATATATATATATATATTGGTGGTACTGGGGTTCCTGGAAACCCTTCTACCTCCGGGCTACACTCCCAGACCCATTTTATATATATATTTTTGGAAACAGGGTCTCTTAAGTCAGTAAGGCTGGCTGGCTTCCAACTGTCTCCGCCTCCCAAGTGCAGGGATTATAAGCGTGCGCCACCACACCCGGCCTAAAGAAGGAAAATAATTTTAGAGCACAAATAGAGTTGTGTCATTGCACTCTCTACCAGGCTTTGCGGAATCCGCATTCCTTGGCCTGCCTCTAAGACTCTGTGGCCCAGCCTTCCTTTCCTAGCTGGTTTGTTCCTCTCCCTCTATTCTGCCTCCAGTCAAACTTTAAGCTGCTGCTTGATGATGGGGCAGGAGTCTGGTAGAGCAGTAGAGAACTTGAGCGAACGGGCGTAGCGGCGGGGCTGGAGCCCAGAGCGAGGCTGCAGGTGCAGGTCAGGGCCGGACTCCCGAGGACTTCCTAGGCCCGTCTCCTTCCACGGGGCAGTTGTGAGCCGAGCACAGGCTTCATGGCTACTCAGTGAACTAGATCCTTTTTTCATCAAAGGTACTTTCTAAAATTTGTTGTAAAGTTAATTTTCCTGAATTCCGTGTTTCATTTCTTTCTCATGTGGTCACAGACATCGTTTGGCTCTGTCTACCTGAATCCACGCGGGTTGTACTTGGGAAGGACTTTGTCAGGCAGGGAGCCATCTCCTGGGGCGGGCCTCGGCTGCCTTCCTTTGCAGGGATTCCGCGGTCTTGTCTGTAGTGCCCCTTGAGCGTTTACCACCCCTGTGTCTTTGAGGCCAGTTCCAAGTGTTAGTGAGAGCTGGCTCTGGACAGAAAGCTGCTGGCCTTCTGGGGCGATGTGCCACGTGTGGCACGGGCTGCCTGGAGCCCTCACCTCTGCGCCTCTAGGTGACGTGCAGGGATGCTGCTGGAGTGTCACCTGGCTCACGGCGCTTCTGTGGACATAAGGTTCTGCTGGCACAGCATAGGAGTTCAGGGAATGTTACCACTCTTTATTTAATTTTGGAAACTACCCACAGACTCTTTGGTAGAGTCATAGAAACCTATTTTAGCCATACTATTATTATCAAAGGCACTTTTTCTGGTTTGGAAAATTTGCTTATTTGAGAGGTAACAATGAAGTGTGTGTGTGTGTGTGTGTGTGTGTGTGTGTGTGTGTGTGTGTGTGTGTGTGTGTGTGACTGAGGATTGATCCCCTGGGTGTTCTAACTCTGAGCTATACTCCTCGCCCTGTTTTTCATTTTTAAACACAGTCTTCCTAACTTGCTGAGCTTCTCACTAAGTTACTTAGGCTGGGCTCCAGCCCACAGCTGTCCTGTCTCAGGCTCCAGAATACTAGAATTACAGGTGTGTGCCATCATGCCCAACATTCTCTTACTTTTGACTACTTAGTTTGAAGGTTTTCTCATATACTTTGATATACGAGAACTGCATCTTTTACTTATTTTGGGGTGAACTGGAGTAGAGGAGGAGACCTAAGTATTTTTAATTTTCTTGCTGGATACTTATTTTGGATACTATATAATTATTCAGATTATTTTGGTTTGGTATAGAATTGAGATGGAAATGTTAACACTTCTGCATAGAATATATGGAAGTGGGAAAATTATGTTTATTTACTATAAACATACTTTTAATGAAGTATTAATTTTTACATTATTAAGTTTTATAGCCATTATTGAAAAATTAATTTGCTCTATGATTTACTTTTAAGGTATCTTTGGTGTGATAAATATCTTGTCTTTTGAGTTTTGTAATGGAAAATGTCTGTAAATATACAGTGTTTTAATTGGAATCGTGAAGTCAAATGATTGCTTCATTAGATAATTTTAAGTATTATACTGCAATTCAATATAGATACCCAACTACTTAACTGAGCTTAAAAATATCTTGTATACTTAACAGCTGTTTGGCTGGAACTAAAAAAGATTGAGGAGCATGTATACGGTGCCTCTCTTTTCTTCCTGAGTTGGGAGAGGGGGACAATGTAAGGTTTCTTTCCTCAGCTGCTCTTGAGCCTGCTTTAGAAGGAGGCAGAGGTAAAGACCAAGGAAGGTTTGAGGCAGCTTTCCTTCCAGAGAAACCTTACGTGCCGAAACTTAGGCACATCTTCAGACACCTAAAATAACCTGGTCGCGGCATCGTTGCAGGTCTGCAGGCTTGGGGTAGGTAGCGTCTCTGCTCTCTTCTGAGTTTCGTCCCACTGCCCTTTTCTGCATTCCCACCCTTCTCCCCAGAGGGAAAAGCAGCTCAGGAGGCAACTTTTAGCTTCTTAGTGGCTTTGTAATATCTTGGTGTTTAGGCATACTGGAATGTCTTGATTTCCTTTTGTATTTTCAAGTTGCTGGGAAGTTGCTTTTGGTGTACTTGCAAAGTAATGTTTTTTCTTAAAGAAAAGCCCAAGGGTGAGTAAAGGGATCTTAGGTTATTTAAGTTTAAAGAAAATACAGACATACATATTCCTGTGTATGCATCAATAGAATTTGTGTAGCCTTTAAAACTTTTAAGATAAACTTTTTAGCTGAGTACAGTGGTACGTGCCGGTCATCCAGTACTTGAGAGGCTGTGATAGGAGGATTTCAGATTCAAGGCCAGCCTTAGGAACTTAGCGAGACCCCATTTCAACATACAAAATGAGAAGGGATGGAGGCAGAGCCTCTGGGCTCAAAAGTAGAATGCCTCTTGGTTCCATAGTACAAAGAAAAAGTATTTTGCTTTTGTTTCAGCTTTTTTTTTTAAACATAGGAACTAAGTTGGAATCTATCTCCCATTAAAATATTTCTTTTAAGTACTAGTCAGATTCTGGAGCATCTTTTTGGCACAGCCTTTTCTGTTCTCTAGTAACTATCTGTGTAACATTTCCTGCCTGTGCATGTTACAAGCCAGGGAGAGTGTGGATTTACCTGGTAGGAAGTAACGATGAGTTCTGACATTTCCCAGATGGAGGAGCCTGACTCATTTGTCACGACGCTGCATCGATGCAGGGTCTAAGGCGAGCAGAGGGGCTCTGGGCCCCAGCCCAGTGTGTTTCGGGGTAGCCAGCTGAACCCAGCCCGATGGCTTTCTTGTCTTACCTTTTTTCTAAACAACTGTGCTAAGTTTGCATGTCATTGTGAATTGTGAGCTGGGGAGAGCGGACGCAGGACAGTGGCGCCTCATAAAGGGCCTGGCAGCCGCTGGAGGGCCGCACACACTCTAGGCTGCCGGGCCTGGGAGGAAGTGAAGGGAGACCTCACCTCTGGCTGACAGTGGGGAGTGGGCTTTGTGAATGTCCTGTCACGCTGCTGCTGGTTCAGCTGCCGTGTACGGTTTCGTGGCCTACGTCTATTTCTAACTCTTCCTCAAGAAGGGGCTGTATTCACTAAGTCATAAATAAGAACACACCATGTGATAGGCAGGAGGGACAGCTTTAAAATCAAGACTGACAGCCTTGAGACATAGAGTGCCCATTAGGATTTTCACCTCTTGAAAGATCTAAAATTTCAGGCTCTGGTTTGTCATCTAGTCTGAAGAACAATACTTTATTAGGGTTCTTCGATAATAGTTAACATAATTCATCATCTGAAGGACTTGAATACTTTTTGTAAATCTTTATGCATTCATGAAAGTTCAGCGTGGAGAAGGCTGCAGGACCGCAGTGGAGGTCCCATCTCTAGTCGAGTGAGTGGTTAGCACGTAAGCAGTCTAGTCAGGGTCCTAATGATTTGCTTATTTTCTTTAGTGCTAGCCTTGGTTGGATGCTGGACAGAGCACCCATCACTGTCCTGTGTGGGTCTTGTAGATTCCTGAAAATACCTTCATTTCCACAAATGGTTGTAGATTTTACTTACTATATATTTTTAGGGACATGGTTTTTAGTTCAGCCTGGTCAGTTACTTGCTGAGTAAAAGTACCTTAATATTCTGCTAGAAAGAAATTTATGTAATTTAGGTTCCAATTTACATGTGGCGTTCTGTTTTTTATTCTCGGGGCATTGTACCTCTGAACTCCGCCCCCTGCCCTATTTTTATTCTTTATTTTGAAACAGGGTCTCACTGAGTTGCAAAGGACCTCACTAAGTAGCTGAGGGTGCCCGCGAACCACGATCCTCCTGTCTCAGCCTCCCTAATGCTGGGATTACAAGTGTGTGCCACCACGCCCTGCTTGGCATTCTTTTTTTTTTTTTTTTTTTTTTGGTGGTACTGGGTGTGGAACCCAGGGATTTTCTACCTTGGGCTATACTCCCAGACCTGTTTTATATTTTATTTGGGAACAGGGTCTCACTAAGTTGTTGACAGCCTCACTAAGTAGTTGAGGCTGGCTTCAAACTTGTGCGAGACTCCATTCTCAGCCTCCCAAGGGCGCCACCATGCCTGGCAGCATTCTGTTTTTGTATGAAGACACTGATGTTGTCAAGAAGTTCTGCAACTTGTTTTATTTGCTGTTTCTTGTGCTGTTATCTGGATTCTGCTAGTCTGCAAAACCTGTTTTTCTGCCCCTCTTGGCATAACCAGTGAAACATCTAAAATTAAACTTATACCAGAAATGAGTTTGTTTTTATTTCTCCAAGAGGCAGGGGTGGGTGAGTAGATCAAAACATATAAATTTAAAAATATATGTATTCATACTTATTTGGGAGCCTTAGGCCAAGTGCTTGACTAAGCCAGCAAGGACCTTAACAACTACTGTCATTTAGATAAATTTTATTTTATTTTTTTTACTAAATTTGACTCAACAGGAAAATGAGAGTGTTTTGATCAAGTGACCATTATTTTAGTTGCTCTGTTAGATACGTTGCTTTCGTTTGCATGATGGAGTTTTTCTAGTAAAGTGTTATTAGTCTCTAACTTTTTTTTTTTTTTTTTTTTTTTTGTGGTACTGGGGTTCCTGGAAGCCCTTCTACCTCCGGGCTACTCTCCCAGACCTATTTTTACATTTTTATTTGGAAACAGGGTCTCCTTAGCCAGCGCGCGAGGCTGGCTTCGAACCTGCGCGATCCTCCTGTCTCTGCCTCCCAAGCGCGGGGATTACAAGTGTGCGCCACCACGCCCGGCTCTAACTTTTTTTTAAAGTTTTGTCACCACCTATTTATTTGGTACTGAGGATTGAACCCAGGGATGTTCTACCTTTGACCTATACCCGTACCCCTTTTTTATTTTTCACTTTGAAATAGGGTCTCACTAAGATGCAGAGAACCACTAAGTAGCTGCGGCTGGCCTTGAACCTTTGGTCCTCCTCTGTCGGTCTCCCAGGTACTAGGACCACACGCCTGCGCACCATGCCCAGCTAGCGCGGTCACTTTAAATCAACTCTCAGCCCTGCTCACTGTAATACGTAAAGAAGCCCCGTCTCGCTGGCGTTTCTCAGTCTTCTCCTGAGGGGGGGCTCACTTGTCTTTGTTTTCTGTGTACCCCCTGCTAAGTCTGTGAGGCTGCAGATGCCTTTGGAGCTTCTACTGGCTGTTGGAACTGTGGTTTATGAATATATATGTGTATATATATATTCTGAATATTCTTTAATCCATTCACACCAGTCTCTTAGGAACCCAAAGCAAATTCGTTTCCAGTAACTTGCAAGGTTTCACTGGACAGCTGGAGGGGAGGGCAGGAGTCGTTTGGTTCTGAACCCTAGGGCTGGCAAGGAAGGTGGTAGTATTCCCTGTGTTTACATCCCAGTGACAGGATGGCTCTGGCCGGTGCCCTTCAGCTTCAAATGCAGCCTGCCACCAGGAGAGCCGCTGACCATCGCTGTGCCCCCAGCCCCCGTGGGTGGCCTTCCTCTCTTCAAAGGCTTAAAATTGCCCACACTTTCCTCTTGAGACCTTGTGTGTCTTTCCCTGTCTTTTGTTTGCCAAGGCACCCCTTTCCCCTGTGCCTGGGTATCAAGAACTCAGAGACCGCTGGATGCCTTTTCTCCTAAATGGGGAAATATTTGCATGGATTTCATCACCCATGAAATATTTTAATGGGTATTGTAAGGAAAAAGATATTTTCTCCATTTGGAATTTTCATGATTGCTAATAACCCATAAAATACCTGGTAGCATTATTCATCTTATTTATTTTTGTTATTTTTGTTATTTTTTTATTTTTTGGTGGTACTGGGGTTCCTGGAAGCCCTTCTACCTCCGGGCTACACTCCCAGACCTATTTTTACAATTTTTTTTAATATTTGGAAACAGGGTCTCCTAAGCCAGCACGCGCGGCTGGCTTCGAACCTGTGCGATCCTCCTGTCTCTGCCTCCCAAGCGCGGGGATTACAAGCGTGCGCCACCACGCCCGGCTTTTATTTTTGTTATTCTGAAATACTTTATAACTTTAAAACATGGGGAGTATATACGTTTACCCATTTTACATGTTGTACTCTGAAGAATGTAGAAATATATGGAATCCGGCAGCTATATGTTGGGTGACTCTTTTTATCTTCTCTCTGTTCAAGATGCTAGTATTGAAAATAAATTCTTGGCTTTATACTTCAGTTCTAAGAATTTACCTTGTATAATTAAGAGTTATGGTTAAGATATTGTGTAATTAATTTTTTGAATAGTATAGCACCTCAGAAATACTATGTGCTTGTTAAATCCACAGTAAATGAGATGTGTACATTTGTTCACTACACTGGTCTCATAGAATGAAGTCTGTTTTGGGTCTTAAATATAGTTAGTATTGCACATGGAACACCCAGGAGAGTTGTCTGGTGTGGCTGCTGCGGCCTTCCCTTCAGGAGCTCTCAGCTGTTCTCCTCTCTTTACCTTCCCATGCCTCTCCTGTGTCCTCAGCGTGCCTCTCCTGTGTCCTCAACGGCACGTGTGACCTTGAACCCTTGATCCTCCCGTGTCAGACTCTTAGTGGTCTGGCATTACGGGCACGCACATCGTGCCCTTTGCGTTCATTTTTGAAGGATGTTTTTACTGAATGTAGACTCGGAGGCCAAAGTTATTTTTCTTTCTCATTCAAAAGACATTTCATTTTCTCAGGTGGTGAACATGGCTTCTGATGAGAAGTCACTAGTTCGCTTGTATGTAAAATCTTCTGGCCACGTTTATAGTTTTATTCACCATCGATTTTCAACAGTTTGGTTTGATGACTCAGTATGGTTTGTGTACATTTTTCCCCATCAATTTTGTATTTGTTTTCAATTTGGTTAATTTATATTGCGTTCTTATAAGTCTCCCTCCCTCCCTTCCTCTCATCTGCTTTTAGATCAAATTAGCGAGTATTTTGTTTGTTTTTTCCTTACCATTTCTAGAATTCCTTTTTGGTTCCTTTTTATAGGTTCCATTTCTATACTAAAATTCACTGTTATTTCCTTTATTTTGTCCATGTTTTCCTTATCTTCAAAAAACCGGTAACACCAATTTTACCTGTTGATTTTGTTATTTCTTAGCCTATAAATCGATTTCCCCTCTTGTGAGTACAGGTCACACTTCTGCTCTTTGGCTTAGTGAAGTTTGATTGCATGTGGGCATTCCATAGGTTGTTGAGCATCTGGACTTTATTGTCGTCTTTAGAGAGTATTTGATTGTGTCCTGGCAGGCTAATTTGCTTGCAGACCGTTTCATCCTTTGTGGTTTTAGTTTCTGTGAGGAGGGTCCAGGACCAGGTTAGCTCTGCTCTCAACAGGGCCCTTCTGTGGTCTGCGCTGGTGTCTGAGATACTCTCAGGGTTTCTCTACGTAGGCTGGCTGAACACTTACTGTCTCCCAGACTCGTGTGAGTTCTGGTCAGCGCCTAGCTCAGCTTCCTGTAGTTTGTCTTTGCCTGGCCTTTTCCCAGTGTGTGCGCAGCTTAGCGCTAGGCCTCAGAATCAGGGAGAGGCTGTGGGTCAGTGGTGGAGTCTCCTCTTCCTAGCGCCTTCCTGTCTGCTCCCTTGCCCCACGCAGCCAAGCCACTTGGGAGCCTTGCGTGCTCATCGCCGGTCCTCAGCTTGTGACGCTGCCATCTTTACCTGGGTTCCTGCCCGTGCTGGGCTCTGGAGATCTCCAGATAGAAAGCCCAGGTGACTGTGGGGCTCCCCTTGGGCTTCCCTTTTTGGCGATCACAGTTTACACTTCCGTTGTCCAGTGTCTAGAAGTAATTAATATACATGTGGTAGTCTGATACCAGAGACTTTGGTCAGAAGTACAAGTCTGATATTAAAGGGTTTTAAAAATGTATGTTCTTATTCATACCCCATTAGGAACTGTTTTTGACTGTTTCACTAAAAAAAAAACTGAGCTTCTGTTTAGATCCTGACACGAGCAGTTTCACGTGTCTGTACACACTTGAACATTGAGCTTTGGCTACTGACCTGCTGGTCAAGACAGCGTGTGCACGCTTGTGCTCCTGCTGTGGCGAGAGGTGCTCTTGTCACGCAGGCCGTGACTGGTGGAGGCACAGTTCTTCATCAGCTTCCCGTCCTTGAGGTGGCCTGACCAGCCTTGTAGGTCTTCTTGTTGGTCTCCTTGCGGTGATGGCACGCTTTCTGCCCTGCCTGGGCCACAGAGAAAGCTGCAGGGCCATGCCCCGACACAGGCACTTGCGCTCTTCGTGGTTCTTGTGGGCAGCCTCTCGGTGTGCCTGCAACTGCTAGCCCATGTGTAGCCTTTGCCCTTGGTCCATCTCTTCCTGCCCCAACATGTGGCTCACGGGGACCTCTGTCCCAGCCTCTGATGCCCAGTTCTCCTGCTCTCCTTGCCTTCCTCTGGGGTGAGGAAGCAGGTGTATCCGAGTGTGGACGATGATGCGCGGGGCCTGGCAGTACTACTTCCTGCTGCTCGGTTCCTGCCCCCAGCCCATGCCATCCTACGTCTTGCAGTATTTGGTGAAGGCCTTCTTAGATTTGTGCTAGTTCTTAGAGACACTGATACACTGGGCAAAGATGGCCCTGATGTCCATGGCCACGACGGGCAGTGTCTCCTCAATGGTCACGGCTTCCTTTCTGGGTCCTGGCCTATCGACTCCTTGCATGAGGGGGGCCATGCCAGCCGTGTAGCCAGAAAGGCTGTGAGGTGGACAGGGTCGGAAGGGACATTCTTAGGGAAGCCTTCTACCTTCCCGTGGTGCCTGCTGCTGCGAGTCCCAGGCAAGAAGCCCATGTTGGCTGGTCTGAGAGCAGGGAACTACCTGTGAGGCGTCGCACCTACAGATCCCACCAATGAGACGCTTCTTTACCTCTGACCCACGAGCCCCTCAGTTCTGAAATACTGCCTTCAGCCTTGCTCCCTGTGCTGACTCTCTGCAGCCCTCCCTTTCTCCGCACTTTCTTTCTCATATAAAAAGTCCTTATGGATTTGGTGCATTTTTACACTGAACAAATATTTATTGAATGCAGACCACACTGGGGCAGGCGCTGTTGGTGCCGACGGTAAAGTGGTGAGCGGAGCCTGTCCACGGCCGCTTCCTCGGTCTCACCCCTTTAATCTGGCCGCCATTTCAAGTGTAGCTGGCTGTTCCTTTACTGTTTTTTGGGTGTGCCTAGGATATTGCAGGTTTTCTTGCCACATAAACTGGGTTTATTTGACTTGATTTTAGTTAACTCAAGTTGTTTTCATTTTTGGTTCTTTAATATTTTTTTTAATGTGGTTGTTTCTCTTTAAAATCAAATGTGAATTAATACTGTTACAGAGTGGTCTGGCTATCAACACAGTAACGAAAAACCCAACTACATCCAGACCACAGCCAACCACACGTCTTAAGCAAATTCAGTGCTATTGGTGCGTGTTGCTCTGTCTTCTCTCAGGCTCTTCTAATCGGTATTTCTTCTAATCGGTATTTCTTCTGTGTCTACTACATTTTTGAGTCTTACCAGATAAGTCCCAGTCCCAAAGATAAATGTTTTTCCACTGAATTAATGCTCTTTACTAGTAATATGCTTTCTAATAGTTTTTCTAATACAGTAGTTTCTTCACTGGGCTAAGAAAACATTTTTAAGTTAACTTAATTTTTTTTTTATGCATTTAAAAAGTTGATATGGTTAAAATTGCTGGGCATGGTGGCACATGCTTGTAATGCCAGTACTTGGGAGGCTGAGACAAGAGGAGGAGCCTAGGTTTGCGGCCAGCCTTTAGCTACTCATGTGAGGCCCTCTACAACTTAGTGAGACCCTATTTCCAAGTAAAGAATACAAAATAGGGCTGGGGATGTAGTTCGGAGGTAGAATACCCCTGGGTTCCATCCCTAGTATTGCAGAAGAAAAAAAAAGAAGAAGAAGAAGAAGAGGAGGAGGTCTGTATAGGTCGGGAAGCTACACAAAATATAAAAGGGACTCGCTGGGCGTGGTGGCGCACGCTTGTAATCCCCGCGCTTGGGAGGCAGAGACAGGAGGATCGCGCAGGTTCGAAGCCAGCCGCGCGCGCTGGCTTAGGAGACCCAGTTTCCAAATATATTTAAAAAAAAAAAATGTAAAAATAGGTCTGGGAGTGTAGCCCGGAGGTAGAAGGGCTTCCAAGAACCCCAGTACCACCAAAAACAACAACAACAACAACAACAAAAATACAAAAGGATTCTGCATGCATCCTTTTTTTCCAGCTTGCCTTTTATAATATTTGGTAGCAATTTAAAACATATTATTTTGGGCTGGGTGTGGTGGCCAACGCTTGTAATCCCAGTACTTGGGAGGCTGAGACAGGAATACCACACAGTTTTGAAGCCAGCCTCAGCTACTTAGGCTTTTAGCAACCTACTGAGACCCTGTTTTCAAATAAAATATTAAAAATAGGTCTGGGAGTGTAGCTCAGAGGTAGAAAGCTCCAGGGTTCCTTCCCCAGTACTGCCCCCCCCCCAAATTATTAATTACAGAATTGAACTCCAAATATTAATTCTGAAAATAGTTTTGAATTAAGCATTATGTTTATCATGTAAATATATGATACGGCAACACGTACCGTGATATATTCCTGTGCTCATTTCTTAGTGGGACAAAGATTATAATAATGGCAGACAATGAGATTGCTGTTTACAGAGACGGTCGGACACTTGTGACTTCACACGGTCCAACCTAACATTTTATCTTCATCTCTCTCATAGGGTGAACTTGGTCTTTTTTAACGTTTGAATTAAAAATTTTGAATTAGAAACTTTAGGGAAAATAAAAACAGAGTAGAATGTAATTGAATAAAATGTTAATATGTAAGAAAAGAATGAGTGGATAACTTAAATATGTTTGGCATCACAGGAGGAAACTGAACTTAGTTTATCTCTCGCTTTCACACAGCAAGTGAGCTTAGAAGGGAGCTCGCCTGTGTTGTGTGCACCTGTGGTTCAGGTCCTGCCTTCTGGCGCCAGGGTGTGGTCCGCTTTCATTTCACTGATGGTAATGACAAGTTAGGATACATAGTGTAGTAAGAAAAATTCTGAAGTGAGAAAAAGTTATTTCTTATTTCTCTACATCCACAGGATTACCCACAGCAAATATAAAAAAGAAAGTCAGAGTCTTTGTCACTTGGGATACCAGTCTTATGCATAGGAATACACATTTGTCTTCAAAAAAGAAGCTCAAAATATATGGCATATTTTTAGATACCTGCTATTGGTATTAGTTGGTGGACAACTTTAATTTTAGGAGAACATTTGTCTTACAGATAGTATTCAGAGTAACATGGCATCAGCTGTGGCTTGTTGATGAAAATGTTGACTTTCAAGGCCTACTCTAGATCTACTAGATCAGAATTTACATTTTGAGCAAGATTCAAAGATGATTTGTAAAACGCTAAAGTTAAGCTGGGCGCGGTGGCGCATGCTTGTAATCCCAGTACTTGGGAGGCTGAGACAAGAATTGTGCCAGCCTCAGCGACTTAGTGAGGCCCTCTTCAACTTAGTGAGACCCTGTTTCAAATTAAAGACTAAAAAGTAGGGCTAGGGGTGTAGCTTGAAAGTAGAATGCCCCTGGGCTCCATCCCCAACACCAGGAGAAAAACAACAAAACCCCACTAAAGTTTGAGAAGTGCTGTTTAGATCATGAGTGACACTGTTGCCCTCACAAAGCCAGCGTAGCCTACAGGAAATGCTTGTGAATTTAGTGCACTTCATTGACCAATACAGATTCAGAAAATGAGGATTGTTACAACAAGGAGCTACCCATTTTCTTTTTTCTTTTTATAGCTTTTGATATTATAAAAATCATCCATTTGTCCTTCCAGATACATCCTTGTATCTCTCATTCACACTAGATGATCAGTTGGATGGCTTATGAATAAATACATATTTATTTATTTATTTTGGTGGTACTGGGGGTGGAACCCAGAGGAGAGGCTTTCTACCTCTGGGCTATACTTCCAGACCTACTTTATATTTTATTTGGAAACAGGGTCTCAGTAAGTTGCTGAGAGCCTCACTAAGTAGCTGAGGCTGGCTTCAAACCCGTGCGATCCTCCTGTCTCAGCCTCCCAAGCGCGGGGATTACAAGCGTGCGCCACCATGCCTGGCTGAATAAGTACATATTTATTATATTGATGTCAATACATATGAAATTTAGATTATGTAAACATACTATTAGAGAAATATAAGCCTGGTATGGTGGCGCATGCTTATAATCCCAGCATTCGGGAGGCTGAGGGATCATGGTTTGCTGCCAGCCCCAGCTCCTTAATAAGGCCCTTTGTAACTTAGTGAGACACTGCTTCAAAATAAAAAATAAAAATTAGGGCTGGGGTTGTAGTTCTGAAGTGGAATGCCCCTGGGTTCTACCCAGAGTACCACCAAAAAAACAAAACAAAACTCACCAGAAGAATAAACACATCAGGAAATAAAAACATGATTAGTCCTGTTAAAGATACATACTTTCTAACTGGAAAACTTACCCACAAAGGAAACCCTAGGTTTCAAGGGCTTCACCAGTGAATCTGCGAACACAATCATGACCATTCCAGAAGTGCAAAGATTGTTAGGCATTCACTGCATTTGCAGAGTAAGTCTGAAAAGTCATGCCATTACAGTAGACAACAGAAAAGCAGAAAGTCTTAGAAAACTCGGAGCAGCAGAGAACTTTATTAAGTTGATCAACCAGATACTGAGAAACTTTAGCAAGCCTTCTCTCTGAGCTTGTGATCAAAGCTTGTGTTTCTTCCTCATGATTGTCATGATACTGTAGGTCTCAGCAAGCAGAATTAAGGCAAGGGAAAGAATAAAAGATTTGGAAGGAAAAACCCAAACTGTTCAAGTGCACAGTAGCCACACCAGCAGGACAGATAAAGCCACCATCCCGAACAGTCATGTTGGACAGCACTGGTCTATAGAAACAGCGTAGTTTCAACCAAATGTCCAGCATGGTTTGCTTTGGTGGATTCGGTGAGTTGATTCTGGAATACAAATAATTAAGTGGAAGTACAAAGGGCTGAAAGTAGCCAGAACATACTTGAAGGACAAAAATTCTTTATTGGATTAAAGTTTCTTAAGTTGTTGCGATTTAGACAGTGGTTCTTATGTGGAAAAATCTATAAAGTTTGTATCTAGGAGAATAGCAAAAACAGATCCAAGCATATTTAGAGATTACCTGGTTTATGATGACTTGGACTTGCAGAAGAGGGAAACAAGTTTCCCTTTGTAATGATTGGTTTTCAGTCAGTTGGGTTTCTACTGGGGGGGGGGCACTTGATTCCTACTCTATATGTACAAAAAATTCAAATAGCTTACCCATCTAGATGCAAACAGTTAAACCCAACATCTAGAAAATAACATGGTATTTCTTCATGACTTTGTTATAAGGGGGAAATCTCTTAAACAGACGCCAAAAATACTAGTCAACAAATGCAGCTGCCAGTGGGCAGTGGGTTAAAAAGGAAGGCAGCAATAGCTCCATGTTACTGAATGGTGTGTGCTGAGAATTTCATTACTGTTGATAACACTTCATAGTCCTGAACTGAAAAGAATCCACATACCATCCAGAGGTGGAATGGGTAAATAAGTAATGCTTACACATTAGAGTATTAGTGTGTGTGTGTGTGTGGGGGGGGGGGTTGGGAGGGAACCCAGGGGCATTCGACCTCCGAGCTACACCCCCTGCCCTATTTTTTTTTTTTTTAATTCTTTATTTTGAAACCGGGTCTCACTGAGTTGCAGAGGGCCTAAGTAGCAGAGGCTGCCCGCAAACCTCGATCCTCCGGTCTCAGCCTCCCGAATGCTGGGATGACAAGCGTGTGCCACCACGCCCGGCTATATTAGAGTATTATAAAGCAAGAATATTAAGGCACTGTAGTTTGCAGGTATAACATTATACATATAAGCTCGTTTATTTAAAACGTAAAGCAGATCGGTTTTGGAGGTCAGACCAATAGTCCTTTGGGAAGAAGAGGAAAGAGTGTTCTGGTGATTGCTGGGATGCGCGCCACGCTTGTCCCCAGCACACCATCGCAGTGTGTTCATCTGAGGCACCTTCGTTGTTGAAATTGTATGCTAATGAGTTTTACACGCTTCCACAGTGTTTAAATAAACAAATTTAGACATAGTATATGATGAGGACACTGGAAATAGAAACTAGCCTTTTGCCAAGTGCTGTTATGTTAGGTTCTACCCTACCTGCCCATGTTTATCTTTTCCTACAAACAAGCAAGCCTAACATTGTTGTGCACATCATTACTTCTTACGGTTAGTAAACATTTTTCGTTGAACAAAGCTGCTCCACGTTATTGAATTTGATTGAATGCATCTTTCATTAGGAAACATTTAGAAGTAATTCCATCTCTTGCAGCGAGCTTTAGCCTATTGTGCAGTGGGTCAGTTAAAGACACATGGGGCGGGAGACACCAAAGCCAGGACCTGAGCGCGGCGTGAAGGGACGTGGTCGCTCGGGTGAAGCTGCAGGGCAGAGGACTTGAAGCTGGCGTTATTTTAGGGCCCATGGGCTGTTTTAGAGGAAATATGGAGCTGCAGTGGGCAGATCCATTAGGACGTCCATTAGGACAAGCCGTGAGATGCGTGGTGGTGGACGTGGAAGGGAGCTGCTGTGGGTGAGCTCTCTGCGTGAGATGGGTTTTGAGGAAAACACTCACACACGACTACTGGAGTTGTGATTCTGGTTGACTGGCCAGAACGTATTAACCGTAGCAGAAAAGTTCAGGGAGAAAACTGGCTTTGTTTTCTTAAGTTTGCAAAGTCTATGCAACATTCGAGTAGAAGCTGTACGCGTGACGGGAACGGGCACCGTTCCTCTCTTCACTCTGTTAGAGTACATTGAGTGGTACTGTGTGGTAATGGCACGTAACAGCGCTGTTCTAAGTCCTTAACCTTGACAACAACCTTTTCACGTCGGTATTCCTATCCTTACCAGGAAATGAGATGAACAAGGCTAATGGTTGGTTAGAGGTGAAGCTAGGACTCTAACCTGGAGCTTCGTAGGTGGGGCAAGGCTGGTGTCTTTAAAATAGTAGACACAGGAGCGACAGCCTGGTGCCTAGCGCCAGTTAGCTGGTCCATGCAGGAGGAAGCACAAGTATGGTCTGGAGTTTGCTGAGCAGAGTTTTATGTCTTGGCCTTTTGGCTGTAATTTGTGACTATACTTTGACTGAATATATGTAGAAAAGCCTTTGTTCTTTTAATTTCTTTTGGCTTCCTTTCTCCCCTTTTCCTGTTTCTTAAAGGAATAATTACTTTTACTTTCCCAGTTACCAATACTTTTGTGGAGCACAAGTGTTACATTTTACATCTCTATCATGGATATTCAAATCATGGTCTGAACCTACCTGTGAGATGATCATTGACGTTTCTTTCTTTTTGAAAGCTTGCCAGGTCTAGGTTCTCGTAGGACTGTGTTGGAAGGGTCCAGAATAATCCTAGCACCCTTGAATTGAGAAGTTTAGCTCTGTGTCTGTGCATTATTTCCCTGTTTGTATGCTCAACCCTTGGTTGCCCGTGTGGGTGAAGAGCACCATTAGGATAGACCTTCCCCTGTTGGGGATCTCAGGGATACTTGCCGTATGCTTGGCTGCTGCAAAGCAGCACCTGGCACAGTTCCTTTGAGTTGGCCTGTGAGGGGCTGATCCATTGACGGGGCTCCTCGAAATAATCCAAACTGTAACTTCCCCATGGTTCTCATGATGGAAGTCTCATGTCAAAGCAAGTTTTAAAGTTTACAGTTGCTTCATGTAAAACAAGATTTTCTCTGTACAACGTTATAATCTTTTTTTATCACGATTTGAGCTTTAAGTTTTTAATATCACTGAGCTTCTTAAAGTCCTTATTTAAGAACTGCCAGGTATGTCGGGTGATGTCAGCTGTCGGGTTGAATGCTTCCTCTAACCTCACGCCCCCTTTCGCAGGAGGAGAGACTTCAGCATGCAAACCTTCATCTGTTCGGCTTGCACCGTCATTTTCATTCCATGCTGCTGGCCTTCAGATGGCTGGACAGATGCCCCATTCACACCAGTACAGTGACCGTCGCCAGCCAAACATCAGTGACCAACAGGTTTCTGCCTTACCCTATTCTGACCCGATTCAGCAACCTCTAACTAACCAGGTAAGCTCATGACGTTTCAGAAGTGATGTTTGAACATTAAGAAAATGTTTGAATATTAAGTAGGGAAGATATTTCAATGGTTTTTAGTTTTGCATGTTGCCTGGAATTCTGTACTGACAAAACATGATGTTAAGTGTGTATTTAACAGTGTGTTGATATCTTTTAATTTTGGGTTTCAATTAATTGAAAGAGACACAGACATAGCCATGGCTCTTATTCTGAAATAGCGAGGAATAAATTATGTTTAAAGAACATTAGATAAAATGAACCCATAGAAAAGGTTTATTTCTATAGAAAAGTAGTTAATTAAAAAGTTTTAGGAAAACAAGTTTTCATTATGTCAAACTTACAGAATTTATTTTATGTTGTTTAAAATAACTAAAGTACTTTAATACATGTTTGTAAAAACTAAAAGATTTTTTAATTCAAAGGAAAAAATGTGCATATTAGCCATGCTTTTCATTCTTAAAATTCAGACTATATATTTAATAGTTTGCCATAAAGTGGATGATAGAATAAATGCTAAGGGTCCCTCCCTCCATTTTTTTTTTTTTTTTTTTTGTACTGCGTATTGAAGTACCCAGAGGCACTCTACTGCTGAGCGTCCCCCACCTCCTCTTATATTTCATTTTGAGATGGTCTTAACTAACTTGCCTGAGGTAGCCTTGAACTTAGGAATCCTGTCTCTGCCTCCAAGTACTAGTTACAGGCAGAGGCCACTATGCTCAGCTCTGAATTCACTTGGTGTAGACACATAGCACATAGATATGTGTGTATTTGAAATATCTTTTTGAGGTAGGTGCGACCACTATCCTGACTGTTGGTTTAGGGGAGAGTTCTTAGTGCCTTAGTTGCGAGGTAAACTTTCTTCCACCACCTGGATGTGTTTTAAGCACTGAGCATGGCTCCTCTTCCATGGATTTAGTTTATTTTGCCTTTGTTTTGGTCTTTTAATATATCAAGTTATGATAAAAAAATTAGTTGGAAAATATTATGTAAATCTCTATTGGTATATTAATATTGGTATTTTATAGTCTTCTATCATGTGGATCATGTTGACATTGGCATATATTTTAAAGTATTTTATACTGGATTATTTGAGTGAATTTTTTCCAGTTCAGCAATAATGTGGGCTTAGTGAACATTTGAATGCAATTAAGCATCAACATTATCAGAAAGCCTTCCTGTGTAGTATAATAAATTTTTGTTTGTAAGTGTTATAAACATACATTCATAGTTAGGTGAATTATGGCCAGACTTAAGAATTTGTTTTATGCAGTAGATGAGTTCAGAAGTTTAGATCTGTGTTTGATAATTAGAGCAGTTCATCAGAATGGTCAAGCCTAGAAAGTGTTTAATTATGTGCCAGAAGAAAACTCTCCAGAAATCCAATAATAGCAGTAGCATGATTGTCCATTTGCTTTGTACTTTTAAAATAAGTGTGTTTGGAATAATTCTCTCACTTGTTAAAAAGCAGCCCATTAAGCAAGTACTGTTTTTAGTCTATTTCCTCGCTGAACAGACTAAGCTCCCATTTGTAACTTATCCAGGTGCATAAGCAGTAGACTCTTGGGTCCAACCATGGTTTCTTTCTTCTTTGATACGGTGTTCCTTAACGTGTAACATCTGCCATCTCTGGAAGGCTAGAACAGATTCCTTTAAAGTTATTTTTATGGCTGTATTATTGTAGTAGGTGATGTAGTTAGCAAAATACCTATTTTATATGCAACTAACATCTTGTTTTCTTCGAAATCATTTAAAATAAGAGATATTTCACTTAGTATTTCTATTTTAAGCTGTAAAATGTTCCTTAAAATTCTTTAAAAAAAAAAAAGCTATCTTTTAAAAAAGTAATAACACTCAGCTTGTATTTCTGCCAGAGCCCAGAAATTTCTGAATTTAATAAGGCACAGCCATTTTAGAAGTTATCTTTATAGTAACCAATGTGGTGTCCTGACGTTGGCGTGGTCTACAGGCACATGGCGTGGCTTCAAGGCCTTGGCTCAGGATCTGGTTGGAAGACTTGAGTAGGTCACATGGTCACACCGTGTCTGTTTCTTGAATGCAGAGTTGAGACCTTGGACTGGACCCACTGAAGTGCCTTCTACTATAAACTCGCCTAATTTTAGTACGCGATTTCCATTGTTCTTGTTAGTCTTCTGTGCATATGTTTTAAATGAGGTTTATGATACAGGTTAGTAGGAACTAGCCCTAAGATTTTGTCTCTAGTGTTCATCCTTCCTGTATGACTGCTGGGTACGAGCGTTACAGCTTCGTTCAGATGACTTTGAGGAATCCTAGAAAGGCGGTGGCGTGTAGAAGAGAATGACCGGTGGCGGGTGCTATTTGGACAACTCCAGTTTTCACAGTGCCTTTCATAGTTCTGAAACTCTGCCAGGAACCTGGAAATGTTGTGTGTGATACACACTATTCAGCTACTCAAAATAACAAAACAGGCCAAATGTAGCGTGTGCGGTTTGCCAGCACCTGAAAAGTGAGGTAACTAACTGAAATGAATGGAGTAGGTGGCGCTGAAGTAGGAAACGGGTTTTGCATGAGTCCTAGACCTCACTCTTCAGGACCTTTCAGACAGTCACGCTGCTTTAGTTCTTGTACCTGACCCAGGTGGAGGTGCAGGCCGTTCCTTTCTCTGTCGTCCGTGGGAGGTGGAGACAGGCACACGGAGGTGGTGTCTGGCTGCAGAGCCAGAGAGCTGAGGCGCAGGATGACACCCCACCACCTCCCTCCACAGGCTACTACCCAGCAAAAGGGGCAACACTGCACCAAGGTGCGCCTGGGGCTCCGAATGCACCACCCCGTGACCGTGCCACATGAAGCAGGAAGGCCAGCCGGCAGCCGGTGCATAGGGCAGGCCCCAGAGTCTACACATGTGCATCTAGGTAGATGGAAAGTTACTTTCTAATTCTGGGTTTGTGCTTACTGGCTTCACAGTATTTGGTTGGCAAATATGAAATCACAGTGAGAGCAACAGGGGTGTTACTTAGTTATACAAATTAACTTGTTCTTTCAATAAATTTTCATCTTCCCTATAAGGTGCTTTTTGAGGTGCAGAAATACATTCTAGTCTCAGGCTAGTTTTCTTGTGGACAGAACACTTCTGTTTATAAGTGTCCCTGAAATAGTAACTTCTGTTGAGAAGGAAAGCAGGTACCAAGAATCAGCGATTGCTGTCGCCTTGTGTAGAGCTTGCCCAGGGTGGTAAAGGCTATTGCTGCACTACCAAGTGCCAGCCGTCTGCCACAGAGCCATAGGGAGCAAGAGATCGCGTGGCCCAGCATGCGTGCGTGTGACTGCATGTGCGTAGTATGCCTTTTTAAAATGAGACGTTCTTGTTATGCTGCCCAGGCTCATCTCGGACTTGGCTTCCTCCTAGCAGGGATTATATTCTAGTTAAAAACTTGCTCTCTTTTTGTGGTACTGGGGATTTTTTTTTTTTTTTTTTTTTTTTTTTTGGTGGTACTGGGTTCCTGGAAGCCCTTCTACCTCCGGGATACACTCCCACGGGCTACACTCCCAGACCTATTTTTTTAAACATTTTTATGTGGAAACAGAGTCTCTTAAGCCAGCGAGGCTGGCTCTGAACCAGCGCGATCCTTCTGTCTCCGCCTCCCAAGCGCAGGGATGACAAGTGTGCGCCACCACGCCCGGCGATGGTGGTACTGGGGATTGAACCCAGAGACATTCTATCTTTGAGCTACACCAGAGCCCATTTTAATTTTTTGTTTTGAAACAGGGTCTCCCTGGGTTGCTGAGTCTCACTGCGTTTCCGAGGCTAGTCTTGAACCTAAGATCCTCCTGTCCCAGCTTCCGAGGTCCTGGGATTACAGGCATGTACCACCATCCCTGGCGAAACGTGTTTTATTTATGGTTTGATCTGGGTGTTTTGAGTGAGCATAATTACTGGATGTAGTTTCTGATTCTTAATTTAGATGTTTAAAATTAGAGTGAAATTGTAAATGGGCAACCTAAAAATTTAAATATAGTCACAAGTTTTTATATAATTAATTCTAATAAATATACATGCTAATTTTATGAATGTCACAATTATTTTGCCCCCAAATAACCTAGAAGTGACTCATTCAAGTGAGCCGAAGAGAGGCCCAGACTTGGGGAGCTCCTGGCCCCGCCTTGCTGTGAGGAGCCTGGGTGGGTGTGGCCCTCATCTGCTCTCATTCTGCTGATATGTTTTTACTGGCTGTAGGACCTGGTCACATCACTTAGCACGAGATTCTCATGTTTCTATTTATTAAAATAGTGATGGCAGTAGCACTTCCTGTCATGTGATTATTGAAACGATTACATGTAAAAGATACTAGGAAATTAGTGTTGGTGCTGGTTTATAAGACAACGCACCATGCGTTCAGACTTACCCTGCGTGGCAAGTCTTTTCTGCTCTGCCCACAGCTGCAGCCTCTCCTCCTCCTTGTTAGCGTGGGCTGGGCCAGCAGCCCTCCATCCCCGGGTCCCTCTGAGGTGTTGGCATGATGCAGGTGGCGGGAGCCTCTGGTGAGAGGGGCCTTCCCAGGGGGGCTGGTCAGAACACTTCACGTTCCTGGCCTAAGTGTTAGGATGAGGATGAGCTCATGGGCATGATGAGTGTGGTACCTTGGGTGTGATCACTTGGCTTTGAGGATCCATCGATTGGAAGAAACCCCGTTGTGGGGAAGCCGCTTGCTGAGGTGTGACACTCGGTGGAGGGGTGATGCTTGAAGGGCAGCCCTCGTGGATACATGCAGGAGAGCAGCTAGCCATATTTATTTCTGCAGCACTGTCCAGTAGTTGGAGGCAGTGGGGCTCTGCTTTTCTCTTGCTTTCTGGTGCCATTGGGTCTTGAAATCTGTCTTAGGAAGCTGCAGGTTGATTGCAGTGGCTGTATTTGTCTTGGTTATAAATCAGGTCAGATTTTAGGAATAATTTGGAAGAAACATTCCTTTTGGCTAACTGTGTGGCAGAGAAAGCTCTTTGGCACCAATCAGATGTCTCTCCTGGATAGAGAGAGAGAGAGAAGAGAAGAGGAGGGGAGGGGAGGGGAGGGGAGGGGGAGGGGGAGGGGGAGGGAGGAGAGAAGTGTGTGTGTATGCGCGCGCACGCGCCTATACCTGTAATTTCACCATTTATGTCTGGGGCATAGGGTGAAAGCCTTGGACAGCAGTACAAATCATCTTCTAATATTATTTCTTTCAGTGGTTGTCCTCATTGGAATCCAGATGAAAGGGATACATTGTAAAGAAATGCATAATCTAACATGGATGTCTTTTTTTAATAGATATATACATGTTACAGAAGAGGGAATGGCACCAGTACAGTATAGTTAAAGTGCTAGTTTTTTCTGTCTATTTAAGGTGATGCCTGATATTGTCATGTTACAGAGGCGGATGCCCCAAACCTTCCGTGATCCAGCTACTGCTCCCCTGAGAAAACTTTCTGTTGACTTGATCAAAACATATAAGCATATTAATGAGGTAAGACTATTGATTGGTTATCATCTCTCTTTTGTAATAATCCAAGGGGGGGAGTTATTTTGTACGTAATTAAATACTCTCAACTTGTTTTACTCCCAAATGCTAGCAGATTCCTAATTACTCTGAAGATTGACAAATTAATGATTTATAGACAGTGTAATTACAGTTATATAAAAAAGACATATTGGCAAGGACTGCAAACAATAAGCTTGTGTATACGTTTCTCTTTTTCTAAGTTGTATTTAGAAGCTGAATTGTTTCTATAATAACTTCCCAAAAAATAAAGAGGGGGGATAGTGACTCTAAAAATAGACATATATTAGACTTGTGCTTGAAATTTTATATATATAAATTTTAAAATTTTATATACAGATATATAAAATTTCAATTTGCCCTGGCTTTCAGGAAGCTCAAGATATATTTAACTCCCCAATTATAGGCATTTGGCCTAGTTTATTTGGTCTATCTATATTCTTGTCATTTTACTGTCTTTTTTATGTGTTCTTTTATCTATATCTTGTGGTAAGATATCCAGAAGCATTCTTTGGGTAAAAGTAAATGGATTAAAAACAGTGCTTTGTCTTAAAACTCATTGTTTTGCCACTAAAAATTATTTTTCTTGCTTTGGACTTTTTTTTGGCGTAAGTGCAGTATATGCTTCTGGTCTTAACTCTTGCTCTATAATTAATTATTAAGTGAGCTTTTCTGGAGAAGAGTAGAAGAGCCTATATTTTCTCTACCCTTTAGTGGGAGGCTGCCATGCTTTCTCATTACACTCTTATGCTCCAGCTTTAGAGTTCTTTACCAAGCAGGTATTAATAGGTGGAGAAATGATGGGTGCAATTTTTTTTTTTTTTTTTTCCCCCTGGTGGTACTGGGGTTCCTGGAAGCCCTTCTACCTCCGGGCTACACTCCCAGACCTATTTTTACATTTTTATTTGGAAACAGGGTCTCCTAAGCCAGCACGCGCGGCTGGCTTCGAACCTGTGCGATCCTCCTGTCTCTGCCTCCCAAGCGCGGGGATTACAAGCGTGCGCCACCACGCCCGGCGACGGGTGCAAATTTTATAGAAGTTTGATGTTTTTCAGTGCCACTATTATTACATTACTATGGCATGTGGCCAGATAAAATTAGACTTAACTCAATGAGGAACATTTTTTAGATTTTTTATACATTTTTAATGTAATGAAGATATACAGAACTAACTTGTGATTATTGAAAGTATAAGTTGTTTCTAACTATATTAATGTTAATGTCTCAAATAGTTAAAAGAAACAATAGTTAAACTGTTAATAGTAATTTTGTTGAGACGTGTTTCTAAATGTCTTGCCATCTTGTAAACTAGATTTTCTGATATTACCCTGTGGTATATAATTGATAATTCACTCAAAGTTGTCAGTCATTTGGATGGTTGCCTAGTTTATCATCATCTTTTTTATTAATTTTAGAATTATAAGAAAAATATAGTCTTTGATTAACTGCAACGATGAGGGTCTTCAGTGAGGGTGAGAATTGGAGTGGGTATGGCTGCTTTTTTTTGCTAGTTATTATTTTAGGCTTAAAAACTGGGTGATTTTTAGTAAAGCATCAATTCATCTGCATTTAAACTTTTTTTTTTTTAATGTTTGCCATAAGGTCAAATATAAAATTGACATTGACTAGAAATGAACCATGAAGGAATTTGAAGAAATAAAAAAGGTTACCTGTTTTGTCTGGCATTTGTTGGTGCTGTCGGAGTCCCTCACACTGCGCTCTTGAGTGTGAGCCATCTCACTCTAAACGTCTTGCTGGGGTGTGTCCTCAGGATGGCTTACGATGACAGCACCCTCACACTCCGTGTTCCATTTCAGGTTTACTATGCAAAAAAGAAGCGAAGACACCAACAGGGCCAGGGAGACGATTCCAGTCACAAGAAGGAGAGGAAGGTGTATAATGATGGCTATGATGACGATAACTACGATTACATCGTGAAAAACGGAGAGAAGTGGATGGATCGTTACGAAATCGACTCCTTGATAGGCAAAGGCTCCTTTGGACAGGTAATTCAGTGGGAAACACTGAACCGCAGTATGTAGGAAGAATTTCTTTGTAAATCATGTTTTTACATCTTTTCCTCAGTAATTACGTTTAATGTTTGTAAATCTAAACAATGCATATCTTATTTAGGCAATCATAATTTGCCAAAACAGTAAAATTATATCAGCTCTAAAAACTTCATTAGACCTTTTTAAAAAACGTAGTGTCTTTTGGCTACTAAGTACATACTATCAGAACCCTTTATGGAAAAAAGAACTACCATTTTCAGGTGGCACAGCGGGTACCCTCTTCATTTTTGTGGAAGCTTGGACTATGCTGTGGGTTTATGCCACCACGCCTTGTAACAGATCTGTAAGGGAGGAAACAGGGTTCAGGATATCTTCTGTAAGTCGTCAAGGCACTAGCATTGCGAATAACTGATTGGGATAACTCCCAAGGACCTGCCCCCCACCCCTTATTCTTCTTGCCACCCAGAACTCCTGTCCACACGTAAACACCTGGCGCCACTACAGAGCCCACAACTCCAAAGAGCGTAAGTTTCTTACCTCAGTCATCACAGAAAGACCCAAGAACTTTCATTCTGTCCTCCTCCTGCTTCTCAAAAGCCATTTCTCTGCTGAGGTTCCCTGGCTGTGCTCATGGTGCGGCCCCTGTGTCAGTCACTGAGGTCTAAGGTCTGATTTCCTGTTCACCCCAGTTTCGTCTGCCATGCCATCCTTGCGGTTGCGGTGGCTTAGCAGTTAGCATGCAGCCCTGATTCTGCTTTGGACTTTCCGGGGACAAGGATAGAATGGGGGCCAAAACAAAACAAACAACTTTCTAAATTCCTTTTTTATGTGGGTTTTTTTTTTTTTTTTTTTTTTTTTTTGGTGGTACTGGGGTTCCTGGAAGCCCTGCTACCTCCGGGCTACACTCCCAGACCTATTTTATTTTTTGGAAACAGTGTCTCTTAAGCCAGTGTGGCTGGCTTCGAACCTGCGCTGTCCTCCTGTCTCTGTCTCCCAAGCGCAGGGATTACAAGCGTGCGCCACCACGCCCGGCTGTTTTTTTTTGTTTTTATTAGCTTTTTTTTTTTAATGTTGGAATCTTTATATACTTACTTCTCTTCCTGTCCTGAGAAATATATGCTCCTTTTTGACCTGTGAGAGAAAAAGTTCATCAAGTCTAACTGTGCTTGAAATAGAAATACACTGTAGGCCATTAGCAGCCAGGTTTCTAAGTTTTTTAAGTGCAGACTTAGAAAAACCTGAGCTATTAAACATGTAAGCAAAAATGAACCAGCGTGTTCAAGAACATAGACTCCTGTGTGGTGCTGTCCACCAGGTTGTATGCCATACGCCTGCTCCTTCCCGGGATTTGGAAGAACTTTCCCTTCGTTCAGAACTTCATTTTCTTTTTATTCAGGGCTCCCTCAGTATTTGGAGGAGTCTCTCTCTATTCACAACCAGCTTTTGCTGCTTTCTGCAAGCCCTGAAGGGAAGGCCTTTCTGCGGCCCAGCTCGTAGCCAGGCTGCAGACACCTGTAGATGCAGTGGCTGCTCTCACCTTGAGAAGGCCACCACATTTGGGCAGTTGCTCTCAGCGGGACACTCTTCTAACCTGGGCACCCACTGTGAAATGACGGCCGCTAGCTTACTCTGCCGCTAGCTGTCCCGATCACTCAGCCTTTGAGCCTGTAGACTTTGTCTCTCCCACCGCATCAGTTCGCTCAGTAGTCCAGCTCCTGTGTGCAGGTGAGCACAAGCACATCTGTGCAAATGCAGCTGCATTTGACCTCCAGGTCTTTTTCATCAGGCCACGCTGGTGCTTCCCTTTGCGGTTGAGACATGCAGCGTCTGTGTTCTTGTTCAGGACCCGCCACCACCAGAATAAAGACTTCCACATAAACTTGGCCAGGCCACCGTAGCCTCTCAGCAGGTCCTTGTTGAACGAGGCTTTGCCATCTCCTTAGCCAGAGGGTCCCAGGCCCAGCTGTGCTGACATGTCCTGGGAGCTGTGATACAGTCTGATGCGTGCTCTCCAGAACAAGTCAGGCTCTCCGGCTAGGTTTGGGGCATTGATAGCTAAAACTCCCTATTGAATATGTAGTTCAGGGTAGAAAAACACTGCTTTAACATTTAGCCAGTTAAATATTTGTCAGGCCGGTAAATATACAGGCCCCTCTGAGTGGCCTTTATCTTGGAGAACACTGGGAATCCGTGCACTGACTGCCACCCTTGCTGTGGTGCGTAGACGCAGTGAGGTGGAAGACTGGGCACGGCTTGGTCACGTGTTTACCAGGGTAGCCTCTGCTACCTAAAAGGAAGACAACAAGTAGTATCTTAGTTGGGTGAAACCAGACGTACTGCACTTTTCACTCCAAATTTGATTTATAAGTTGTTATTTACAGTACATTTAGTCTTGACTGATTTAGATCTTGGAACCTACATTCATTTTCCCTAATCTCTCTCACACAGGCCTGGGGGTGGCGCGTGGGGTAGAATGCCCTGGTTCACACTCCAGTACCACAAGGGGAAATAGTTCATCATAGTCTTCTGACTGTGGCTTTTAATGTGATGTGAAACTTTCCTAGAAATGTGTGTGTACATATCTATATATCCATATATATTTAGTATAAACTAATTCTTCATTTATATACGTGTGTGTGTGTGTGTGTGTGTGTCTGTGTAGTGGGTCTGGGGATGGAACCCAGGGGCATTCGACCTCCAATCTACACCCACTGCCCTATTTTTTATTCTTTATTTTGAAGCCGGGTCTCACTGAGTTGCAGAGGGCCTCACTAAGTAGCCGAGGCTGTCCGCAAACTGCGATCCTTCGGTCTCAGCCTCCCGAATGCTGGGATTACAAGCGTGCGCCACCACGCCCGGCTTATATACCTATGTATTTGTATGTGCTGTCTAATTTGAAGTTAGAAAGTTCTCTGCTTTCCAGGATGCATTAGAACTTTTTAAATATTTCAAGTATGTTCTCTGGATTTCAACCACTTCTTTCTTAATTTGTTGAATTGTCTTATAGTATAAACATAGTTTTTTTCTGAAAGAGGAAAACAGTTAATCAAATTTTGTTAAAGTTATTGATTTTGTGGATATTAGAAATATAAGGATACAGAAAGAAATCCAATTCAAAAGATGGATTGTAGTAAAATGTGTGGTACATTGAATAGAAACAGGATCTTTCCTATTTAGGAAGGTCAGAGCAGTGTAAATGTAAACTTGTGCAATTGTCATTAGTTAAATAATTACTTTCATCTTTTTTAGGTTGTAAAGGCATATGATCGTGTGGAGCAAGAATGGGTTGCCATTAAAATAATAAAGAACAAGAAAGCTTTTCTGAATCAAGCCCAGATAGAAGTGCGACTTCTTGAGCTCATGAACAAGCATGACACTGAAATGAAATACTACATAGGTAAACAGACAGGGCAGCGATGCCTGTGCCCAGCTCAGGCCGGGCATCTGAGCTGACGGTTATTTTTGAATCAGTTATGTTGACTTTTATCTAAGTTGGTTGACCAGGAATTTCCCTTGAGAGCAGAGCTCTATATGTTCTTGATCTTTAATCTTAAGGGAATTGGGCGTTCCAGACTGTACAGTGTAGAAAAAAATGAGAATACTATTATTATAACTTATAAGTGCCATTTGTTTGCTTTAATGTGTGTTTATCCAGAGAATCGTCCTTCTGGTAAAGTTAATAATTTTTAATCTAGCTAAGGTGATACATTGTTAGTGGTGTGACACCACTTTTGAAGTGTGTGAACCAAGATTCCAGGCTCTTTGTTGGAGTTTTGTCAGTCTGGCAGCCTTAGGAGCTGTTACACTTCCTATAATGGAGGAAAGCTGATCCTGCTCTCACTGAACTCTTTGATATTCCTTGTGCTTTTTTTCTGTCATCTGTAAGAATTCTAGCAGTCCTACAGGAAGATGGTAGAGTCCTGAAATTATAGATGTTTATATAAGGGGTCATATCCCCAAGGTCACAGGGCCCAGCTAGAATATGAACCTCGCTCAGCGTAGTTCCAAAGCCTGTGTTTATTTTCATCATTTTATAGTTTTCCTTCTGAAAACAAAAAAACGGGATAGAAGAATTAAAAAATACCAAAGCCCTGGGTTAGCCAGTATATGCACCAAACATGTTCTGATTATAACTTTTCTCATGCTATTTTTAATCTAATATGCCAGTGAGTATAAGACACTCTTGTTTTATATACCTTCAAGAAAAAGAGTTGCTGGCAAGTATGTTTATAAAAGATGTCGATTTGAAGGTACAGATACATACTAACTCATGTTCAGAATGGTGGACTTTCCTGATAAGCATAAGATTAAATTTTGTTAAGCTCCTTTAAAAAAAGCAGGGAGTAGAAATAGAAAATATAGTGTCTTAAAATAAAACTGTATTTAAAATTAAGAGAGAGAAAAAATAGTTCCAAACAGGAAAACTTGAATAACACAAATTTGTAGCAAATTTTGTGACGGTTTCAAAGTTGAACTACTAATCATTAGTTACTTGGCCCTTCTCCATACTGGAATATGAAACATATCATATAAGTATTGTATTGTAATTGGCACCCTTAAAGAAAAAGGCGCATTTGAATATATTATGGGACTGTTTTAGTTATAAAATACCCATTTTCCCCCTTTTTACAAGAAAAACGAGCACGTGCTATTTTTTCTTCTTTAGTTTCTTTGTAGATATCTAATATGACCCATAACACAGTGGTCTCTGGGCATGTCTCACCCTTTTCTCCTTTCTTTTTGGTACTGGGGATTGAACCCAAGAGACATCCTACCTCCGAGCCACACCCCCAGCCCTATTTTTTATTCTTTATTTTGAAACAGGGCCTCACTAAGTAGCTGAGGTTGGCCGTGAACCTGCAATCCTCTTGTCTCAGCCTCCCAAGTACTGGGATTACAAACATGCGCCACCACGCCTGGCTCCTTCTTATTCTTGAGAATTGTATTTTGAAAGTTTGCTTCAGTAATAGAAAAAATGTTGATAGCATTAATAACATTTTAATTCTGCCTTATTGAAAGAAAACATGACTGACATATAGTAAGTACTCAAAAATGTTAGCTACACAGTTTTGTGTATTAGGGTCACTTTTTTGTTTTGAATAAACTGACATTAGTGACCAATAATTACATTAGTTATTAAAATACACTCTTAGATGAGTTTTTGTTTTTGTAATTCTCAATTTAAGAAGATGGCAAATGCTTAATATCTCAAAATAAACCAAAACAGAGTTCTATTTGGAAAACAAAGAAAGACCTTTAGAAATAGCTATGCCATTGGCATCTTAAACTTAAGAAAGTCATGTTGCTTTTTTATAATACAATTTAATTTTAGTGAGTGAATATAACTTATTCTGATGAGGAAGTCTTTTAAGCCTTCTTTGTTTTGGTTTTTGTTGTTGATGTTTATTATTTTATTTTATTTTATATTCGTGGCACTGGGGTTGAACCCGGGGTAGTCTGCCTTCAGGTTGCGCCCGCACCCCATATACTTTACTTTCTATTTTGAACGAGGACGCACGAGGCTGCTGAGAGCCTTGCTGAGTCATGAGGCTGTCTCCAGACTGCAGCCCTCGACTCTGCCTCCCAGTGCTGGGTCACAGGTGTGCGCCACCACGCCCGGCTCTTTTAAGTCTTTGAACTTATAAAGTATCTACCATATATTTTAATTTTTTAAATTAGCACATAAAACGTTGTACTTAGCTATGGGGTACCATGGAATGTTTTGATATATATTATATACATCGTGTAATGTTTAAGTCAGGCCTAACATATATGGCTTCACATTTATTTTTCATTTGTGGTGAAGACATTTAAATCCCCTTCTTTTAGTTTTTTCCTTTAAACATGCAGTACCTACTTGTTATTTATAGCCTCTATAATACACCAGAACTTACTTCTTGTGTCCAATTATAACTTAGTACCTATTAACTAAATTTCCCCCTTCCTCCTTTTCTTCTACTCACTCCTTCATAGCATTTCTTAGCTGAGTTATTTGGTATCGACCAAAATTCATTATAGGTCTAGAACAAAGTCTTGCCAGCCTTCCATTTTCCCCATGTCCAGTTTAAAAGACTGACCAGCTCTGCTGTGTTTGAGCTTTCTTTGACAAGGTCTTTACACGTACTCAGCACATTATAGGTACTCAGTGGATGAGTAATGAGTCATGAAGTCAAGTGAAGTTAATAGATCTTTCATTGGAAGGTCACTCTAGTCAGTTTCTTCAAGGGAGCCACAATGGGATTCTGGCATTAGTTATCTTTGGTATTCCTTTTGTGGGTACTGATTAACCTAGAGACTAAAACCCAGGCATGAACCATGTCCCTGAAGTGTTTGAGAGCTGTTTTTAGTTACAAACCTTGAATCGGAGTGACCAAGAGTGGATACTAAGCATTCTGATAGAACCTTTAAGGGTTCTTTTTCTTTTTCTATTTTATTTTATTTTATTTTATTTTATTTTATTTTTTGGCGGTACTGGGGGTAAACCCAGGGGCTTTCTACCTCCGGGCTCTACTCCCAAACCTTTTTTTATATTTTATTTGAAAACAGGGTCTCACTAAGTTGCTGAGAGCCTCACTAAGTAGCTGAGGCTGGCTTCGAACCTGTGCGATCCTCCTGTCTCATCCTCCCAAGTGCAGGGATTACAAGCGTGCGCCACCACGCCCGGCTAAGAAGTAGTGCTTTGGACTCATTTGAGTCATGTTGAATTTTCTTTGTGTTATTTGCCTAACACAGCTTTAAAGCAGACAGCCAGGACCACTGCCAGAAAAACACAGTGTATATGTTGTTCTCAGTGACTGGATAGCACTACAGGTAGATCTGTAGAGAACATTACAAAGACGAAGGGCAGGTAACCCCAGCAGGTGCTTGTTTCCTGTCCTTCCCGTTGAGTCACAGGTGCTTGGTCTCATCTATAAGGATGCTGCTAGTGAAAGGCAGCACTTGTGGCTCCGAATGACCACAGTCGCCGTGGAGCCAGTGGTGAAGCCCAAGCGCCCGCCATCTTTGAAGAGTAGTACTGAACCGTAGCCTTTTAGAGGGCTACAGTGGTAGCAAGTCAGTAGCCTTTACTGTTTCCCCAACCATAGGCTGGCTCGTCAATTCTTTTTGTTGCTTGAGCTTTATTTTGAAGATTTCCCTGGTATAATTTGATGAACATAATCAAACACCTTGACTCTCAGTACCTTACAAAGTATGCTTTTCAAAACACTTAATGCATTTTTTAAGAGGAAAAAAACTACCGTGTTGTACTCTGATTGTACAGAACATTATTAGTAAACATAGATTGTACATTTACTTAGGAGAGCCAACATAGTGACTGCCTGTATAGCACTGGCACCAAGCAGAGCAGAGACCGCAGTAGGTAGAAGTCGCGAGGCAGAGCCCGCAAGAAGTGAAATGCGCTTTCTCTTACAAATCCTGACGCTGTTTATTGACAGACACGACACTTGTTTATGATTCAGCAGACTGGCTTGTGTGGGGGCTACTGGGGACTGAGCTCAGCAGCATTCTACCTCTGAGCTAGAACCTCAGCCCTTTTTATTTTGAATCAGAGTCTTTCTAAATTGCTGAAACTGGCTCTGAACCTGCGATCCACCTGTGTCAGCCTCTTGGGTGCTGGGATTACAGGCATGTGTCACACCGTCTGGCTTAGATATTCTTAAGTAATTAAATATGCTTTTACTGCAGAATACTGACCTGCAAACCTCATTGTGGTTTCTACTTGGCATCTGACATTGTGATACTGTAGACTGAGAGCACATGTATATACTACTGTCGTTGGTATGTATGATTAAAGATGAAACTTTTTTCTCTTTCAGTGCATTTGAAACGCCACTTTATGTTTCGAAATCATCTCTGTTTAGTTTTTGAAATGCTGTCCTACAACCTCTATGACTTGTTGAGGAACACCAATTTCCGGGGAGTCTCTTTGAACCTAACACGAAAGTTTGCACAACAGATGTGCACTGCGCTGCTTTTCCTGGCGACTCCAGAACTTAGTATCATTCACTGTGACCTAAAACCAGAGAATATCCTTCTCTGTAACCCCAAACGCAGTGCAATCAAGATCGTCGACTTTGGCAGTTCTTGTCAGTTGGGGCAGAGGGTGAGTATTATTTTAGAACTTCTGAATTAAAGTAGAGCAGTGTAGGTAGATATTTGAAATGTCATTAATAATGTGCTTACATGTGAAGGCAATTATATGATGGTTATTTCTTTAAAATGGGGCTCTCAAATCACCTTGCACTGATATCTGTTTAGTAAACGAATAGCAATACTTGGAATTAGAAGGCACTGAATTTTCAAAGTGGTTATATTTTAAATCATATGTGCGTTAAAATAGAAGGAGATTAGCAGATAGAAGATTCAATAAATATTAGGAGATTTGTAAGTATATTCTTAGATGTTTTAATATAAACTGGTGAATTCTGGTACTAGAACTTGAATCTTTCCTATATTTCTCTCTTAACTCACTCTAAGATAAATGTTTTTCTTCAAAAATTGATGGGTTAAAATATGCAATAACTTTTATATTAGTCATGGCACTGTAGCATAGATATTACACAGTTGGTGGATATACTTGTTTTAGTAAATAAATTTAAATCTTACCCATCTTCTCCCACTAAATTAGAATTTGTATAAATCCTGACATATATCCAGACTGGTTTTCCTCACATTGTTTAAAACAGACATATCTGTAGTGATAAATTTATCAGTGATTTATTTAGGAAAGCAAATTTTTTCTACCATTTTAGCCTAGCATTATGAAAATTACTCTTTGTTTTACATATAAAAGTTATGGATTGCTTTCTTGAAAAGAATTAGAGTCAGTTTAATAACATTTAATATTTTAAAATGTATTTCTTTAGCTGGGCATTGTGGCGCATGCTTGTAATCCCTGCACTTGGGAGGCTGAGACAGGAGGATCACACAGGTTCGAAGCCAGCCTCAGCTACTTAGTGAGGCTCTCAGAAACTCAGTGAGATCCTGTTTCGAATAAAGTAGAAAATAGGTCTGGGAGTATAGCACAGAGGTAGAAATCCTGTTATTTTATTTGGCTTTTTCCATTCTTTTTTTTCTAATTTAGTGAAATTTTCTGTCTTATCCAACTTCCATCCAACTTTTTTTTGGTACAGGGGATGGAACTTGGGGCATTCTACCTTCGAGCTACACCCCCTAGCCCTATTTTTTTATTCTTTACTTTTTTTTTTTGGTGGTACTGGGGATGGAACCCTTCTACCTCCGGGCTACACTCCCAGACTTATTTTATATTTTTATTTGGAAACAGGGTCTGGCTTCAAACCTCTGCGATCCTCCTGTCTCTGCGCAGGATTACAAGTGTAGATTAAAGGCGTGTGCCACCACACCTGGCTATTCTTTATTATTTTGAAAAAGGGTCCCACTGAGTTACAAAGGGCCTCACCAAGTAGCTGAGGCTGTCCTTGAACCACGATCCTCCCATCTCAGTCTCCCAAATGCTGGGATTACAAGCATGTGCCATCACACCCGGCTCCATCCAGTTTTTAAATATAGCAGGTTAATGTAGTCACAAAGATTTATATCCAGTTAACAGAATCTTGTTATTTTATATAAATTATAGTAGCAAATCTAGATTCCCTACCTCCAGTATTGGGGATTATACCAGGTAGCACTCTACCAGTGAACTGGGGATACAGCTCAGTGATAGTGTCCCTGGGTTCATTTCCTAGTACTGGGAGCAAGGAGGAGAAGGAAGCAAAGTTAGCAGTTACTGATACCTCTGAAAAATCAAAGATATATTCATGTGCCCATCCTCAGAGCAATTTCAGTGGATTTTAATTAAATTTGGGGATAATTTTCCCTATTTAAATTAAGTCATATGCTATGTCCAGCCAAACACAGATAGTTATCCCTTTAACTTAGCAAGTTTTAAACTTTCCTTGTGTATCGGTATTGCATGGAAAGTTATTTACAAGATGCACATCTCTGGCCCTGACACTGGTTCTCTTGGATCAGTCAGCATGTGATAGGGGAGTGTATTTCAGGGAAAAGATCCTCAGGGTGGTTGATGCCCAGCCTTGTAGATTCAAATCACTGCCTTAATCAAACCAAATCGAAGGTGACAAGCTTTTTTGCATGAGTTGCGTAGTGAGACAGACTTAGTAGGAGGAAATCTTTTAAGTCTTAGAGGTCAGTAGTAATATTGATTTATAAAAACTTTGAAATGGCCGGGCGTGGTGGCGCACGCTTGTCATCCCCGCGCTTGGGAGGCAGAGACAGGAGGATCGCGCAGGTTCGAAGCCAGCCACGCGCGCTGGCTTAGGAGACCCTGTTTCCAAATAAAAATGTAAAAATAGGTCTGGGAGTGTAGCCCAGAGGTAGAAGGGCTTCCAGGAACCCTAGTACCACCAAAAAATTTAAAAAATTAAAACCTTGAAATACAGTTCAGGTTGAGTATTCCTTCTGTAATATTGGAACCAGAAGTGTTTCTGTTTTTAGAGCTTTCTTTAAACAACAACAAAAAAAGAGCTGGGCATGGTGGCGCACGCTTGTAATCCCAGCATTTGGGAGGCTGAGACAGGAGGATCATGGTTTGCGGACAGCCTCAGCTCCTTAGTGAGGTCCTCCGCAACTTAATGAGACCCTGTTTCAAAATAAAAAGAATAAAAAATAGGACAGGCAGTGTAGCTTGGAGGTTGAATGCCCCTGAGTTCCATGGGGGGGGGTTATTTGCATAGATTTTTCAGTTGACAACATACTAAAATCAGAAATCTGCAGTCTGAAATATGTCGAACTCATAGGCATTTTGAGTGCTGTGTTTTAGACTTTAGAGCATTTAGATTTTTTAGATTAGGATTGTTTAATCGTTGGTTCTCATTTCTTTTGGATTAGACCTTCTTCTCATAATGCCTAAAGATTGGGTTGACCTGCCTACGGCAGCCTGCATGGTTCTTGAAGATGTGGCCATAGTTCTCAGTCCTGTGGCTGCCTGGTCCGGGTATTCAGTTAGGAAGTTTGCTTAGGAGGATTTTGTTTCTTTCATTAAATCCTTTATGCTTAAATATTTCTAAATACAAATTTACAATTACTAAGTGAATTTGAGCTTGTTTTTTTTATTACTTCATTAAAAATAGTGCATTTCTAGTTTTTTTTTTTCCTCTAAGAAGTCTTGAATCAACATGGAAAGGGGAGAGTAAAGAAAAATTAGTCAGAGACTATTCCCAGTTGATCTTCTTAAAGTAGCATCGTTAGGCTTTATCTGTGAGAAAATAGAGTACAAATGACTGTATTTTAAGTGTCATTGTTTTTGAGGTTACAGGGCTCTTAATGCTGAAATATATTCTTCAGATTAATTAAGTACAATTAACCTATTAAGTTCGTGTTAAACCAAGTGCCAGTTATACCAAGGGAGAATAATTAACAAGAAAATAAGTTACTCTTAATAATTTCTAAAAAGGCATAATTATTTAAGATTTATAGTAATCATCAGTTAGGATTGGACTACAGAAGAAAGGAGCTGGAATTTATACATTTTTTACATTTCGATTAACCCTTGAAATGTTCAGTTCTTTAATCAGTGTTTGTAGTTTAATATTGAAATTTTCTGTTAATGTGAGATCAGTATTAATAAAATGTTTACCACAGTTATAAACACAACTAACATTGAATTAATTCTATTTTGAAACGTGTTTCAGATATACCAGTATATCCAGAGTCGCTTTTATCGGTCTCCAGAGGTGCTACTGGGAATGCCTTACGATCTTGCTATCGACATGTGGTCCCTGGGGTGTATTCTGGTTGAAATGCACACTGGAGAGCCTCTGTTCAGTGGTGCCAATGAGGTACGCGATGTGTTGCGCTAACAGTTACGATTCTTTTCTGTCCGTGGCAGAGTAATCTGAACGTTGTTTTCAGGGGAGACATTTACTTCCCCATAGAGTGGCTCAAGTGTGAGGTCAGTTTTGAGCTCATCCTCTCCATCCGGGCATGCTTGTGAGCTGTCATATGGTGAGTTTAGAATTAGGAAATATTGAGGTTTTTTTAATCTCCTAAGGAAAGAGAATAGTGACAGACTTAGAAAGTGTAAAGTATTTGCACATGCTTCACAGATTTTAAGAATAATAACAAACTTATATGATCGTGAAGGAATGAGGCCTGTCCTGAAAACCAGGGTAAACAGTGCTCTAAACTTTGAGATTGTGGTACAGAATTAGGGACTTCTAACCAGTAACACCAGTGGATACACAGTCTGGATAATTGAGAGTAAACTTAAGACAGCAGAGGTTCAGGGCTACGGAGAGGAGTCCGGAGGGTGTGGGTTTTCATTGTGTTAGCACGAGGTCTTTTGGAGGTCAGAAGCTGGCTGAGAGGGCAGGGGAGCAGCCAGCCACTCCTGCAGCCGGCGGAGCTGAGCTTTCATTTGTTTGAAACTATCCACTTGGGGAGTTTTGTGTTTTAAAGAAAAGTTGATCATTGTGGATCTTGGTCAGACTGTTCACTTATAAATGAAAAAAAGAAGGGCCAGAGACATTTCTTTAAAGATTTATACTGCATTATACATTTGTTAATAGGTAATGTCAGAAACTTTTCCCTTCTGTTCTTTTGAAATTATTTCAAATTCATCTAGTGAGTTATTCTGACAGCAAGTGCCATAGTATTGATTTTTAGTATACATAATACTACTCTGTGACACAGTCAATAACTTTCTTGAGCTTAAACAATATGAGGATTACCTGAAACTTCAGTGACTTTCATCTCCCTCACTGTCACAGCCAAAGGCCTTTGAGTAACTCACATGCCCCTCCTCTCTCTGATGCAGGGGATCTCTGTACCACCTTTGCTCCTCCCCTCCTGCCCACTCCCTTTCCATTTCCTCCATACTTAGTCACCTTTGATAGCATGTGTTTGAGTGCTATGAGCCCTTTGTATCCACAGGTTCCACGTCCCCAGAATCGGCCAACTGTGGGTCAGAAATACCTAAGGGGTGGAGGAGGGGATTGGGCCTGTACTGAGCATGTACGGGCTTTTATCTCTTAGGATTCTTTCAACAATACACTCTTAAGGACTATTTTCATAGCATTTACATTGTATTAAGAATTACAAGTAACCTAGAGATGGCTTAAAGTATATGGGAGGACATACATAGGTTTTGTGCAAACACTGTTATTTTATATAAGGGTTTTGAGCATCCAGAGATTTTGGTGTCCCGTGAGGGGTTGTTCCTTCCTAAAGCCAGTCTCCTGAGGGCACTGAAAGATGACTGTATTGGTTTACTGTCAGTTTTTCCCCAACATAATAGAAACTTCTTTACTAAGCCTGGTTTCTAGCATATAGTAGACCCGCAGTACTTGATAAACAAGTCTACACTTAAAAATACAATACTTTTATTATTATTATTAAGCCTATGAGGCTTTTTATTTGAAAGTCTCCAAAAACTGGCGCTTGAAAGCCCTCCCATCCTTCCTTTCCATCCTCTGCCTGCAGGCCAGCGGGCCCCAGGCCAGCTGTGTGTGCCGAGAGCCAGGCCTCCCTTCTGCAGTCTTGGTGGAGGGAGGTCGCTCCTGAAGCTCAGTGCCTGCAGGAGTGTCAGCGCCTTGGAGCTGCTCATTGTATTTATAAATGCGGCCACGAGCAGTGGATGGACAGGAGTGCTGACAGCTTTTATTTTTGTTTTTAATACAGGTAGATCAGATGAATAAAATAGTGGAAGTTCTGGGTATTCCACCCGCTCACATTCTCGACCAAGCACCAAAAGCAAGAAAGTTCTTTGAGAAGTTGCCAGATGGCACTTGGAACTTAAAGAAGACCAAAGATGGAAAACGGGTAAAATTGGGGGACAGCTTGTGCGGGGCTTTTTCCTCCACTTTCCTCGTCATTTTATAGCAACTTTTGAGTTTACTTGAAATCAGAGTTATAGCAAACATTTCCATTGATTTGTAGATATTTTGCTCAGAGTTGAATGTAATTTGACCTGACCAACTCTGTGGGCCAGTGTTTGTTTAATGCTGCTCTCTTGTTGGGCTCCGTAGCTCACACCTGTGATCCCAGTACTTGGGAAGCTGAAACAGGAGGATCACAGGTCAAAGCCAGCCTCCGCAACTTAGCAAGACCCTGTTTCAAAATAAAAAATGAAAAGTGCTGGGGGTGTGTAGCTCAGAGATAGCACACCTCTAGAATCAGTCCCTGCCCCCCACCACATTAATAGAGTTCTCTGTATGACTTCATTTAAAAACAAACAAACCTATACACATTTGGAAACCCATGACCAAATCGCCATGCTTTGTTTTGATACTAGAATTGATGTTTGGCCTTTGTTTTCATAGCTCGGCCATGTAGTGTAAAGTCGGTCCACAGGCCATAGCTATAAACCCAAGTCACAATTGCAGTAAATGATTTTTTGTTGTTAATTTGTGAAATATGTGAGATGATTTGGGGCTTAAACAGTTTGTGATTTCTCAAGGATGTGAACTGACAACAAGCCTTTCAATACATTTCAGATTTCTGGTTTAGTGACCTAAGTAGCAAGAATTTCACATGTCAGAATCTCCAAAAGTAAGGCGTTAGAAATGTAACTTTGCCTGATACGGGGGCTCAAGCTTGTAATCCTGGTACTTAGTAGGCTGAAACAGGAGGATCACAAATTTGGAGCCAGCCTCAGCTACTTCATGAGGCCCTCTGCAACTTAATTAGACCCTGTTTCAAAATAAATAATTAAAAATAGGGCTGGGGGTGTAGCTCAGAGATAGAATACCCCTGGGTTCCATCCCTAGTACCGCAATAAAATAAAATAAAAATATAGACAAAAAATAAAAGAGCTACTTTGTTTTAATAATTTTCTTCTATCTGAGGACTTTTTCCATATACTCAAAGTATATCACGACACTAGAGTAGACTGGCAGCTTTACATCTTGATTGATACCTTTTCTCTCTGTAATTGTCACACACACACACGTGCAGTCGAGTGGTCCTGTGCTGACTGATGAGCGTGCACATGTGAGGGGCATGGCTTGCGGTTGGATGCCAGCCGCATCCTTTGCTCTGGTGAGCACCCCATCCTTGTGTTAGTGGTGCTGCCACCAGGTGTCACTTTGAGTGAACTGAAGATGACGGCTGCTCCCTGTGACTCACCTCCACTTAGCTCTGAGTCGAAGTCCTAGTATCAAATTCCTCTTTAGGATTCCTTAAAAGTATATATAATTATTTCTTTCACAATTGACTTGTAATGCACTGTATTCCACTTTATTCTCTGAAATTGCAGACAGCACAGTTCCCATTTCCTCATTTTTACCTGCTCCCCTAAGGGAGGGCTAGGCATCACAAGCACTCATATTGGGTCCCTCTGTCCTTTATCCACATAGCTTCTCATTCTTCACCCGTTTTCCTGTTGACCAAAACATAGACTGAGCAGCCTTCTTAGTTGTGCCAGCGTTCAAGGGAGCCTCTGCCCGTTTGGATGGGTGTGGAGTCTATGGACCCCTTCGTGTTTCTCTGTGGCATACAGGCTGCTGCTACTTCACTGTGGTTTTTCTCTCTCTTTTTTTTTTTTTGGTGGTACTGGGGTTCCTGGAAGCCCTTCTACCTCTGGGCTCCACTCCCCGACCTATTTTATATTTTTATTTGGAAACAGGGTCTCTTAAGCCAGCGCGTGTGGCTGGCTTCGAACCTGCGCGATCCTCTGTCTCCGCCTCCCAAGCGCGGGGATTACAAGCGTGCACCACCACATCTGGCCATTGTGGATTTTTACAGCTCCTTCCATGTCCTACATTTTTCTGCTTTATTATAATGATGGTTAAATAATTTTGTGGTCTGTTACCTATCATTTCTCCAAAACTTTTCTATTTTTATTATTTTTAGTTGGTGGGCATTTCAGAATGAGTAGATTTGTCTTTTCCTTAATTAATTAATTAATTTATTTAGTGATACTAGGCGTGGAACCCAGAGGCTTTCTATCTCTGGGCTATACTCCCAGACCTATTTTATATTTTTATTTGGAAACAGGGTCTCACTAAGTTGCTGAGAGCCTCACTGAGTAGCTGAGGCTGGCTTCGAACCTTCCCGATCCTCCTGTCTCAGCCTCCCAAGCGCGGGGATTACAAGCGTGCGCCACCACGCCCGGCTTGTTTTGTTTCTCTTAACAAAACATTATTCAGGCATATCCATTCATACTATGTCTCGGAATGATTACCGTGACTTACCCATAGTCACCGCTCTTACCATTCGGGTGGTTTCTAATTTGGGAATGAGGCTGCTGGGGACATTGTGTGCACATCTATTTTTACATGCATTTTTAGTTCTCTCGTGGTACTACCTACGAGTAGAATTGCTAGATAGCGCAGGGTGTCTGTGTGTGCATATGTTTACCTTCATAAGAAAGTGGTGAGCAGTTCTGCAGAGTTGTTTTTTATATTTCTATGATACATGTGAGTTCAGTTGATGACATCTTTTATCATTTGACAGTTTGGGTTTTCGCAAGTAGATGGTGGTTTATGTTTGCATTCATGACTGGTGATACCACCTTTTCAGGAACTCATCTATCTAATCCTTCAGTTTTAGGAGCTCCTTAAATATATATAGGGTATAAGACTATCATGTCAATATTTTTTCTAGGAATGTGGCTTGCTTATTCCTTTTTTGAATATGATATATTTTTATGAGAAGGACATTTTAATATTTTCTAACTTTTTAAAAAATGAATGAATTTGTATCCATGTTCTCTCTAATTTTCTCCTGAAAGTGCTTTGGTTTCCTCTTTTGTGGTTAGGGTTCTGTGGTCCATCTGAATTCAGTTTGAGCATAGAGTAAGGTGAAGGGATTCAAGCTGAGCATCATTTGTTGAAAACAGGTGCCTTTCCCTATTCATCTGACTTGGCACTTTTGTTCAAAATCATCTTTTATGTGTCCATATTTGGACTATTTTTATTACTATCTCTCCGTCTAATGCCACAGTGTTAATTGCCATAGCTTTATAGTAGGTCTTGAAGTCAAATAGTGTCTTCTTGCTCTGTTCATGTGTTTCAAAATTATTTTATGTTCTAAATCCTATTTATATATGAATTTTAGAAATCAGCTTATACGTTTGTACTCAGAAATCCTGCTAGAGTTTGGTTTGAGTTGCATCAAAGGAATGGATATCTTACTACCAGGTCTTGTCTGTAGACACAGGTTGTTCCCTCTCCATTGATTTAGGTCTCTTGTTTCATTGTCAGAGCTTTACAGTTTTGCTGCATACATGTCACACATATTTTCTTCAATTTATTCCTAAGATCCTAGCTTTTTATTTTTTTAAATTTATTTTTGTGGTACTGGGGACGGAACCCAGGAGCATTTGACCTCCGAGCTTCATGCCCTGCCCTATTTTTTATTCTTTATTTTGAAATAGGGTCTCACTGAGTCACAAAGGGCCTCACTAAGTAGCTGAGGCTGGCCACAAACTGCAGTCCTCCTGTCCTAGCCTCCAGAATGCTGGGATTACAAGCGTGCCCACCACGCCTGGCTTAGCGTTTTAAATGGCATTGTTTTAAGAATATCATCTCAGTTTTTCATTGCTAATGCACAGAAATAAAATGGTATATTGATTTGTATCCTCTGACCTTGTCAGATCCGTCTTGTTCTAGTGCCGTTTCTTTTCTTTTGCCGTTGTTGAGGCTCTGTAGGGCTTTCTACTTGAACAGCCATCTCAAGTTTTATTCTTTCAGTTCTTTTTCCTTTTCATGGTTTATTATGCTGACTAGGATCTTCATATATTGAATATAGTGATAGCAGACATTCTTCCTTGTTCCCAGTTCTATAAGAAAAGCATGCAGCCAGCCGGGCGTGGTGGCGCACACTTGCAATCCCCGTGCTCGGGAGGCTGAGACGGGAGGACCGCGCAGGTTCCAAGCCAGCCTCAGCTACTGAGTGAGGCGCCTGCAACTCAGTGAGATGCTGTTTCCAAATAAAATAGAAAATAGGTCCGGGAGCATCGCACTGAGGTAGAAGGCCCCTGCGTTCATTTCTAGTACAACGAAAGAAAGAAAGAAAAGCATGCAATCATTTCACATTAAGTATGATATTAGTTGCATAGTTTTGTATGTGTCCATTATCAGGTTGTAGGAATATTTTCTTTATCAGTGTTTCTGAGGTTTTTTTTTTTCGTAATGTCAAAAGGCTTTGAATCCTGTCATATGCTTCTGCTGTGCCTATAGAGATGATCACATGGCCTTTCTCTCATGTGGTAAAATGTATAAATTAATTTTTGGAGTATGAAGTCATGATAAAACATTGCTGGCCTTGATGTGCTATTGTCTCTATGCATGCTGAATTCTTTTTGTTTGTTGGTAAGAAATTTTATTTCTCGGCCATTATAAATACTCAGTGTTCTGGTCATTAGGGTTTCAATTTAGGATTATGTTGGCCTCATATAACAAGTGGGCAGTATTTTTGATTCCCTAAAGTTTGTGAGATTGTTTGACATTTCTTTTGTAAGTGCTTAATAGAGTTTTATTTTTTGTGGGTGTTTGTTTGTTTGTTTTGTTTGATAATTTTTCCCCCCCTGAGGAGAGTACTAAAAGCTGAACCCAGGGACATTGTACCTCAGAGCTACAACCTTAACCCTGTTTTATTATTTGTTTTGAAACAGGATCTTGCTAAGTTGCTGAGGCTGGCCTTGAACCTGTGAGCCTCCTGTCTTAGCCTCCTAAATACTGGGATTACAGGTATGTGCCATTTTGCCTGTATAATAGAGCTTTTTGGTGAAGCCATCAGAACCAGACATATTCTCTGTTGGTAGTTAATTAATTGTAACTCATGTTTTTGATATAAATATATGGTTATCCAGGTGTTCCCCCCCCCCCCCCGTTAGTTTTGCCAAATGGTGAGTTCCAAGAAACTTTCCTTCTTGTCTGAGTTGTGGAATTTTTAACATAAAGTCACTCGTAGTATTTCATTATCTTTCAGTTTCTGGAGACTGCAGAGACTGCCGCTCTTCTATTCCTGGCAGTCACCACATGTGTTTTCTCTTTTTCCCCAGTTAGAGTCTGTCAAGCTTTATTCATCCTTCAGATGATCAACATTTGACCTTGGGTTTTTTTTTTTCTTCTCCCTGTTTTTAGTGTATTTTCTATTCTCTCCATTTTGGTCTTTATTGTTGTGTCCTTGTCAGACTTGTACTTTTTTTTAGCTCCGTAAGGTGTAAGTTGAAATCATTGGTTTAAGCCTTTCTTGTTTCCTACAGCATTTATGTAGTCCATATTTTTCTCTAATCACTGCTTTAACTGTGTCCTGCAACTGTGTGTGTGTGTGTGTGTGTGTGTGTGTGTGTGTGTGTGTGTGTGTGTGTGTGAGAGAGAGAGAGAGAGAGAGAGAGAGAGAGAGAGAGAGAGAGAGAGAGAGAGATGCTAAGGATTAAGGTCAGAAGACTCCTCCCTCCAAGCCTCACCCCCTCCCCATCTTCCAGCCGTTGTGCTTTGCAAGTCTTCCCAGGTTGCTGACAGTCCCGCCGTCTTGCTGAGGCTGTCTTCCAGGTGCAGTCCTCTGTCACAGCCTCCCAAGCCCTGGGGTTACGAGCCTGCACCATAGCACCCAGCTTCTTAAACCTTTTGATTTAATTATCATTCATTTTATATTGTTTCTGATTTGTGATTTCTTCTTTAATCCACAGTTATTGAGACTTTATTACATAATCTCAAAATCTTTGAGGATTTCCTAGACGTTATATTGATTTCTAGTTAACTAGCACTGTGATAACAGAAGATGAGTATGATTTCATTCCTTTGGTGACTCATGCCTATAATCCTAGTCACTGGGAGGCCTCAGCTACTTAGTGAGGCCCTCCACAATTTAGACTTTCAAATTCAATTTTAAAGAATGAATGAGCCAGGCGTGGTGGCAACGCTTGTAATCCCCGTGCTTGTGAGGTGGAGACAGGAGGATCGCGCAGGCTGGCTTAAGAGACCCTGTTTCCAAATAAAAATATAAAATAGGTCTGGGCGTGTAGCCCGGAGGTAGAAGGTTTTCCAGGAACCCCCGTACCACAAAAAAATTAAAAAAAAAAAAGACTGAAAATAGGGCTTGGGAGTGCAGCTCCGAGGTAGAATGCCCCTGCCCATCCCCAGTACCGCAAATGAATGAGTGAATGAGTGAGTGAGTGAGTAAGGGCTGGGAGTATCACTGGAGGTTGGATACACCTGGGTTCAGTCCTCAGTACCACAAAAACCGAAATGCACTGAGGCTTGTTTTATGGCCTAGCCTCTGACCTATCTTGGGGAGTGTTTCATATGAACTCGAGAGAAATTGATTGTGTTCGTTGTAGCGGTCTACAGATGTCAGCATATGGTTTCAGTCATTTGGTATTTTTCTTCACATCTTTTATAAATTTGAACTCCATGTGTGCCCGCACACGCCTGTATTTGTGTGATGTGTGTTTGCCCTGTCAACAGCAGAGAAAGACCATTAAGGTTTGGTCATTTCGTGCGTGCCCTCGTTTCCCCGTCAGTGCTTCCTGATGTTGGAGCTTTGTCGCTCTGTGTGCACCATGGAGGACCGTTAGGATTCCTGATCACTTGACCCTCTATTTCCTTCTTTATCTTTGATGTTTGCCTTTAAATCTTTTTGGGTATTACTGTAGGCATACGAGCTTTCCTAGTATGTTCATGGGTATGTTTGTGTGTGTGTGTGTGTGTGTGTGTGTGTGTGTGTGTGTGTGTGTACATATACACTGCCCATTTACTTGAAACCTGTCCATACTTTTCTAGTTAAAGCATGAGTTCTGTGTCCACTATGGATTCAGTAGGTTTTTAAATCTAGCCTGACAGTTTTAAAATTTTAAAATGACTTAACTCAAGCCGGGCATGGTAGTGCACGCCTTTAATCCCTGTGCTTGGGAGGCTGAGACTAGAGGATCATGCAGTTGGGAGCCAGCCTCAGCTGCTCAGTGAGGCCCTGTTTCCAAATAAAGTAGAAAATAGGTCTGGGAGTGTAGCCCGGAGGTAGAAAGCCCCTGAGTTCCACCCCCAGGACCACAAAAATAAATGAATAAATGAATAAATAAATAAATAAGTAAAATGACTAGCTCAATTATACAGAATGTTTGAGGTTGAATATTGATCTTAGTTTTATTCTTTTTGCTTTATTTGTTCTTTGGTCTAGTTCCTTTTTTACCTTTTTTGGGTTCATTAAGTGTTTTTTGTCACTTTATTTCATCTCTTGACTTTTGTTCCTCTGAAATTTGTAGTGTTACTTTTTATTATGCTATTTTATAGCAGTTTACCTTCAAATAACATTGCCACTTGATAAGCAATGTAGTGTAACTATCACTCTGTAACTCCTTCCTCTTGTGCGCCAGTTGTCATGTGGTACAAAGCTCACAACACCCGATCTGCTGGTTAAAATAAAAATGAAAAGTAGACTCTAAGAGACATGTCAAAATAATTAAAGGTGATGGACAGGTCTCTTATGTTTGCCCTCGTATTTGCCCTTTCTGGTACTCGTCATTCCTTCCTACACTTCCTGGCTTCTATTGCTATTTGATTTCTGACAAATTTAGCAGTTATTTAAAAATTATATTTATTCATCTTTTTTTTTTTTTTTCCAGTACTAGGGATGGAACCCAGGGGCATTCTACCTCCGAGCTACACCCCCAGCCCTATTTTTTCTCTTTATTTTGAAACAAGGACTCACTAAGTAGTGGAGGCTGTCCAAGAGCCTCAGTCCTTCTGTCTCAGCTTTCCAAGTACTGGGATTACAAGGGTGCACCACCAGGCTTCCTGTGGGTTTTTTTTTTTTTAATATTTTCCACGAGCTGGGTGTGCTAGTACACATCTAATTCCAGGACTTAGGAGGCTGAGATAAGAGAGCCTCAGGATTGAGGACAGCCTCAGCAAATAATGAGACGCCCATCATCCTAATAAGACCCTATTTCAAAATAAAAATAAAATACGGCCGGGGTAGAATGCCTCACATGGCTTTAATCTCAAATAGCACCACAAAATAAATTTTCCCCCCTATGGATGTAGAATTTGAGATGCCTCCTCCCCCCTTTTTTCAATATTTCCAGCAAAAGAAAATGACATTATGACATTATTTTCTAGAGATAGTGGTGATGTTTCTAACCCTTGCCCCTAGCTATGTTTCCGTTTGATTGTTAGCAGTTGACTATTACGTACCTGTGTGTGGGTTTCTGACATTAACTTTCCTTGGGGCTGAGTGAAGTCTTGGGTTTGTGGACTGATCTCTTTCATCGGTCTTCCGGAAGCCTGAGATGTTGGACTCTCCGACACTCACTGTGCTCTGTCTCTGCACCTTCAGTTGCCTGCTTATTACAGTGCTTAGCATCACCCCGATTCCTGTTGGGGTTGTTATTCTAAGTTTGGATGATTTCTTCTATCTGTGTTTCAGTCATTTTTTAAATTCTAAATCTAGTCTGCTTTTAAAACCATTAAATGTGTCCTTTTGGTTTTTGCTAGCATTTCTGTTCTTTGGGTGGAGGTTGCGTGGCAGGGTGGCTGCCAGAGGCTGGGCCCGATTCTGTTTCCCGCGTGTGTTTCCTACTAGCTTCTCTTCCCACCGTAGGCAGCTTCTCTCCTGGGAAGGCTTTTCATTTTCCAGGACTCAGCTAATTCTGATTACTTGGGGCCTCAATTCTCTGATGCTGCCCACCCCCCTAAGTATTTGTTTTGAACCCAGGGCCTTGGATTTGCTAGGAAAGTGCCCCGATTATGCTAAATCCCTGGGTCTTTTCTATTTTATTTTGAGACAAGATCGCACTAAACTGTCCAGGGTGGCCTCAAACTTGGGCTCCTCTTGCCTCGGCCTCATGAGTATCTGGGATCACTGGCGTCTTTCCCACTTCTGCTGGGTTTTAAACAGCAGTTGTTTTGTAACTTAGATTCCGTCCTCTTGCTTTTAGAGTGTGAACAACCATGTCAGCCATTCCTACATTGTAACTAGAAGCAAAAGTCCAGCCTTTCTATTCTAAGTCATTTCAGTATTTAGAAAGATGCTGAGGCTTATCCTGTGATCTATTTAAGAAGGAGGTTTTAGAATTTCTGTAACCACAGTACTTTCAAAACAGCAATATGTGAAAAGGGGGGGATCTAATGATGTGTCCTTTCTAATAAAGACCTCAGCATCTTAAAACAGACTTGAAGTGAAGTTATGTGAGCTTTCCAATTCCACCAAGTTTAGAGAACGCTCTTGCTCTTTCTTCTTACAGGAGTATAAACCACCAGGAACCCGCAAACTTCACAACATTCTTGGAGTGGAAACAGGAGGCCCGGGTGGGCGACGTGCTGGGGAGTCGGGTCATACGGTAGCTGACTACTTGAAGTTCAAAGACCTCATTTTAAGGATGCTTGATTATGACCCCAAGACTCGGATCCAGCCTTATTATGCCCTGCAGCACAGTTTTTTCAAGAAAACAGCTGACGAAGGCACAAATACAAGTAACAGTGTGTCCACGAGCCCTGCGATGGAGCAGTCCCAGTCTTCAGGCACCACCTCCAGCACATCGTCCAGCTCAGGTCTGCCCTCTCTCTGTTGCGCAAGGGTTGCGAAGCTTTAGTATTTGGTTATAAAGAGGAATTCTTTTGCAGCGTTTGTATAATTTGTAAGTGGGGTGGGATTGAATTGTTTGACTTAAAGTTGTTTTTGTAGTTAGTAAATTCATCCTCCTCAAAGCTCCAGCCGTTAAAGCTCCAGTCATTCATTATGGGTGTAATAATACCAGTCTGCCTGGTAGTTGGAAACAAAACTTGTTTACTAGCCAAAGATTTAGATTGTTTTCTAGATGGAATTATTTGTCCACGTTTTCCCTTAACATAAGCAAACTTTGGTTGTGTTCAGCCCAGCGGCTGGTGTGAGAGCACGTGGTTTGTCAGGGAGTCCCGTGACCCGGTAATATATACACAGTGTGTGCGTGTGCATTCGGCTTGGAAGGGGTAGTTTGAGAGCGTCTGCTTGCGCAGGACTAACTTAAACTAACACACACTCTGTGTTGCGATGTCTCAGGTGGATCTTCGGGGACGAGCAACAGCGGGAGAGCCCGGTCGGACCCCACGCACCAGCACCGACACAGCGGCGGGCACTTCGCCGCCGCCGTGCAGGCCATGGACTGCGAGACGCACAGTCCCCAGGTGAGCGTTAACTTCTGTGTGAAGAGGATGGGTGGCTTGCTTCCACCATCAGACCTCTCTGCTCCCTCCGATGCCGCACATCCCCTCGCGCGGTCCTCTCTCCGGCGGCCGCTTGGCGTGAAAACACGTGGCGCTTCACTCTGACTCTGGCTCCGGAGCGCCCAGCCTAGAACTCGCCCGTCCCCTCCACTTCCCGTTCTGTCTCATTCACCACCACAGCCTTTTGAGCTTCACACAGTTGCAGTCCGGTGGAAACTGGGCCTTGGAGGTCTAGTGAGTCCCTGGCCACGGCCTCTTTTCTGTGCTCTTCTGCCTCCTGTGGTCTTTGCACACTCGTCTCGGCTTCACGGTTTGATTTTAGCCTGCACAGGTTTGGTTTTGTTTTTGTTTTCAGCCAGTTCAAGAACAGGATCTAACTTAAGTAATTTTAGAAATTAGGAGGAAGCAGTTAGTAGAGTTAAAAATATTCAGAATGCCTTTGTAAAACGATGGTTTGTGCTGAGCGCTGTGTAGTGATGCTCTGGTAAGAGGGAGGTCAGGGTGTGAAGGGTGAAGTAGTTGCTCTCAGTCGCATCGCCCCTCTGACCGGCTCACGTGGAGACCCGTCTCACGCGTGGCGCTGTCGTCACCACAGCGAGTTACCACTCAGCCCCTCCGGGTGGCCGTGCACTCGTCTCAGCTCGTCCCACCTCTCCCCCTTCTCTTCACTAGCCAAACCTTCCTGCTCTTTGTGGAAACCGTGTTCTGGCCTCCGTCCTGCCGCTCCTGGTGTGGCAGGTCAGAGTCTCGGCACAGGACGCCCTCCACTCGCGCCTCCCGTCCCTGCTCGCTGGCGGCCCCGAGGCCTCGCGCTCCCGGCGCATGGTGCTGCACAGCGGTCCCCCTTGGTTCTCTCCACGGCAACACCTTCCTCTGCCCTCTGCTTTTCTCGGCCTCCCTCCTGCTCCGGAGGTTTTCGTCCCTTCGCCACTCCGGGCTTTGGGCCCGCTCCAGTCAGCCTCCTGCCGGTGTGGGAGGTGGTCTTCACTGCTGCGGCTGGCGGCCACTCTGTGTCTGTTTCCACCTCTCAACTGCAGGAACCTCAGCACCTTTTCCTGGCTGTTGAAGCGCTCACCTCTACTTTCCCTGGCAGGATGCTTCCCTGTGCCCCTTCCTCTGGCTTTTCCCGGCCCTCTGGCTTCTCCTTCCCACCCTGAAGCCTGCCACGGCCTGCCCCTTCCCAGTGACTGCACTCACCCTCTTGATCTGTATTTCGGACTTGGGTGTTGCTCCCGAGCCACAGGGCCTTTATTTCTAACTAACTGTGTACTACTATCACTTTGAAATTCCCAACAACATGACGCTGCGGGCATTTCACGTAAACCAGTGTCATCACTGCTCCTCCAGCGTGCTTGTCTAGTGGGCCTGGGCCTGGGGAGATAACCCTTCACTCCTCCTCGTCCCCACATGGAGTCGAGTAGTGAGCTGCATGAGTTCTCCACCCGCGCGCAGCATCTCTTCCTGTGCCGAATGTCAGGCGGCCTGCCCTGTCCCGTCCATCCACCTCCACCACCACCCTCTTCTCTGCAGCCAGCGGAACTTTCCAGAGCAGCAGTCTTGTCGGCTCCTCTACTCTAAACCAGCTTTTGGCTTCCCTTTGTAACTAAAATGAAAATTTGGGCTTCTTCTAGAGTGGCAGTGACTTTCGTGACCTGCCGCCACCAGGGTCTTCTGAGCCCTCCGCACTTACTCTGCTCGTGCCCCTCACCCCACTTCAGGGCTGGAAGTGCGGCCTGGAGCCCCCTCCTGCCCTTACACAGCTCCCGTAGCTGTCCGCACGTTCAGACGCTCTCCTGCCTCCTGTGCAAATGCTCAAATGCCCACACACGTAAGCACTCCATGGCAGAGGACCGCTTACCTTCCGCCCATACTCATGGGAGTCGGCACATTGTTTGAGATCACATTCTCCTGTTTGTTTACTGTTGGTGTGATTAGAGGTGGGGTCTCGCTGTGCATTGCTCCAGCTGGCTTAAACTTGTCACCCCCTGCCTCTGCTTCCTAAGAAGCTGGGATCACAGGCGTGTGCCATCGCACCCACATACCAACTCTGAAGAGTCGACAGAGTCACATGGTTAATAAAACAAGTGAATACAAAAGAGGGTTTTATGGGAAGTTCTCTTCCCTTCCACTTCCACTAGCCACATACTTTGTGTGTGGGGGTCTGGGGATGGAACCCAGGGGCATTCCACCTCCGAGCCACACCCCCTGTCCTATTTTTTATTCTTTATTTTGAAACACGGTCTCACTGATTTGCAGCGGGCCTCACTAAGTAGCTGAGGCTGTCTGCGAACCAAGATCCTCCCGTCTCAACCTCCCAAATGCTGGGATTATAAGCGTGCCCCACCACGCCCAGCTAGCCACATAATCTCTAATAAAAACTACCATGATTAGTTTTTTAAAATCCTTTTGGGGATCTTTTATGCATATAAAAGCCAATAAAAATGTATATTCTTCACCCAACTTTTATTTGCTACTACAGATGTTGGCGTAGTAAGGAACCCTGTGCACACGTCAGTCACATATTTGCAATTTGTCTGTGATATAAATTCCTGAAAGTAATTGAAAATGAAATTTTCTAGTTATAGAGTAAGATGACTTGGAATCTATGAAACGACTACTAAATGATTTACAATCCAGTCATTTGAATAGCTTCATCCTTTAAAAACCATTACAGGGCTGGCCTGTAGCTGAGTGGCAGGACACTTGCCCCACATCCCGAGCCTGAGACCCCATCTCCAGCATGGATGAGGCTGGGGGTGACAGTTCAATCTCCCCACCTTCTGTTTAAAAATGTTTACAGTCTTAGTTACTTGTAGTCAACCCTGGTCTGAAAATAATAAAGAAAATTCTAGAAACAACTGACACATTATAAATGGTCCGTGCTTCTGAACAGTGTGATAAGCTCTCTCACCATCCTGCTCTGCCTACCCTTCTCTGCCTTGGATGTGAACCATCTCTTTGTCCAGCTTTCTCCATGCTCTGTATCCATCGCCTGTCAGCCACTTAGTGACCGTCTCAGTTACAGATTGATTGTCTCCATACTGCACGGTGTCTGAGCAGTCCTTCTTTCACTTAATAACGATCCCAGTGCGCAGAGTCAGTGATGCTGGCAATCCAGACACACCAAAAATAGCCTAAAGTGCCTCCTTTAGGGAAAAGGAGACGACAGTACAATGAGATGTTTTCAGAGAGACATAGCTTTTATTGCATTATAATTTCTTACTCTTAGTTGTTGGTATTAACCTCTTACTATGCCTAACTTCTAAATTAGGCTTTAGCACAGTGTACAGTGTATCCATATTGGGGGAAGAGTGCAGTCAGGTCCCCATAGCTCCAGTTCACATCCTCAGGTTCAACCAGCTATAGATTGAAAATATTCAGGGGGAAATTGCATCTGTACTGAGCGTACACAGATTTTCTTGGCATCATTTCCTCATCAGGAAGTATAACAGCTATTTATATAACATTTTTATTAGGTATTAATACAATTATTAAGAGTACTGCCAGGCATGGTGGTGCACGCTTGTAATCCCAGCATTCGGGGGGCTGAGACAGGAGGATCCAGGGTTCTCAGCCAGCCTCATCTACTTAGTGAGTCCCTTTGCAACTCAGTGAGACCTGTTTCAAAATAAAGAATAAAAAATAGGGCAGGGAGTGTAGCTCCGAGGTCGAATGCCCCTGGGTTCCATCCCTAGTACTGCAAAATAAATAAATAAATAAATAAATAAATAAATAAGTAAATAAGTAAATAAATAAATGAATGCAATCTAGAGGTGATTTGAAGCAGACAGGAGGATGTGCAAGGCCTTGTGCAAGTTCCATGCCATTTCACAGACTGGACCTGGGCGTGCGTGGATTTGGGTCCTCAGAGGGGCCCTGAAAGCGGTCGTGCACACACTGAGGAAGGACTGGCTGCACAGGTGGGGTTGTGTGCTGTCCAGGGCTCTAGGTACGCAGTGAGGCAGGAACTCTTCTCATGGAGAGGGAGTGCCTACTGTAGGCCGACTCAGCCTATAGCTTGAGTACCTCTCACTTGTAATTATTTGGAACAAAAGTGTTTTGAGATTTTATTTTTTCAGATTTTAGAATATTTGCATAGATTTTACCTGGTATATATACCTAATTTGAAAGTATTAAAGGCCTCACTCAAAAAGTTTTAGATTTCAGATTTTTTTGTTGCTTTTACAGTACTGGAAATTGTACCCAGGGGCATTCTGCCTCTGAACTACACCCCCAGCGGTTTTTATTTGGAAACAGAGCCTTGTTAAATGGGGCTGGCCTCAAATCGGCCATCCTTCAGTCTCAGTACTTCTCAAGAACTGGAATAAGAGATAGGTGCCACCACATCTGACTAGATCATTGGGTTAACATGCGGCCTCCATTTTCTTTTCTTGAGAACTCTTAGTTCTGTCAGTGTGTTTTCAGTAGTGTCTCTTCAGGGTCATCTCTCAGAGTGTCTTCATTGAAGAGCCACTGTGATGGAGGCAGTCTTTGCCTTCCTTTGGCTTATGTGGTACAAGGAAACAGACAGTGAGTGAAGCAGGAGTAAACATTGCAGGTCGCATCCACGTTTGGTAGCACGTACCTGTTAGCCCAGCTACTTGGGAGGCTGTGGCAGGGGGTCTGCAAGTGCCAGGCCAGCTCAGGCAACTTAGTGAGACCCTTTCTCCAGTTGGAAGGGGCTGGATGTTGTAGCTTAGTGGTAGAGCACCTCTGGGTTCAACTCTTGGCGGGGGGGGGGGTTTGCAAGTAACATTAGCTATAAAAAATAAAAAAAGCTGGTTGAAGCTGTAGCTCAGAGGTATCTTGCTTGTCAGCCTGCCTGAGACCTTGGGTTCGACCCCTGGCATCAATGCCCCCCCTCAAAAAAAAAAGTAAAGAAAGGAGTAATGGGTATGGTACCAGTGACTCATTGTTGGGTGAGACGTGTTAATTAAAGTGGTGCAGAGCTGATGACAGACCCCCCTCGAGCCCTCCCCCAACATCCCCATGCCATGGCAGGTTAAAACATGTACAGTGGTAGTCGGATTCCAGGGCTGCTGAACATAGCCATTGTCTGTGTCCGGATCGCCTCCTTCTTGTGGCTCCACATCCCCTAGGGCCTAGTTGCCCACTGCGTACATACAACAGGCAGAAGGACTTGTGGTGTTTTGTGTGCCAGGCTCATAAATAGAAACTCCTTCTTGTTCCACTGATGCTTTTTTTTTACCTGGCCACATCTAAGTACAAAGGCTAGTAAGTGTGGTACAGCCAGCTGTAAGCTCAGAAACTAAGGATGCACTTAGGGGCAACCGGTAGCCTCTGTCCGCACAGAGTTCAGGCAGCATTAGCCACAGTGGTTAGGAAGACTCCAGAACCGAAGTGTTAGAGACATTGAAACAGCAGGAAGTAGGAGCATTCTAGACAGGAGGCGGCAGCACCAGCATCCCAGGCATCTGAAAGATGCTGGCCCTGTGGCTAAAACCCAGGCAGCTAGAGAGGTCATTGACGGTGCTGTGAGCACGGTGGAGTTTGGACTGTTTGCTTTTCTGAAGGCATGAGAGGGCGTCAGAGAGTTGGGCAGGGAGGTGGTGGGGTTGTGTTGGAAAGGCTATGCCTCTACTCTGCAGAATCGGTTGGAGAGGCAACGGTGAGAGCGGCGGGTTACGTTGAGAGGCCTTTGTGTTGGTCCAGCAAGAAGTGCCATAGTGCCTGGGCTAACGTGGGGCCTGTGAAGAGAGGCAGGTCTGGGATCTGTTTTGAAATGTGGATAAAGTCATTTTCTAACAGTTTGGATGGAGGAATTACTGAGCAGCTGGAGGGATAGTAATCCTTTTATTTAACAAGAAAGGTGGAGAAAAGAACTCTAGGGGGGAAAGCAAAGAATTTATTTTGGATCAGCCTCAAATACATAACTCTTTGGCTCTTAACAGAAAAAAGCTTGCTGACCCCTGGTATAGACAGTGCTCCCAAGATAAGCCAGTGGCCAGTTGAAGTACATTGAGCCTAGAGCCGGGGTGGTGGACACGCTTGTAATCCCAGTACTTGGGAGGCTGTAGAAGGATCCGGGTTCCCGGCCAGCCTCCGCTACTTAGTGAGGCCCTCTACAACACAGCAAAATCCTGTTTCAAAAGAAAGAATAAAAACTAGGGCTAGGGGCCTAGCATGGAGGGACAGTGTCCCTGGGTTCAATCCCCAGCACCTCAAAAAAGAAGAAGGAAGGAATACATTGACCCTATTTATGGGCAGAGCTTTCTAAAATTTGCCGCTTTGAAACAAGGTCACCACTTTATGGAACATACGCAGAACTTTGTATTTCAGAACTAGCATATTTAAAGTTTCAAAAGTTGTCTCCTTGGTTAATGGCAATGTTCATGCCATAGCTTCTAATGGAAGATTAAAGCTTGGAAATAGCACTCTTGAATAATCCTCACAAAATGTGTTCTTACAGGTGCGTCAGCAATTTCCGGCTCCTCTTGGCTGGTCAGGCACTGAAGCTCCTACACAGGTCACTGTTGAAACCCATCCTGTTCAAGAAACCACCTTTCATGTAGCCCCTCAGCAGAACGCATTGCATCATCACCATGGAAACAGTTCCCACCACCACCACCACCACCATCACCACCACCACCACCATGGACAGCAAGCCTTGGGTAACCGGACCAGGCCAAGGGTCTACAATTCTCCAACAAATAGCTCCTCTACCCAGGATTCTATGGAGGTTGGCCACAGTCACCACTCCATGACATCCCTGTCTTCCTCAACGACTTCTTCCTCGACATCTTCCTCCTCTACTGGTAATCAAGGCAATCAGGCCTACCAGAACCGCCCAGTGGCTGCTAATACCTTGGACTTTGGACAGAATGGAGCTATGGACGTTAATTTGACCGTCTACTCCAATCCCCGCCAAGAGACTGGCCTAGCTGGACATCCAACATACCAGTTTTCTGCTAATACAGGTCCTGCGCATTACATGACTGAAGGCCATCTGGCCATGAGGCAAGGGGCCGACAGAGAAGAGTCCCCCATGACGGGAGTGTGTGTGCAGCAGAGTCCTGTAGCTAGCTCGTGACTACATTGAAACTTGAGTTTGTTTCTTGTGTGTTTTTATAGAAGTGGTGTTTTTTTCCAAAAACAAAGTGCAAAGCTGCTTGAATCAGAAGGAGATTAACACACTGAACCGCTACAAGAGGGCAAAGCTGACTTTTTTTTTTTAACTTGAAAAGATTGCAAAGGGACAATGAAGTTTTTAGGAGCCATGTCCAAGCCCGTCTTCATGGACAGCTCAGAGGCGTCCTCTTTTTGCCTCCCCATTTAACCTGCCAGTCCCTTTCATAGTGGGGTTTTTTGTCTTTCTCTTCAGCAAAATTAACGTTCAGATGTTGGTCTCGGTCATTTGCCAACTAATTTTAAAATAAAAAGGCACTGCACAAGCCGGGTGTGGTGGCGCACGCTTGTAATCCCATCATTTGGGAGGCTGAGACAGGAGGATCGGGGTTCGCAGACAGCCTCAGCTACCTGGTGAGGCCCTCTGCAACTCAGCGAGACCCTGTTTCAAAATAAAGAATAAAAATGTTGGGCTGGGGGTGTAGTTCGGAGGTAGATCGCCCCTGGGTTCCATCCCTAGTACCTCAAAAAAAAAAAAAAAAAAAAAAAGAAAGAAAGAAGGAAAGAAAGAAAGAAAAAAGAGGCACTGCACATAATTTGCATAAAGGGCCCCACGAGGGTGTTTTGTTTTGTTTTTCCTTTTTGTTTTTTCCTTTTTTGTTTCATTTTGTTTTGGGTGGGGGGCGAATTTGAGTTTTTAAGTCCTCTAAACACACTTGGGCACGGCATTGCAGTACTGTAAGGAAGAGGGACGTCCACCTTACACAAACATCTCCAGCTGTATGAAAGGGACGCTCGTGTTGAAGTTCCTAAGGCACACTGAGCGTGCTGAGTGGCGGGGATCAGAACTCTCCTGTCTGAACCTACTGAGGAGCAGCAGCTGTTACCTGGGATCCTGGGCCTCCTGTTGCAGAGGCCACGGGAAGATAGGAATGGAACGTGACTGGTCTCCTAACAGGTGCGCTGAGAAGCAATCAACGGGGCGGTCGTGGCCAGTCCCGGGAGGTCTGAGTGGTGGTCTTTGGGATAACCTTTGGCCTTATGGATTTGGACTCGAAACTAGAAGAGCCTACCATTTCAGATGCAATCACTTGTGGACATGCTTTCGCAGACAGTCCTTAATGCTGAAAACAGAGAATGGGTAATTCAAGAGGCCTTTCTTTTAAAATAGACTTTTGTGACCCACTAATTGTAAGGTATTGCAAGGTCACTTTGCGTGTGTCATAAAGTTGACTTCCTTATTGGTTGAAGGTCACAGAAGTAGTGGTTTGCTTTGATGGGAATAGCTACAGCTGTGTCCCTTCCTGCTTTTTACTTTTTCTTTTGCTTTTTCTCGGCACGTGGTATCTCCACCATTTCTTCTGCACAAAGATGTCTTCTGTTCATCCTGAACATTTTCAAAAAATGCAGAATTTTATGTGACTGCTTTTTTGCCTCACAATTATGCTGTGAATTTTACAAAAATTTATTTTCTTTTTTGATAATTTATTGTACCAAAGCTGTTTTTATAGCACATAGATGTCTGTAACCAATAATGTAGCAGTTCTGCACTTTGACACAAGGTGTAACTAGACCATTTTTAAATGTCAGTTGAAAATTATGGCTGTACTATTGCTTAAACAAAACTGGAACTGTTGTTGAATCCATAGCCAATACATTTACAGCAATCTGTGTACTGAACATAATAGATTGACATCTAACTCAAGATTACAACATCTGTCACATTCTAAATGTGGTCAGGCTTCTGAAGGTTGTAAAGGGACACTGGATCCAGGAGCTATGGAGCCAGCAGTCGATTCTTGTATTCCTGATTAACCTACTTGTAAACTTGAACGCAGACCTTGACTGCACCCACAGGTCCACACTAGGGGCAGGAGTGAAGCAGAGCCTCAGCATGACTGACGCGAGCAGGCCGGTGTCTGACAGGTGCCTCGCTTCGAGATCGCGCTGCCTTAATGCAACACAGTCTGGCAGTTGCTAAATTTGTGTTCCCATTTTAAATTGACCGATCTTAGGGTGTCGCACTTCTGAGCGGCTGAAGTGGGAGAGGATGTAGTAGTTTACCTGTCCAGGATCAAAAGAAGCAGTAATCTACCTCTGCCGATAACCCTGTTCGAAACAACTCAGCAGAACACCATGTTACTTTTTATTGGTCAACTCCATGTGGCTGACTAGGTCAATTTTTTTCTGAACAAAAGCAGGTTTTTTATATGTAAACAGCGACAAAAGAAAGGCTTAAAAACTATGTAAATGTGAATGGAAACTTGGAAATATCCGTTTTTATAAACCACAAATTTTTTTGTTGTTAATCAGGAAATCATATTTATTTTGTAATTAAATGTCAAGCCTGTGGATGATTTTTTTTTTTGAACTTGGTAGTTCATAAAGGTTTGCAGTGAATAAAAGGCTGTCATCTGGAGCATATAGCGATATCAAAGAGGATTCAGTAGTTACTGCTATTTAGGACTACAGAATGCAAGGTTAAGACCATATGGGTCAGGTCATTTTTTCCTGTGCTGGTTGCCACATCTTAGCAAGCACCAAAAAAAACTAAAGCAGTTTTTAAACCGATATTTACATAAAGAAAATCATAAAATCCACTGCTTCTGCATACTGTGTTATGTTACAGTCCAGTTTTGTGTGCTTTACTACACAGTTTGGTTACAGGACTTCTGTGCATTGTAAACATAAACAGCATGGAAAAGGTTAAATACCTGTGTTCAGATTGTAAGATCTAGTCCGGACTTGCTGTGTATATTGTAACGTTAAATGAAAAAAGAACCCCCTTTGTATTATAGTCATGCGGTCTTATGTATGATAAACAGTTGAATAATTTGTCCTCAGACTCTTTACTATGCTTTTTTAAAATTAATTTAAGGAAAAATGTAAACATAGTAAAAATCTTCCTATGCAATTAACCTGGTCCAGGTCTGGTAGGTATACTGAGTATAAATTTAGTCAAATATGTAAAAGGAAAATATCTGAGTTACATCGACATAGGCTCTAAATATCTCTGAAAGTAAAAATTGGAGGTTGAACAGATGGTTTGATTTTTAAAACTGATTCTTTATCTGAATGATTACTCTAGTCACCTCATCTCTCTCTGAGTCATTGTAGTATTGGGGTGGGTGTGAGGACTGCGTGCTTTTCCTAGTAGATGAAGGCGGGGACACAAACCTGCCTCTCCTTTCCCATCTCGTGGAAACGTGTCGGGGACCTTCTTAGATCAACTCTAGAAGTCCTGCCACAGCGAGGCAGTGTCTAACCTAGCATCTTCTCATTTTGTAAGGTAACCTGCATACGCATCTATTAAGGTGGCTTTCAGAAGGTAAGAAACTTACCTAGAAAGTGGAGTGTGCTGGTGTAAAATCCAGGTCAGCTAGATAACGTTGAATTTAACATGGAAGAATGGAAAACTCCCTTTAGTTTTTTTCTTAGGGTACGGATGTTTTACTTAGTTGACTGTGTGGCATATTTTGTGATACTGGGCTCAAACCAAGACATTTTTATTTAATAACTATTAGAACTACATGTAAGAAATCTTTAAGGCTGCAGTAATTATGTGTAAGTCCCCCAGTGACTCTGGGCCTTGGCCACGCTCCTCTTCCCAGCTTCTATGAGGTTGTCTTACTCTACGTCCTTAGGAGAGGAAGAACGTGAGCAGGCCACACGCCAGCGGGCCCCGGCCCTTGGCCTTCCTGCTGTCGCCTGCTTTTGTTAGCCCTCAGAATATAAATTCAATACTCTTTTTTTTTTTTCCTTCTATTTTCGTACTGGTGACTATATGTTGTAGATCAAATGGTTTATCCCAAATATATGACTTGGCCTTAGTAGCTTATATGAAGAAGGTTTGAAGATGTAAGATGAAGGAACAAAGGCCGTTCCCACTTGGGCGTATGACACTGCGTAGCGTTCCTACGATCTCCTTGGAACTCCTTGTCGGCTGGACATTGGGCCTTTGGCGTCAGGAAGAATAGGAGGTCTCTTTTCTCTTACCATGGCTCCTTACCTAGACTCACGTCCTAGGATGAAACAAGGAGTCAAGGGATTTCAGTGCTGAGAAGGAGGAATCCTGAGAAAATCGCTTGCTTTGTCGCCGGTGTCCTTTTAAACACCTGCGGTTCTCGGCAGGTGCTCCACAGGGAACCGTCCTGCGCGTGCTGGCGGCGGGGGCCTCCGCTCCTCCCATCCCCTGCGGTGGAGCAGGGCGTCTTTGTTTTGAGGGAAATTTGTTCAGCAAAATAAGTGGCGTATCACTTTCTGCTTGTCTCTGTTTGGCATTATGCATCACCAAAGTCCTGGATTCTAGTTGCTCTAGTAACAAGTGGCAAAGAACGAGGGTGTTCACGCATTAGAAAATTTAAAAAATTTCACCCTTACACTTGAGAACAGAAAGTGTTTTTCCCTGTTTTTGAATGTATCTTACCTTAAATCTTCAGTGACAAAGGTATTTCTCCAACTGACTGCTAAGTAAACACACTTACACAATAATAACTAGGTACCTAGAACCCCCCTCCAGTGTGTAGCATTTTTATCTACACACATTTTTTTGCAGTTTCTCACCTTCAGTGTACATCCCTCTGTAGAAATCAAGGGTGGGGATTAGCGTGGTACATTGGTTTAGTGTTACAGGCAAGTGCGGGGTGCAGTTGGTCGTCCCCTCGGTAGGTAGTACCGTCCAGTCTCAGTTGGGTTCTGAAGGAGAGAGCACAGGACAGCGAGTCCCGGCGGCTGCACTGTAAGCCTGGCTGGGGCGTGCGAGTGGCACCCAGCTCTGCCCATGTGCAGATGAGGCCGGTAGGTGATCTTTTCAGCGGATGTGGGCCACCCAGTGTTCTCAGAGCTAGAAAAATGCCCGAGGATTGTTTAGGGGGCAACGTCTAGAAAGGCCATGTAAGTATTACTACTTAAATGCCTGTTTGAAAGACCATAGTTTATTTGGATATCTTTACAATTAAATTTTCTAAAATTGCTACCCTTGGGTTTTTATTTTATTCTTGTAAACTTTTGCTCCATTAACCACTGTAATTGTCCCCTAAGTCCTTGAGCTGAAACCAGTAAAAATAAGGTGGGGGGGGGAGGGTGCCAAAGACAAAGTGCCAGGCACCGCACTTCCATGGCACAGGCCGTCGGGCGTGGCCAGCGGGCGGTCACGCTCAGATGCTGCCCAAAGTAGACTTGTTGGGAGTGCGTCACCGCCCCTTAACTTGCAGAGAAATACTGCCCAGAAAAGCAGCAGTGGTGTGAGGGGGACACTCGACGACTCCTCAAGTAAAGGAATTGCTTCTGGTGCTGTGCAGCGGTTATTTATTCACAGAAAAAGTGAAGTGGCCGAGGAGGAAGTGCGCTGGTGTGTTTTGCAGACTAGCCAGCGGCTGCCGAAGAGGCCCGGGATCTAGCGAAGAGAGGCTCTGAGCTTTGGGGATTGCTGCAGCCGGGCGGGACGGGCCTGGCCAGGCACCGGCTATCTGACAGTGTAAGCTCCGGAGCTTCCCAAAATAGGCTTCAGTGTTGATACCTGTCAACATTGACGTTTATGGAGTCCTGAATTAATTAAAACTCACAGCTCAAATTGCATTGCAAAGCGTTAAGAGCTTCCCAGAAGGGCAGAAATTGCAGGTGTTAAGTATGCCAACTGGACGGTTTCTTTGCCATCTTTCCTTACAGAGGTGGGTTGATATGGGCTGTGTCCGCGCTCAGATGGAGCATGGCGGTGCTCCTTTACCCCATTACCTCGGTCTCCAGGGTCTGTCTGCGTGGAGACGTGGGAGCCTCCTGAGTGTGCGTGGCAGCAGCAGACGGTGGAAGTCCTGAGCTCTGCTGTGCTAGGTAAAGCCCCTTCACTGCTCCAAGCCTCCAGTTCCCACTGTCCAAACGGAGAATCTGGTGTCCAGTTACAGGATTTCGCACGGCCTCAGAGAGCATAAAAGTCTTAGCACATGCTTAGTATATAGTAAGTATCCAAGAACTAGGTTCTAAGTAGAGAGCTTGGGTTCACAGCAAGAGTGGAACCTACTTTTCCTACATTAATACAACAAACATGATCGGGACGTGAACTGTGTGGTGTTTCTCGTGAATTACAGTATATGCCGAGCACCCTGACAATGTGAGCGTAAGTTGGTTCTGCTAATTTTGAATTGGGGGTTGGGGTTGCAGATTAAGCTTGCTTTGATGTATATTTAAAGTTATGAAACATTTGGGGACGATTTCAGTAGAATTTAACACCAAGGAGGCCGCGTGGGTGAATAGATACACTCAGGGATAGCAGTGCTTCTAAACAAGCATGTCCTCAGGCCCTGGGGTCACATCCACTCCACCCCAAAGCCAGTCCCGAGTGTAGTCTTCAGGGAGAGATTTGACTTAGACCAGGGAAAGAAGTAAGGGCTTAAGTCAGTTTTATTACTGGAGAAGCGATGGGGATGGGAACGTAGAAGGTTATCTGTCATCCACATTTGAAAGCTGTGAGGGGCTAGCTACGGCTCTTTCTAACACTACATTGTAGTCTCAGAGTCTCATACGTAGTTCAGAGTGAGAGGGCTGACTTGCACAGCGCCCAGCGGGCTTCCCCGGCTCCTTTCCCCACGCGCCATGCTGAGACTGGCATCAGTGATTCCACATATGGGATGTCAGTGGAAGTGTTTCCTTTTTCTTTAAGTCTACCCCCCCACTGCTACCTTTCCTTAAACCCTTCCACTGCTCCACCGGGGTTTTACGTCTGGTATCTAAAGTCCCCCTGGGGTCCCGGTCACTCCCCGGCCTCCATGTGGGAGAAGACATGGCCCTTCATGTTCCTGCAAAACAAATCTTGTTCTTGACGGCTAGAATTCCATGGTGTGTATATTGTATAATTTTTCATTTACCTGTGCATGTGTGAGGTGACCACCCGACTGGACTTCCCCCAGGTTACATCTTTTCATTCCTACAGTGCCCTCCCTCCCTCAGCTCATACGTAAGGACCCAAGTGTCTTGGGGTCTGCCGTCTGTTGGAATGCACTCGGCTGCCCACGCCGCCTGTGTCTTTGGGTGAATAGAGATGACAGCAGATCGACTTGTAGGACCGGAGTGTCCGCCTGTGGCGGATGAAACTGGCCTCCTCAGGAGCCTGTCCTTGGGAGGCAGTTACCCAGCTCGTGTGCCCCCTGCGAGCTCTGGGTTTTCTCCCTGTCTGGTTTGCACATCTCTGCCTCCTGGGGGTTTCTCTGGTATGGTGGGCAGGGTGCCTGGTGCTAAGAACAGACCAGTGAGGGGCTGGACCCATGCCTCCCCCCGGAGTCCTGGGCTGTGACTGACGTACTTAGACCCGAGGGACAGGCTGCCATGCAGAGTCAGGACTCCCCGCCTCCCCTCGCTCGGGCCGCTTTCGCCGGGGTTTTACTTCTCACGCAGGGATGTGTGTGAGCGGGCCCTCTGGAAGCTGGCTTCTCCAAGGGCCGCGGGGCTCCTCCGCTGTCTGCGGGACGTTAAGGTAGGAGCTTGTGCAGTGAGGCCTTCCAGTGGGGATTCCCTCAGTCAGGGTCTTCCTCCCAGCTGGGGTCTCCCTGCCCCGCTAGTACCCGGGCGGCCGGCAGCGACCAGGTACAGGAAGCACAGGGCAGTACTCCTTTAGTGACAGGATTACAGTGGAGCCTGGAAGACCTGCCCTGCTTCCTGTAGAAGACACTAATCAAAAGGCAATGGAGACTAATCTTTGAAACACTGTGTGAGAATGTGTGTGTGTGTGTGTGTGTGTGTGTGTGTGTGTGTGTGTGTGTTGCTGGGAACCCAGGGGCATTCTGCCTCCGAGCTACATCCCCAACCCGACTTTTTATTCTTTATTTTGAAACAGGGTCTCACTTTGTCACAGAGGGCCTAAGTAGCTGAGGCTGGCCACAAGCCCAGATCCTCCTGTCTCAGCCTCCCAACTGTTCCAGGTGTATGCGCTACCATACCGGGCCCACAAACACAATTTTAAGATGAGCGAAAAGTCCTACCTTAGGGCAGGAAGGTCCTGCATACCTTACCTGCAGAGCATCTGGGGACCACCGACATGACGAAGATCCAGGAGAAATGGCCAGGCATGAATTGGACAGCGGCCCTGAGCCAGGCTCGAGAACTAAAGCACGCCACTCTGTTCTCACAAGTGGCCGAGGTGTGCAGGTGCCTGAGGAATTAGGTAAGCCAAGTGCCTAAGGGTGGTATGTGAACAGGGACCCTGTTGTGGTCCAGTTGGGCTGGGAAGGGCCGCTGTCCTGGAAGTGTAAGCCAGTATCTGAAGGACGTGAGGGAGTCGTGGGTTTTAACGGGCCGGGCCAGCGCTGCTTAGGGCACCATGGCGCAGAGCTGGGGGTGGCATGAAGGGGAGAGAGTGGACCTCCAGATGTCCAGCTCGAGCAGCTTAGCGGACACAGGTGCCACCTGCTGGTACTGGGCTACTTGAGGTGGAGCAGGCATATCCCACTGGTCATGTGTTTGGTTTTAGTGGCTGGGTGTGGTAGCATACACCTGTAGTCCCAGGATTTGGGAGGCTGAAACAGGAGGATTGGTGGGTTTGAAGCCAGCCTCAGCTACTCAGGGAGGTTCTCAGCAACCTAGTGAGGCCTGGTGCCCAAACAGGGCTCAGAGAGTATAGCTCAGAGGTAGAATAACCCTAGGTTCAATCCCCAGTAAAACACACACACACACACACACACACACACACACACACACACACACACGGCTTGAGAGGGAGAGGGGGATGAGCTTAGAGGGTGTGACAGTTGAGAAGAGAAACCCGCACACTCCAGAAATGAATACTCCCCACCTTCCTCAACCTGAAGACAATCCAGGTCTGTGGAGGGGCCAGAGGATAACCCGCTCCCTTAGCTCGGTGCCAGGGCAGAAATCTGCATTTAAACAAGGTCCTCGGGTCACTTTTATGCACTTTGAAAGTTTGGGAAAGTGGCCGACATCTCTCTTTGGGTTTGAGGAAGGCTACGCACTTCAGCAGCTTGCTGCAGATGACCCAACCTGGAGGCGACCGCCTCTGGCCTCTCAACCAGGCTCTGTCCCATTCTGCGTGCTGAGCTCAACCTTGGAGACCACAGACAAGCCCTTCCACTGGGTGGCGCCTCTACTCCCGTAACCACTGGGACAGGCTTAGCAGTACCATTCGATGTCGATGAATATAGGCTTCCCCAGGGAGGGGCTGGAGAAGTTACCAATGACCGTCTCACCCTCGGGAACCACAGTGCCTTCTAAGAAGGTTTTGTCTTGACAGACCTTTCATGAAACCAGAAATGTCGAGCGGGTTCACCTTTGACCTGCTTTTCCTTTAGCTATGAAATGCAAATCGCTCCCAGGAGGCTTTGAAAAACCATCACCAGGAGATCTGCTGCCTCGTGGCCTGTCTCCCTCCTTCCTTCTCTAAGTCCTGCCCTGCTGTCCCTGTCCTCCTCTCTGGGCCTCCTTTCTTTTTTTAGTGTCCGGGATCCACAACCCATCCTGCCAGTCCTGCTCCGTCGTGGGTTTGCGGCTGGGGCTGTTCTCAGTGGCCGCTGGGTGGCGAGGCAGCACAGTCCTCGCCGCCATCCCATAATCAGCTGCACGCGTCATTCTTCCCGCAGATGCGCTCTGGTCCAGGGCCTCTTCACGTGAGACCAGGCTGTGCCTCTGGACTGAAGAAGCAAGGAGATTCACCATGACTGAGCAGAGGTGAAACTGGGTCACAAGTGGAGGGGGAGGGGAGAGTTGCCCTGTTCTGGTGGCAGAGAGGCCCAGCTGCTTCATCTGTGAGATTGTTTTTGTTTTTGTTTTTCCTTGTACTGGGGATGGAACCCAGGGGCATTCTACCTCCGAGCTCCACCCCTAGCCTGATTTTTTTATTCTTTATTTTGAAACAGGGTCTCCCTGAGTTGCGAAGGGCCCCACTTAGTAGCTGAGGCTGTCCGCGAACCGCGATCCTCCTGTCTCGGCCTCCCAAATGCTGGGATGACAAGTGCGCGCCACCACACCCGGTCTTGCATTAAGTCTAGATACTTAATGCAAGCTACGTGCAACCAAGCGCAGAAAGGCTTTTCCCAGTGCTTATACTGACTGTACATTATTGAACACTGCAGTTGTAAAGGTAAGCTAAGCTCAACGTTCCTCCTTTTTTTTGAGGTAGGGACGAAGTGTCCAAGTCCTTCAGGCCCCAGTCAGTGCGGCCTCTCGTCCTGGCGGGTCCCTGCCGTGGATCTGCTCCTGTCTGCGGCTTCTCCTGAGAGAGAGCAGAGCTCCGGCGGGAGGCTGGGTCTCTGAGTGCCAAGAGCGCAACAGCAGCACTCCTACTTAGGAGTGAGCCTCGCTGGGCTCCGAAAGCCCCGCCATTCCGTGTCCAGCCTGCCCATCCGCGCGGGTTGAGGTATAACGTGGTGTGGTGCACCCGTCTCGGGTTCGTCCCGACAGGACACAGCAGCTTTCCAAACTGTGGGTCGGTATCGACGTGAGGCGGTGTGGTCAGAACTAGGATTCCAAGCCTCCGTTCGCACGCGCGCCGCCTGGGTTGCAGTTGCTATTGTTATCGCAGGGTCTGCCTGGCAAAGGTTCTGCAGCTCCGGAGGATTCATCTGTGAGGTGCAGCTGGGGAAGCCCCAGTTGAGCCAAAGCCTTGGGTGCCAAAGCTAAGAGAAGCCACGCAGTGCCCTCTGGCAGGGGCTCCTGCAGGGACCAGGGCCAGCAAGGCTTAGAATTTGCTAGGTCCTCCGCCTGGTACATCATGCTTACCTTGCATTTCAGAAGGAAAGGGGGAAGGACAGAGCAGGTATGGATCCCAGCAGGCCCCGAGCCCGGCGCAGCTTTAGACACGGCAATGCTGGGTCCAGCGGCTTACTGAATTACACGGCAGGCCAGGTGTGGCGGCACATACTTTTGACCCCAGAATTGGGAGGCTGAGACAGGAGGATCTCAGGTTCAAGGCCAGCCTCAGCAACTTAGCAAGTCCCTCAGCAACCTGGCCAGACTCTGTTTCAAGATTTAAAAAGAAAAAAAGCAAACCAGCCGTGATGATGCTTACCTATAATTCCAGTACTTGGGAGGCCGAGATAGGAGGATCACAGGTTTGAGGCCAGCTTCAGAAACTTAGCAAAGCTCTCAGCAACTTAGTGAGACCCTGTTTCCAAATAAAAAAATACAATAGAGCTGGGTGTGTAGCTCAGAGTTAGAATGTCCTTGGGTTCAAGCCCCAGCACCACACAATACAATGGGGAAAAAAAGGCTGATGATGTAGTTGGAGGTAAAAGGCCCATGGGTTCAATTCCAGTACAGATGGGTGTGTGTGTGTGTGGGGGGGGGAATTGTGTGAGGTTGTGGGGAGAAGACAGGAGCCAAAGCAGGAGACTTGGGGCGGAAGTGGGTGTTAAGTCCTTGCGTTCTAGGATATACTGTTGTTACTAGTAATATTTTTTATTTTATTTTATTTTATTTTTTTGCAGGTCTGGGTATGGAACCCAGGGGCATTTGACCTCCAAGCTACACCCCCCTGCCCTATTTATTATTATTATTATTTATTTTGAAACAGGGTCTCACTGAGTTGCAGAGGGCCTCACTAAGTAGCTGAGGCTGTCCGCGAACCGCGATCCTCCGGTCTCAGCCTCCCGAATGCTGGGATGACAAGCGTGCGCTACCACGTCTGGCTACTGCATAATATTTTTAATATCATCTTCTGGTTCACACACTTTTTTATTAATCATCCAGAGGATCCAGGGAAAAGGGGGACTTTTCAAACCGTTTACAAATACCCAGAGTGGTCGAGCCGTGTGACCTAGACCACAGCCATCAGGAGCGCGGACCAAGGCTCAAAACGCCGCTGGGAGCTTTGGTGCTTCAGGGCTCTGCCCAGGGCCAGCTGGGCCTAGCCGGCCCTGCTCCTCTACTCCCCGGGCCTGCGTCCCGGGGAGGCCGCCCTCCTCCCAGAGCTCCCCAGCTACTCCAGCAGAAAAGCCTTCCAGAAGGATTCTCCATGGGGCAATGAGGGGAAACACTGACGGCCGGGCCTGGTTAATGGGCCAGGCAGTCAGGGCTCTTTGCCAACCTGTGAGCATAATTTAACACAGCGAGGCAGGAGGAGGCAGGAGGGAAGGCCCCGTAACTCACGCGCTTACAGGGCCCTCAGGACAGGAGGCCGCAGGATCGCCGAGACGTCTCCGCACCTCGTGCCAGAGAGCCCCGGCCTGGTCCTGGGCCGGTCGGCCAGAGAGCACGGCATCTGGATTAATATTCATGGCAAAAAAAAAAAAAGAAGAAGAAGAAGAAGAAATTGCAGGTGATAAATTTCTGGCTGATATTTCCTTTGTTGTTTTCTGATGGGCTTGGTGTTTACCTAAGCTCGGCCCGCCCTCCAGCTTGTAAACGCTGGCCTCTGAGCCCGGCCATTCTTCATCACAGGGACTGAAATGTCACCGGCCATGCAGGAGCGGTGCTGCCCTGGAATGCAGAGGGAAGGGCCCCGGAACGGAGCAGAAGACTCAGGAGGCCCCGCTCTCCGGCCGGCCGTGGCCGTGTGACCCCAGGACCGCTGCTCTTCCTCCACGAGCCTCCGTTTCCTCTTCTGTAAAGAGCCTGGACCGTGGTCCTGTCCGGCTTCAAAGCCGTGTGAGTTTCTTGTAATGAGCACGGTGGCGATGCATCGCTCCTCGGCATCGGAAGTGCTTGCTCTTTTAAACCCCTGGAGCGTTTTATCTGCATGTTTAAGAAAAACGACACCATGTTTTATCTCAGGTTCTAGTTACTTAGGAGTATCTGTTCCTCCTGCGTCTGAACCTCCAGTGTCTTTGGCAGGGCAGGGTGCCTTTCCTTTATTCTTGTATTTCACAGCCCCCGTATGGGTCTGGCAATTGGTCCTCAAATCCAGCCCTCTGTAGCATGGATGAAGAGTGAGTGGATAGCCGGGAGGGCGAGCTGCCCCCGCCTGTCCTCCCAGTACCTGGGAGACTGAGACAGGAGGACATGGTTTTGAGGACAGTCTCAGCAACCTGGCGAGCCCCTCAACAACCTAGTGAGACCTTGTTTCAAAACAAAAAATAAAAAGGCTGGGGGTCTATCTTGGAGGTAGAACACCCCTGGGTCCAATCCTCAGTGCCAAGAAAAGAGAAAAAGGGGTACGACTGTGCAGGAAGAGTGAATAAATGGGTGGAAAGAGTGACTGCGTCTGGCCGGCTGCCCTCAGGTAGTTATGACTTGGTGTAGAGGTTTTTGTACAGCACTTGAGCGCTTTCTGTTGGGTACAATTGATGTGTTTTAGGATGCAGAGTTGGAAATAGAGATTTCCTTTCTGCCCGAGATACTATGATTCTAGAAGACTGTTATTAGAATGTTTCCCTATGACCTCTTTGCACCAGACTTAAAATCAAAGCCATAAGCCGAGTGCACACTTGTCATCCCAGCACTCGGGAGGCTGAGACAGGAAGGTCACAGTTCACAGCCAGTCTCCGCTACTTAGTGAGGCCCTCTGCAACTCAGTGAAAGCCTGTTTCAAAATAAAGAATAAAAAATAGGGCTGGGCGTGTAGATTGGAGGTAGAATGCCCTGGGTTCCATCCCCAGTACCGCAATAAAATAAAATAAAATAAAAGCAACATATTTTTCATGTTTTTTTTTTTTATCTCCGCTGATCTCCTCTGCCCCAGGTTGACTGTGTGAATTATTGTTGAGCAGTAATGCCCTCTCACTGTGGCAGAATCGACCCGCTGGTGTCAAGCCTGACCAGGTGGGCCGCCTTTGCCCAGGGTCTGTTAGCAAATGTAATTCTAGCAGAGGCCTGGGGGGGGGGGCGTTGGGGGGGTCTCCTTGCCTTTGGTGCACCTGTTGTTTATCATGGAAAGAAGATGGGCGAGAGACTGGAACCCAAACCCAGCCTTGATTAGTGGAAATCCAATGGCATACTAAATAAAATTCCATGATCATTAGCTACTGAGCTCTGGGGATGTTTGTTATCGCATTAGAGCGGCGATAGTTGACTAATACTGCATGTGTCCAGTTTTATCCTTCTGTGCGTTTCTTCCCCAACAGCGCTTCATTCTGTGTGTTTTGTGTCTTTGGATTCAGGGCAGGAAGCACTACTCAGCGTGCACATCTCTGTTTTTATGGCAATATTTTTTTCCCCAGCACCTGACATCTATAGACACAGTCCTGCAGTTTGAGAGCTGAATTTTGATTCTGATTGTCTAGGTTTGGGTCTGCACTTCATTTGTTGATATTTGGACTTGGAAATAATTTGGAACAAAACTTCCAGAAACATATGATCTAGCAAATTTTCTTTAAAAATGAACCCATTCATCATATATCACATTTTTAGGACCAGAAGTCTTCCTAATTAAAATAATACTGGAATAAACACTTTAGGTCAGATTAAAGAATTAAAAATAGACTTTAAATAACAGGGCACCCATTATTTCCCTTTTACCAGGTGAAATTCACATGACATAAAGCCGCCTGGTTCCCTTGGTGTGGCTCTAGGGATCCAACCAGGACCTTGCTTGTACTAGGCAAGCACTCTCCCCAGCTACACCTCAGTTCCTGGATTAATCCTTTATTTATTTATTCATTTATTTTTGTGGCCCTGGGGGTGGAACCCCGGGGCTTTTCTACCTCCGGGCTATACTCCCAGACCTATTTTTTATACTTTATTTGGAAACAGGGTCTAAATTGCAGGCGCCTCCCTCAGTAGCTGAGGCTGGCTTCGAACCTGCGCGATCCTCCCATCTCAGCCTCCCAAACGCGGGGATTACAAGCGTGCGCCACCACGCCCGGCTGGATTAACCCTTTAAATGAGGACTTTAGTCTCCGTCTACTCTAATAAGTGGTTGGCTACTTCTTTCACTTTGAACGTTCTAATAAGTTGTAGTTCAGGTACGCCCAAGGCAGAGCGGGAGAGGAAAGGACAGACAAAACCAGGGGCAGCTCTAGGAGAGAAGGTGGGACAGGGAGAAGAGAAGCCGGAAAAGATCACAGCCTTCGCGGGAGCTCAGGACGGCGGGGCGGGGCCTCGGGAAGACCTTGGGCGTGCCGTGGGCGGGGCCTCGGGAGGACTGTGGGCGTGTCGGGGGCGGGGCCTGGAGAAGACCATTTGCTGGAGGTGGGGCCTCAGAAGGACCACGGGCATGCTGGGGCGGAGCCTCAGGGGGACAGAGCATGCCGGGGGCGGGGCCTCAGGAGGACCGTGGGTATGCTGGGCGGGGCCTCAGGAAGACTGTGGGTGTGATAGGGCGGGGCCTCAGGAAGACTGTGGGTGTGATGGGGCGGGGCCTCAGGAAGACTGTGGGTGTGATGGGGCGGGGCCTCAGGAGGACTGTGAGCTGTGGGGGCGGGGCCTCGCTTTCTGGGCTGCTGGGGGCGGGGCCTCTGGAGTTGTGTGGGCATGCGAGGGGCGGGGCGGTGCCCGGGCATCCTCTAGATGGCACGGGCAGCTGGTCCTCGCCCAGTACACACCATCCTGCACCAGGGCTGCCAGCAGAGAGCTGTGTGTTTTGTTTACACTTTTCGGTCTTTTGCCACCTCTCCTAAGGTGGGAGGTGGACACGCTGACGGTCCTCGGCGTGCCCAGGGTTGTATTTTCGTAGCTTGGGAGGCTCGCAGCATTTCTGCTGGGCCAGGACGGCCCTGATCACGGTTCTCGCAGAGCACAGGGCCGCGCTGGCCTCCCTGGCCCAGGCCCCGCCGTGACCCTGTGGGTCTGATCCCTAAGGGCCCTCGCGTGTGGCCGTGGAGGGTGTGTGGACTGACCCTGGGGTCCCGGCCCTTCCAGGGGTGTGCAGGCCAAATCAAGTGTTCACGGTCAGCCCAAGGCGGGATTCGGCGCCTCCCAGCACCTCTGTGGCGGGGGCAGAGGGTGAAGGCCGAGGGCGACCTGGAGCCAGCTCTCCAGTCTTTAAGACAATGCCGGCTTGCAAAGTTCTCTCTCTCTCTCTCTCTCTCTCTCTCTCTCTCTCTCTCTCTCTCTCTCTCTCTCTCCTCTCTCTCCTCTCTCTCCTCTCTCTCTCTCTCTCTCTCTCTCTCTCTCTTCTTCTTCTGGTGTGTGTGTGCCGGAGCCGGCCGGCAAAAGTACGGGTCCGAAGAGAGGAGTGAGGATTAAATAATTCAATTCAAGCACGGGAGGGTCTCCAAGCTCTATTGCGCTGACCCCAAGTTTATTCTCCTGTGGTTATTTATACAGTTTCTAGCTTTGGGTTGTACAGGAATGCAAGAAAGACAAGTCCAAAGTACGGGCAGGTCAAACAATACCCCAGTACAACACAAACGTAATCTTAATCTCAGATAGAACAATAGCATCGTTAGTTCTGAGTCTTAATTACTTTGAAACCTCCATGACCCCAAACCTTGTTGACTCTGGGCGGAAGGACAGTCAGACTATTCTTTTAGTAAAGATAAGGGGAAGACCTTAATGACTCTCAGTGTGTGTGTGTGTGTGTGTGTGTGTGTGTGTGTGTGTGTGTGTGTGTGTTACTGAGAATTGAACCAAGGGGCATTCTACATCCCCAGCCATTTTCATGTTATGTCTTGGAACAGGGTCTCTCTAAGTAGCTGAGACTGGCTTAGAACCTGCGATCGATCCTTCTGTCTCAGCCTGTGCCACCACGTCTGGCTGGATAGTTTTTGCTTCCAGGAAATGTGGTTCTTTTTCATAAGAATGTTATTTGTGTGTACATGTAAGGGATTTTATATGTTAAAAAATTTAAACTGGGCTTGATGGCTTGATGGAGCACACTTGTAATCCCAGTACTTGAGAGGTCAAAGCCAGTCCCAGCAACTTAATGAGGCTTTCAGCAACTTAGTGAGATCTTGTTTCCAAATAAATAAAAATAGGTCTGAGGGTGTAGCCTGGAGGTAGAAGGCCCCTGGTTCCATCCCCAGTACCACATACACAAAACATTTTTTAGTGCTAGTGTCAAGATAGATAGCTCTCCACCACATGAACAGAAGCTCTCAGTAGTCTTTTTTTTTTCTTTTAGGCTTTTTATCGGTGTATTGTAGTTGTTCATCTTAATGGAGATGGTGGAGGCACACATGCACACATCACCCAACTAGCCCTTACACAATTCCCACCCCGTTCCCTCCCCCTCCCTCCTTCTCATGTTTGGCTTAGTGATTGACTTTGATATGTTTGTTAATGTACATCATAAACATTAGAGAATTTTCCTCTTCCCCCTCCCATCCCCTCAGGTCGCCTTATTTGCTCATTTATAGTATCTTCTTTGTCTAGAGTTCCTCCTATGACCCATTTTCTCCCTAGCTTTCGTATATTAGGAAGAACATCTGATTTCTTCTTTTTTTGTGACTAATCTCACTTAGCATAATGTCCTCCAGTTCCATCCATTCCCTGTAAATGATGTAATTGTGTTTTTCTTTATGGCTGAGTAAAGTTCCATTGTGTGCATATCCCACAGTTTTGTAATCCACTCATCTGTTGATGGACATCTTGGCTGGTTCCATAGTTTGGCTATGGTGAATTGTGCAGCTATGAACATAGATACACATGCATTAGTTTGGTAGTTTGGTTTCCTATCTTTTGGGTAGATACCCAACAGTGGTATTGCTGGATCAAATGGTAGGTTTGTTCCCATTCTTCTGAGGACTCTCCATACTCTTTTCCAAAGTGGTTGCACTAATTTGGAGTCCCACCAACAATGTTTTATGTTACTGTTTGGAATAGTGGGGGTTCTTTTTCTTATTCAACTAAGGTTGGTTGAATAGAAAAATTAAAACTAACAGGCAGCTCAGTGCAGCTTTAACAAACTTTATTACAAAATCAGTAGGAAATAGAGAAGAGGAGGAAAAAGCAGCGTGCTGGCTGCCTGCTGGGGAGCCCGAAAATAAAACTCTGGCCCCTTTTGGGGACCCCGATCTTTAAAATAGATTTTTTTATTGGTATCTTTCTCATCAGCGTTACCAGGGCAATGGGCTAGTTACTTATTCCTTAGCCAGGTGGTGCCTCTTTGTCTCCGGACAGCGCACTTACTAAGTGCAAGGGTCAAGAATCTACCTGGCCCTTGGCACTATTGTATTGGGCAGAATTAGTTGCTTATCAACTAGGGTGCTTTGAAGCCGCACACAAAGTTTACCTTTCCTATGCCCAGGCCGGATCCCAGAGGAGAGGAGGTAAACCTCTATTGTAGTTTTAGGGCTAATGGCTTCAGTTGACTCTAAGGCTTTTACTATAGGTTAATCAACTCTGCACTGTAACAGCTGCCGCCCCTTCCTGCCTGAGCGCCTGCACAGCACCCAGGCTCTGACTATATTTTACACTTTGGAAATTATGAAAGCAATTTTCCAATACCAGCACCTTAATACATTTTGATGCCTCTTCCCAATACTGGCACATTTTAGAGTTCCCACTTCTCCACATCCTCGCCAGCACTTGTTGTTGTTTGTGTTTTGAATGACTGACATTCTAGTTGGCTCACCCTGAGCCCCATTCCCTGCCTACCTCCAGTCTCCACCCAAGGTGCCCCTTAGGGGCCGGAGTGCATGCCTCAGAAGCTCACGAGCTGAAGTCCTAACCCCAGGACCTCCAGGTGTGATGTTATTTGGAAACGGCATTGTTGGGCATGTTGTGAGTAAGAGGAAGTCATAATGGTGAAACGGGGGTTTCTTCTGAGCCCCCCAAGATGAAACAGGGGGTTTCCTGAGAAGAAACCTGGTGTTCCATCAAAGATGAAAAGGAGTTTCTTGAGAAGAAACTCGGTGTTTCCTTACCGGGGAGCGAAGAATGACACCTGCAGACTGCAGGAAGGGGAGTAAAAGGTTTATTGGAAGCAGCAGGGGATGGGGAAAGGTGGCTGAACACCCCAAAGGGGCTGGAACTCTGGGTCCAGCAGCTGCCTTCAGGACAATACTTGAGAGTAGCCCAAGCCGAATTGCCTTCAGGTGCAGGCTGCTTTCTTCCGGAGTCCACACGATCTGCCAGAAGGGAATAAGGAAAGTGGAATAACACTACTCGGGCTGTCAGGTCTCTGGTGTCCAGTAGCTGCCTTTAGATCACTACCCGAGTGTCGCCCGAGCCAAGTGCCCATCAGTTGCAAACTACTTTCTCCCAGAGTCCACGCGATCTGCCAGAAAAGAGGTGCAGGTCACCCCTAGGGGCCTGGCCAGCCATGATGTCCAACAGAGGCCTTCAGGTCACTACCAGAGAGCTGCCTGAGCCACGTGCCCTCAGTTGCACTCTGCCTTCTCTCAGGGTCAACACGACCTGCGAGAAAGAGAACAGCTCCCCAAAAGAGGAAGGGGGGTCCCGAGAGGGGAAAACCCAATTTGCTGGCCGGCTAGGGGCTTTGCCCAACATTTGCAAGTCCTCTTTTGGTTGTGGTGACTTTGGGATTCCGGGAATTCTGGGAAGCAGCTCTCAGAATTTGCATAGGGTATTTGCAAGTCCTTTGAAGAGTCCTTTCAGGAGTGCCAGACTTGCTCGGGTGATGGCTCCTGGGTTTGTTGATTAGTAAACCGATGGCTTTGTGAAGCTCTGGTCCTTCTTATCTCTGAGTCTTTGGAATTTCAGATATTCGTTGTCTCTCAGGAAGCTCAGGAAATTAGCTTTTTCTACCGAGGCCTTTTCCCTATCTGCCTATTTCCTTCTACCTCCTCAATGGGGCAGAGCCAGCCCTAATCCGACAGGACTGGCGTCTGCATACAAGGAGGACTTTCTGACACAGACACCCACAGGGGAATGCGGCAGGAAGCCGGGGCAGAGAGCCAGCAGCGCTCCCACGAATCCAGGCTGAAGGGAGGCCACAGAGCTGAGGGTGCTTCTCAGCCCCCGGGGCCGTGACCCTGGGTGGTGTCATCCTGTTGCAACAGGGAGGCAGGGCCCGGAGCAGCTGGCTGCTCTCGCCTTGGGTGAAAAGGACAGGACCCGGGCAGAGTTTCGGAAGCTTCCTCCTGGGCTGAGGGCACCCTGCACACTGCCGGCCCTCTGACAGTCCAGCCGCTCCAGAGCACTTCAGATCTTCCTGGGCAATCTACACTCACCTCTGTGGCAAGTTAACTCCCAGCCTGTGAAGCCATTGTATGTGTGTGTTTGGTACTGGAGATTGAACCCAGGGGCATTCTGCCTCCAAGCTACACCCCAGTACTTTTTTTTTTTTTATTTTGACACAGGGTCTTACTAAGTTACTGATGCTGGCCTCGAATCAGCGAACCTCCTATCTCAGCCTCCCAAATACTGTGATTACAGGTGTGTGCTACCAGCCATGCCCAGCTTATGCAGCTTTTGTTTCTTTTGTGAAAAGCGATTGGGATTTATTCAGAGGTATTGGTTTGGCCTTAGCACCTCTCTCTCAGGCAGGCTGAGGCTGGCTGCAAACATGTTATTTTGAGATCAGCACAGGCTGTGCAGATAACAGTAATAGTATTTTACTGCTAAAGTTGTGTGAGAAATGTTGGGTTGGGGGAGAATGGAGATGAGTTTAAAAATAGAAAGCTGTAATTAGCCAGGCACGGGTTTGTTCCAGGAGGCATCCATTACTACGGCAACCACACACCGCAGATTTTTCAGGGCAGTCTTCATTCCGTAGAATCAGATTCTTTTCAGTAAGGGGCTCTGTTGAGTGTCTGCGAGGATTTCATCTTGTAGACTTCCTTGCTGTTACCTGTAAATTAATCCACAAATCCAATGCTTTGTCTTGTCACGGCATCCGTGTGTGTGTGTGTGTGTGTGTGTGTGTGTGTGTGTGTGTGTGTGATACTGGGGATTGAACCCAGAGGCATTCTACTTCCAAGTTATACCCCCAGCCCTATTTTTATTTTGAGATAGTGTCTTGCTAAGTTGCTAAGAGTCTCTCTAAATTGCTGAGGCTGGCCTTGAGCCTGTGATCCTCCCATGTCGGCCTCCCAAGTGCTGGGATTACAGGTGTGCACCACCGTGGCCAGCTGTGACTTTTTTTTTAGTTATGAAAATATAGTCCCCCCACCAAGTTCTTTTCCCAGAGGTCAGAACAACTTCTGCAGATAAGAATTCAAGATGTAGATCAAAAGCGGGGCCCAAGCCGGGCGTGGTGGCGCATGCTTGTAATCCCAGCATTTGGGAGGCTGAGACTGGAGGATCATGGTTCACAGACAGCCTCAGTTACTTAGTGAGGCCCTTTGCAACTCAGTGAGACCCTGTTTCAAAATAAAGAATAAAAAATTAGGCAGGGGGTGTAGCTCGGAGGTCAAATGCCTCTGGGTTCCAGCTCCAGACCCGCAAAAAAAAAAAAAAAAAAAAAAAAAGCGGGGCCCAGAAGGGGCGGACGGGGCACGTCGGACTCGAGACTTGTGGCTTTACATTTGCTGTTGGACGTGCGTCTCGGGCACGCTCAGGTCTTCTGCCACAGTGGCTTGCGAGGCACTTTCGTGTGAGCCGTCTATTGAAGCACGTGAGCCGGAGCCTGGTGTGAGCAACGCGGATGCGCGGGCCAGGATGTGCACGGGCCATCGCCCCCAGAGAGGGCCCGGCGGGGACGGCAGTGGCTGGGGCCGCTCAGCACCGGGAGGTTAGAGGAGGGTCAAGAAGAGAAACCGACACTCCATTTCCTGCCCTGGTGGCCAGAGGAGAAGGCCGTGGTTGTGCAGGAGGATCTGGAAGACAACTGGGGTTTAGGGATCGAGGCTCTGGGGTGGGTGTGGAGCTGGAGACGCCCATTTCCCCTAGCTGGACGGCCCTCTGAGCGTTAGAAACCTGCGTTTTGGAAACTTTGATATCTGTGACTATATTTCTAATCATGATCTCCTTCAGTTTCCTTACCTTTAGTTTTATTACATTCGTTTGCAAATATCAGCTAATTTTAGTTATGCTCAGGGGATGAGGTAAAAGGACTTTTGACCTAGGATTGAAATTTTGATGAAGCCGGGCGTGGTGGCACAGGCTTGTTATCCCGGCGGCGGAGACAGGAGGATCGCGCAGGTTCGAAGCCAGCCGTGCTGGAGTAAGAGACCCTGTTTCAAAAATATAAAATAGGTCTGGGAGTGTAGCCCGGGGGTAGAAAGGCTTCCAGGAACCCCAATATCACCAAAAGAAAGAAAGAAAGAAAGAAAGAAAGAAAGAAAGAAAGAAAGAAAGAAAGGAAGGAAGGAAAAGAAATTTTGATGGATGCAGTGGAAATCAGAGTTCAAAACCAACAGCAAACACCACTCCACCAGGAAGGTGGGCTCTGGAAGTAAGAGCCTAGAAACCCCACTCCTATTTCCCTGATTGTGTGTGTGTGTGTGTGTGTGTGTGTGTGTGTGTGTGTGTGTGTTGCTGGGGATGGAACCCAGGGGCCTTGAACTACTGGGCTACACTCCCATACCTATTTTATATTTTTATTTGGAAACAGGGTCTAAGTTGCTGAGAGCCTCATTAAGGAGCTGAGGTTGGCTTCAAACCTGTGCGATCCTCCTGTCTCAGCCTCGTAAGTACTAGTATTACAAGCGTGGGCCACCACTTCTGGCTCCCTATAACCTTTTTAGGGTTTGCACTCTGGGTCCCGTGTTCTGTACGGCTCCCCTAGCAGAAGCATCTCCAAACCTCTACCCCTGGCACTAGTTTCTGGCTGTAAGGCTTTGTCTCAAAGTGCGATGCGTGGCCACCAGCACCCACAGCTCCTGGGTACCTGTAGATTGTAGAATCCCAGCCTCCTCCTCGGACTCCAAGCATAAGGGCGGACCTGTGGGTGGAGGGACCTAGGGATCCGCGTTGCCAACACATGCTTCTGGATTCTTCAGCACAGCAGAGTTTAAAAACCATGGTTGTAAGCCAGGCGTGGTGGCGCACGCTTGTAATCCCAGCGTTCAGGAGGCTGGGACAGGAGGATCACAGTTCATAGCCAGCCTCGGCTACCTCAACACTGACCCTCTGCAACTCACTGAGACCCTGTTTCAAAATAAAGAATAAAAGCCGGGCGTGGTGGGCACGCTTGTAATCCCCATGCTTGGGAGGCGGAGACAGGAGGATCGCACAGGTTCGGAGCCAGCTGTGCTGGCGTAAGAGACCCTGTTTCCAAATAAAAATATAAAATAGGTCTGGGAGTGTAGCCCTGGGGTAGAAGGGCTTCCAGGAACCCCAGTACCACACACACACACACACACACACAAATACAAAATAGGGCTGGGGGTGTAGCTTAGGGGTAGAATGCCCCTGGGATCCATCCCCAGTACTGCAAAAAACAAACAAAAAACAACAAACCATGGCTGTAAAACCTCCTCAGCAAGCCCCGCTGAGCTCCGATCCCCATCTTACCTTCACGTCCTTTAATGGGGAGTATTATTTTCAGACCTCCGAGGGGACGTGCCTGAATTCTTTTGGCTTGAGTGACAAGGACATGTGTGTGCCTTTATAAGGCGAATGTCCAGCCAAAAGATAACGGCAGGTGGACGCGGCCCCCCGTGGACTGGAAGACAAGCGCTGTTTCCAAAGACAGCATCGCCAGCCCTTGCCGATGACTTGTGTGTGTGTGTGTGTGTGTGTGTGTGTGTGTGCGCGCGCGTGCGGCGTGCCCGGCTGGCCCTCCAACTCACATGCTCCCAGCCCAACACAGTGCAGGTTTAACAGCTGGGCAGCTACACCCCAACTTCTGCAAGTGGGGGTAACATTGCAATGGTTTCTTCTGGAGGTGGGGTTGTTAGACGTCATCGGTTCTGGTGGAGACCTGGTGTGATAGACGGGTAGGTGAAGGCGGGTATGTCCGGCGGGCACCCTCTTGGCCCAGTGGTTCAATTGTTGTCTCCTCTGTCCTTTCTTAGCTCCCTGACCAAAGCAGTATTGCTGCCGGGCATGGTGACACACACCTGTAATCCCAGTACTTGGGAGACTGAGACAGGAGGATGGCAGATTTGAGGCCAGCTTCAGTAACTTAGGGAGACAGAGCACCCTAGTGAGACCCTGTCTCAAAACAAAACTACACAGGGCTGGGGTGTAGCTTAAAGGTAGAATGCCTTTGGATTCAATCCCGGTATCCCCTTCCTCCAAAAAAAAGGCAGGTGTGGTGGCGCAGACTTGTAATCCTAGTACTTGGGAGGCTGAGACAAGATTGCAGGTTTGAGGACAGCCTGAGCAAGTAGTAATACAGTTATCAACCTAGCAAGATTGTTCCAAAATAAAATAAATTGGAGATGGTGGCACATGCCTGTAATCATCCTTGGGAAGCTGAAACAGGAGGATCACAGGTTCAAAGCCAGCTCAGTAACTTGATGAGACCTTGTTTCCAAATAAAAACATAAAATGGGCTGGGGATGTAGCTCGAGGTAGAAGGCCTGGGTTCAATCCCCAGGACCACAAAGTCCCTAGCACCCCCCCCCCATTCACTTTTCCTCAAACATGGCGTGCTTTTCAACAGACACCTGCACATATCCAGCTTCAGCCTCCCCGCTGGAACGTGAGCTGGAAGGAGGGTGCCCTGGGCTCCTTCTGGCCCCTCTATGAGGTAGTGGCCTGCTGTCCAGGGTTAGGGATCCCTGTCCCCTGATCCCCAGCTGCGATGCTGATGTGCTCACTGCTCAGCCAACACCTGTGAGGTGCCACATCCCTGCCGGGAAGATGGGAAGAAAGGGAGCCGGGGGCCCTCCCGAGAGGTAAAGGCCTTCGAGGGTTCTGGATGCATGGCTTCACAGTAAGAAAAGGCCACTGACCCCTCAGGTTCCCGCTAGCCCTTTCTCCCCGTCACCAGGTCACTTTGTTGGGACATGCCGCGTTGATTCTCTTCCGGGGTCTAAGCCATGACAGGGCTGCAGGGGGAAGTGTGGCCAATATTAGAAAGCCCGGCACTCCTGTTCCCAGGCACGTGACTGCGGCCACAGGTGGCTCTGGGCACCCCGTAGGTTCATGTGGTCGCCGAGACAATGCCACTTGGGAGAAATCAACCCAAGGCTGGGAACAAAAAGTGTGTTGGACCAACCATATTCTATCATTTCTTGTCATGTGTACCCGCGGATGGAGGAGCCCTCTTAGGTTCCTGAAGGGAATCCTTTCCTCTCCTTGCTCTTGGGTCCTCTCTTCCCGCTCTCCAGGAGCCCTGGGCTTGAATGTACCCTTGCCCATCAGAAATTCAGAGCACATCTCCTTTACTCACCAATCCAGAGAGGCTGATTCCTAATCTCAGAGAACTGGGAAAGTGAGGCTTCAGGCTTTTCCAGGGAGAGAGAAATTTATTTATTTTAGCACCGGGGATCCATCCCAGGGGCATTCACCTCGGAGCTACACCTCCAGCCCTATTTTAATTTTGGACCACGGTCTCACTACTGGCTGAGGCTGTTCTCACACCTGAGGTCCTCCTGTCTCAGTGTCTCAAGTACCTGGATTAGAAGCAAGCGCCACCATGCCAGGCTCCAGAAAGAATTTTAAATGGCAGGAAGGGTCTCTGACATGTGGGCTATGGGTATAGATTAGTTTGACTCTTACAAGGTACCATTCCTGTGTGTGTGTGTGTGTGTGTGTGTGTGTGTGTGTGTTTGCGCGCGCGCGCGTGTGTACTACTGGGGACTGAAACCAGGGGCATTTTACCTCTGAGCTACACTTCCAGCCCTATTTTTAATTTGAAACAAGGTCTCACTAAATTGCAGCGGGCACTGGCAATCCCTCGGGCTTGGGGGGTGGGCAGTCTGTGCGGGCAGCTGGCACCTCGGGGGCGGGGGATCTGGGGCGCAGCCCACGCCCTGCCGCGCGTGCAGCGGCCTGGGCGCGGCCCCCTCCCCCAGCCCCGGAGGGCGTCGCCCAGAAGCAGCCGCGGCGTGGGGCGTGCAGGTCGGAGGCGCCGCGCGATCCGGGGGGCAGGCTCCATCGCGTTCTCCTGCATACGCCTTCCCCAGATTTCCTGCCGGATCGTTCTCTCGGGCGGGGATCCCAGCGGGAGGAGTGGAGGGCGGCGATGGAGAGGCTGGGAAGCGCGACCACCCCGGGCCGAGGTCCCTAGGCACCAGCGAGAGGAGAGCAGCCCCCACTCGCCGCTGGCCGGCGCGGGCGCGCAAGTCTCGCGAGATGACGCGCGGTCTGAGCCTGCGCCAAGGCGGAAGTGCCGCGTCCGGCCCAGAGGCCACGTGGCCTCGCGTCAGCGACTCTGATTGGTCGGCTGCTCCGATTGGCGGAGGGCGCCCGGCCGGGCGTCTTCCGGGTCTGGGCCGCGCGAGCCGGGTGTGGCGGCGTGCCGGGTCGTGGGGGACGCGTCCCGCCGGCTCGGCCCCTCGGTCCCCGGCGGCGTGCGGGGCGGGCCGCCGCGGTGCGCCCGAGCTCAGCGGCGCCAGGACAGCAGTGCGGTGGCGCGAGGGCTGCTCTCAGAAAGTGTGTGCAGCGGCCCCCGCCCCCCGCAGGAGCCGGGCCCCCTCGCCCCCAGCCGCCCTGCGGCACGCCCTTGGGACCGCGGGACACAGGGGTCAACCCCGGACTGGGTGGATTTGCAGCGGAACCTGCGGGGACCCACCGTGACAGGCGTTCTTTCTTTCTTGGCAGAAGGTGACAGGCTCACGTTCGTCTCATCCCCGTGTGTCTGGGAAATCACAAGTGCATTTGAAGTTCTGTTAAAAAATAGCGGGATCGATTTCCGAATCCTGGTTGGGTACTGATTAATAAAATCAGGAAGAGGGCTAAATCTCTACATGATGAGGACTCCGTTCCACAGAGCAGTACAAAACATTCTTTGACTTACCACAAATTAAATCCTGCCCCATGTTGTCATCCCATCAGGACCAGAGACTAATAGCGTGAGGCACTGATCTATGAGGACGTATTACAACCTGGCCACTGCGGGGATGCGTGACGTCCAACCCGCAGAAACAGTGAAGTCCAGGAGCCCTGCGTCTTCTGCTCAGACGTTCAAGGCTCAAGACTCTTTCATAGCCTCAGCACCCACGGCCACAGTTGGAAAACCAGCCCTCCATGCTCTGTACGCTGCTGTCAAAGTGTAGAATAGTAAAAATGCTGCAAAGATTTGGCAGCTTCCTGTACAGCTGCGTTTACACTTCACATAAACAGCCCAGAGGTCCCACTTCTAGGTACTTACACAAGTGAAAATAGATTCCTCCTCGGGCTCATTGCCCCTGTATTTGTAGCAGCTGAGAACTGGAGCCTACTCAATGCCAATCAAGAAGGGAATGGGTAAGCAAACTGCGGTAGGTCTGTGGGACCAGTGGGGCACTGCAAAGCACCTTACAAATTAATTTTAATACCCAGAAGAAATTCAGTAACGCGTGGAGCAAGAGATCCAGGCACAGGGCACACTGTATGGTTCTGCTCATATAAAACTCAGGACTTGAGGAAACGACTTGTAGTGTCCCGGCTGAGCCATGCTCGGGGCCCCTAGAGCCCTGCTGCGGTGACCAGCTGACTGCATCTGTCCCTGCAGCTCTGGCTCTGAGGTCCACGGGAGCAGGAATCATGGGATCTGTAGAAGACAGCCCTGTCCAGCGGCTCAGGCTGCAGAGGGAGAAGGAATGAGGCTCAGCCGTTTCGCCGCCCAGAGCTAGGCATCCAGGGCCACTTTTATGGTTTCATTTGAACCAGTCTTTTAGGCAAAGTCGACTTGATAGATGAGGTAGCGGGAACACTGTGTTGGGCTCAGGGGGTGGTGTGTGTGGAGACACTGAGCACCCAAGTACAGGCTCCATCCAGGACACACGTGGCCCCGGATGCTTTCCCGCTTCCTCCCCAGCCCCTGCTCCAGTCACCTGGCTGTCCTGTGGCATCTGGAGCTCAGAGCCCCAGGATAAACACTTCCCTTGTCCCTGCCCCCTCTGGCCCATCCTACTGAGCAGTTGCTCTGATTAATGACGCCTCCCTTTCCTCATTTTTGTAGAGACTCAAGCTGTGAAGACCAAGCTGTCTCTGGAGTTGTCTGCTGAGTTCTAGCTACTCTCTCTTTAGGACCGCTCATCTTTTCTGTTTCTTTCCATTTCCACGCGGCACTGGGATTTTGCAGTAGCCAGCACACTGCGTTCTCTGCTGGTTACACCGGTGAGGTGTGCTTAGGGGCTCTCTGGCTGTGTCGGCCATCTCAAACCCACTCCTACTTCTTGCCCATCCTATTGCAGTCGTTAGGAGTGCTTTCCTCTCTATTTCTGCCCCCTTCTGCCCGTCATGGGTCAGATACTTTATTGGGACTACCTTCATCCCTAAGTCATCATTTTTGTTTCTGTTTGCTGCACACCCTGAGACTGGGCTGGGTTTGAAAGACCCAAACCAGGTGGGGATCCCAGCTCTTGGCTTGTGAGGAGAGGAGTTTAGGCTCCAGCCTCCAGTCTTTCTCCTTTCCAGCTATCCTCCCCTCATCTAAAGGACAGCTAGTCCTCCATTACTCTTTTGTGTGTGTGTGTGTGTGTGTGGGGGGGGTCTGGGATGGAACCCAGGGGTATTCGACCTCTGAGCTACACCCCCTGTCCTATTTTTTATTCTTTCTTTTTGAAACAGGGTCTCACTAAGTTGTGGAGGGCCTCACTATGTAATGAGGTTGTCTGTGAACCGCGATCCTCTGGTCTCAACCTCCCAAATGCTGGGATTACAAGCGTGCGCTACCACGCCCTTTTCAAAAACTTAAATACAAGCTGGGCGTAGTGGCACACGCTTGTAATCCCAGCATTTGGGAGGCTGAGACAGGAGGATCGCAGGTTTGCAGCCATCCTCAGCTACTTAGCGAGGCCCTTTGCAACTCAGTGAGACCCTGCTTCAAAATAAAGAATAAAAAATAGGGCTGAGGGTGTAGCTGGGAGGTAGAATGCCCCTGAGATCAATCCCCAGTACCGCAAAAAACAAAAACAAAAACAAAAAACCAAAATCAATTCCCCAAAACAACAACAATAAAACAACACTTGAATACATGTTTAAATACTTTATGAAGACATCATTTATATGTATTAAGATGCACCCGTTTTAATGTACAGTTTTAAGGGCTTAACAAGTATATTCATCTATGTAACTTATTACCTGAATTGACACATAGAATATTCCCACTGCCCCCCACAAATTCCCACGTGCCCTTTCTCAGCCAATTCCTTCTACCTCCTATACACATGTGGTCTGCCTGCCATCTATCACTACACCTAGTTTCTCCAGCCCAATAGTTCTATATGAGTGGAACTGTGCAGCGTGCGTGTGCCTGGCTCTCATCCGCGCCTCAGTGCATTTCTTCTGTGTATCCTTACTAATTTGTAAGGTGCTTTGCAGTGTCCCATTGGACCGTAGACACGCAGTAGTTTATTTATTCATTCTCTTATTGGTTGGCGTTTGAGATGGCTTCCAGTTCTCAGCTATTATGAATACAGCTGCTACGAACAGATGAGGACGAGTCTATTTTCACTCGCACAAGTACCTGAAAGTGGTACTTCTGGGCTGTTGATGCGAAGTGTAAAGGCAACTGTACAGGAAACCGCCAAGGCTTTGCAGACTGGTTTTTACTCCTCTGCACTTAGACCAGCTGTGCAAGAGAGCAATGAGGCAAGTTTCCCCATCGTGGTCTCAGGCTGGGGACTGGGCGCTGAGGCTCCTGGGAAGGACTCTTGAGCTTTGAAGGCTGAGCAGAAGACCCAGAGCTCCCGCACTTCATGGGGCCTGTGGGTCAGACAGCAGGCATCTTAGCAGTGACCCAATTATAGATCATTACTAGAGTGTCATAGAGCAGAGCTTGGTTCTCCCCAACAGGGCATCTCTCTCGCTCTTGGAAAGGGTCCATGCTCTACCTTGAATGTATATGTCCCACTTTCCTAGAGAAATCTCTGTCTGTAGCTCCACTCTCTGTCCTGGAAATTCTTTTCCAGACCACAACGACCACAACGGGCATGTGTGTGTGAAGGACTTGCGGTTGAGGACGGTCCACCCTCTCGTGCCCTCAAGAAAAGTTTCTGTTCGGTGACTCCTTTTTTCTTAGAGTTTAGTCAATAATGTAGATGCCAGAGTACAAATCCTCACAGTTAATGAATTACACAGTCATTCATTAAACCTTTCTGTGCCTCAGTTCCCTCACCTGTGAAATGGATAAAAGTACCTGCTTGGTAGGACAGTTGTGGTGATTAATCTTTGCCGATAGCACCTCTTGTGCTATGCACCGGCCATGCTCGTTAGCATTACTTGGACCAGATGGCCCAGCTTTCTTGGTATGAATGTGGGTAAAGTCACTTAGGGGTGTGTGTGTGTGTGTGTGTGTGTGTGTGTGTGTGTGTGTGTTACTGGGGATCGAACCCAGAGGCATTCTCCTTGAGAGAAAGGTCCCTCAGACCTTTTTATTTTTATTTTGAAACAGGGTCTTGCTAGGTTGCGGAGATTCTTACTCCATTGCTAAGGCTGTCCTTGAACATGTGATCTTCTTGTCTCAGCTCCCTCCTACTGGGATTGCAGGCCTGCACCACTAGGCCCGGCCCACTTGGATATCTTTCCGAAGAACACAATGTCACACCTTTGCATCCTGAAGTACATTTACAAAGCATCCTGTCATAGAGGTGAACTGCTCTGTAGATCACAGGGAACTGACCTGGGGTGTGGGTGTCCTGGCAGTGGGTTGATCCCAGAGATGAACTCTGACCTTTTCACACACACACTGGAGCTGTTCTCAAAAGTTCAACATGTCGTGGACTCTCATCCAACTCTAACATAGACACAGAGTTTACTGATAACGTTGTAGGAGTCGGGAAGCTTCGGAATCTCCGGCTTGATGGCCACTGCATACACACTTGCCTCTGGCCCTGTGTGAATCCCTCTCCCAGAGCTCACAGGCCACCCCTGCTCTCTCCCCTGCTTCTTTCTTGAGAAGATCCTGATCTTCTCCAGATCCTGCCTCCAGAACAACCACCCCTGTTCCCTTCAGTGATCCACCTCGGGAGCCTGACTTCTGAGAGGGCTCTGTGATCATGATTCACAGGTGGGGCTGTGCCGTGGGGCCGAGGGTCTCAGCATTTGAAGTCCTGTGTGTTACGGATTGAGAGAATATGGTGGTGGAAACCATTCCTCGGGAACCCCTGCTAGGGTCCCGGACACACTTTCCCCCAACCCATAACAAAAACCCAAAATGACCCCAAACAGAAGAAATACCGTGGATTCTTGTCCTAAGCTAAGAATAAATATGCATAGCTTGGACAGTTGCTGGAGATTTAAAGAAGTTTATTAGAAAGACAGAAATACAGAAAATAGAAATACAGCCCCATGCCAAGATGGCATGAGGGGATGACTCGAATGAGTACACCAAAGGGCTTACACGTGGACCGGACTTTTTATACCCATGACCTCCATCTTGTTTGCGTGACTCTGACCTAGTGAACATCCCTGTAAGGTACCTCCCCTTAACCCTGTAAGGTACTTCCCCCAACCACGTGTGGCAAGGTGTCTCCTTTCCTGAAGGGCAAGGTCAAACCCTGCCCTATCCTCCCTAGATCATCTTGTAGATCTCTTTAGAAAGCAGAAGTCCTAGCTCTCCTCTGTTGACTGGTTAATTGCTTTGAGCTAATTTACATTGGAATAACTGCCTGTTTTAGGCAGAAATCAAGTCCTTTCTTTACCCCTGTCTGCCGCCATTTTGACACAACTATTTTGAAATATACCAGTTATTTTCTTTTGAAATATATTAATAATCAGAGCTTTCCCAAATCTTCCTAGGGCATTCCCAATACTGGTACATTGAGGAAAAGAAAATAATTTAGAGATCTTCATTGGCATTATTTGTGATTTGAGAACTGGCCAACTTTTTTTTTTTTGAGGAACTGGAGATGGGGCCCAGGGGCCCAGGGGCATTCTACCTCCAAGTTACATACTCAACCCTATTTTTTTTTATTCTTTATTTTGAAACAGGATCTTGTTAAGTTGTGGAGGGCCTCATTAAGGAGCTAAGGTTGGCTTCGAATCTGTGATCCTCCTCTCTCAGCCTCCCAGGTACTGGGATTACAAGCATGCGCCACCATGCCTGACTCCTTTATTTTTTATTTTGAAATGGTCTCACTAAGTTGTGGAGGGCCTCACCAAATAGCTGAGGCTGGCTGTGAACCTGCGATCCTCCTGTCACAGCCCCCAAGTACTGGGATTACAAGCATGCACCACCATGCCTGGCTTGCTTTTTTATTTTGAAACAGGTTCTCACTAGGTTGCAGAGGACCTCACTGAGTTGTGGAAGCTGGTTGCAAACCTGTGATCCTCCTGTCTCTGCCTCCCAAGTACTGGAATGACAAGCATGCACCACGGCGTCTGGCCTCAGCCAACATTTTATTTCACAGTATAGAGTAGGTGTTCTGATGGGCCCAGCAGAAGAGGTGGTTTATAGACAAAGAAGGACTGAGAAAAAGCAGAAACGAAGAACCAGGAGCAGATTGGTCATTTCAGAGTTTCTTTCCAGGTAAAGCAGGGACAGGACACAGAACAACAGAAGAATAACTGGGTGGTTACTTTTGGTAAGGCTTAAAGCAGAAGGAGTCTCATTGTTGATAAGTTGGGTCCTGCACTCGTGTGACTTTGTGTCACATGACCTCTGCAGGGCAAGGGAGGGGCCGAAACCCCCGCGAGAATTGGGCGTTCCCGCGAGTAAAACCCCCATCTCGCGAGATGCATGCCTTGAAAAGGAGAGCCCGCGTCCTCTAGCTTTGGACAGGCACGCGGGCCCCACGGTGTCTCGCCCTGATCCCCGGGAGAGCCGTGCAATTAAAACTTTACATGCCATGTGTACCGAACCTCTCTCGTGTTTTTCACACTCTGCCGTACTCACATTATTTTTTATTTTACTTATCATTTGGTGCCGAACCGGGAGAACTCTTGGGTCCCTCCCCCCCTTTTTTTTCTTTTTTTCTCTTTTTCTTTTTACTCTCTTTTTGAGCCCCGGACTCTCCGACCCGCCAGCAGCTCGACTGCGAGGTCCCACACCAGCGCTCTGCTTGCAGGCGTTGCTCCCACCACTGCCACCACTGCTGCCTCGTGCCTGCCCAGACCCTAAGCCTTCTTCCCCAGCCCCGCGCTCTCCGGGAGAGCCTGCGGCCTTCTTCCCGCCCCGGGCTCTGCTGGGAGCCCGCGGCCATCTTTTCAGCCCCACGCTCTGCTGAGAGCCGGTGGCCATCTTTTCCTGCCCATGTACTCTCTTCCGGAGCACCAGTGGCCATCTTCCACTACCACCGCGGCCAACACCGCTAGGGCGTGCAGGCTCCGCCGGCCACCAGGCTGCCAGTTCCACCCGCCCCGAGCCAGGCTCCTTGGGTGATGCTGGCACCTGCTCTGCCCGCCGACCACCTGCACGGGCCAGGACCTCTGCCTGCCGCTTGGACCTCCTAAAACTGCCGTTCCAGCTCGGCACTCCGGTCACTGCCGGGACCTCTGACCGGTTTGCCCCACCCGCCCTGAGCAAGGCTCATTGGGCAGCACACAGCCGGCTTCGGTGTCCGCCACAGCCACCCGTGCCAGGCGTAGCTCTACTCGCTGCTGCTGCTCCGTTCTGTCCACCCAAGCCAGGCTCACTGGCGGTGCACCTCGGGGCCCAGCCTCAGCGTCTGCCGCGTGCCTGGAAGCCATTTTGTCTCCACGCCGCAAACCCGGCAAGCCACGCCACCTGCGTGCCACTGTTTGATCCCGCCTGCGCCAGCCGCCAGTGCCGTCCACACCAGCCACCAGCGTCTGCACGCCCCAGCTCCACCGCGCCCCCAGCAGCTTCTCAGCGCTTCTGTCGCAGCCAGCGCTGGCTGGCAAAGCTTCACTCCGGTAAACTGCCTCCTTTCCTTGGTTAGCGGGTTCCAGACTTGGGTCTTCCGGTCCACTGGGACCCCAAAATCCAAGCGCTTGGTGACCCATTGTCCCCTGGTTCACTGGGACCACCGTCTGGATGACCAGGTCATCCTCTGGTTTTGAGACGGAATGAAGATGTTCTTCCCTATCTCTTAACCTCCGTTTCTGAATGATTGAGCAGGGAAATCGGGGACGCCCATCCCCTGTTCTTCATTTCCGCCCGCGAACCAATTATGGGAAGTTGATCCTTTAAACTAGCAGATGCCCTGAGAGCCTGTCTGCCTTGATACGAATTGGGAAATGGGTTGCGGTGGCCCAGGAATAGTTAGGAACTTTTATAAGTGGTCTGGTATCCCTCCAAATGCTCTCCCCCATCAGCTTCCATTTATTTTCCCGCCAGCTGCCATTTTGTGATGGCGCGTAGTCGCTGCCTGGTGATGTCACAGTCGCCATCTTGGCCCGTGCCAGACTGCAATTTTGCTGGGAGGCCCGCTCGGGCGCGCCCTAGGTGCTGCGGGAAACGCCAGGCCGGGGCTGGGGTGACACCCTCTGTCTGCCTGTGGGGAGTCCGCGTTGCCATTCTTGCCAGACACCCGCCCCGGGACGCGCTCTTTGTGTGTGAGTGTAGGTCCGTCGCAGCTGACAGAACCTTAACATGGCATCTAAAGTTTTAACTCCAGAGAGAAACAGGTGGAGATGGAGCGTACACTCCGACTTTGCCAAAAAGCAGATCCCTGGTAGCTGCCCTTCGGCTGGCGGTGGTGGCTCAGCCCTCTGGAGCGCCACCTAGGTGTGGAGGACTGCAACGACGACTACCTCCAGGAGCCTGCCTGAAGTGGGGCGAAGCCATGCCCACCAATCAGACTGTGCCCGGCATGTGGCCAGGAGGGCCACTGGAACAGTGCCCTTGGAAAAGGATGAGCCCCAGGTGCCTCAACACAGGGGGAGCACCTTTCCAGACCAGGCCCCGCCACTGGCCCTACTCAGCCTGGCTGAAGACTGACGGCTCCTGGATCCCTCAACCTCCATCCTCTTTGCCAGCTCAGGGTAGCTCTCCAGGTACTGAGTAAGCCAGTCTCCTTTTTGGTCGCCTGCTCAATCTCATGATTTGTTTTTTTCTTTAATAGCCCTTGCCTGTTCAAGCCTCCTCAAGCGCACATCACTAAGCTGTCCAGGGTAACCTCCAATTCGCACTGCAGCTATGCACCCACCTGCACCCCCTTCTGGGGGACTGGACTCCCGACTCCTCCCGGCCTGGGGTTCCTGATGACGCCCCTTGACAGCAGGAAGAAGCTAGAGGGTCCAATTGTCATCCTTTATCCCTACCATCAAAAGGCCGGGATGATAAGTTGGGTCCTGCACTCGTGTAACTTTGTGTCACATGACCTCTGCAGGGCAAGGGAGGGGCCGAAATCCCCGCGAGAATTGGGCGTTCCCGCGAGTAAAACCCCCATCTCGCGAGATGCATGCCTTGAAAAGGAGAGCCCGCATCCTCTAGCTTCGGACAGGTGCGCGGGCCCCACGGTGCCTCGCCCTGATCCCCAGGAGAGCCGTGCAATTAAAACTTTACATGCCACGTGTACCGGACCTCTCTCGTGTTTTTCACACTCCGCCGTACTCACATTTTTTATTTTACTCGCATAATTTTTTATTTTACTTATCACTTGTTAGACCAACGGGTCAGTTTTGCCGTTTGGGCTGTTACTGTTTACTCTCCTATTGTTTTGGAAGGTCGGATAACAACTTATTTTGGGTTTGGTGACATGAAACTTTGGCCTGGGTAACTCCATTTTGATTTTTGGTCTAATAAGTTGGGGGCCAAATCAGGAGCTTAGTCTGGAGCAGTGGCCAACTGTCATTTTGTTGAATGCTTCCTTTGGTCCAGCCTCTCCAGAAATGAACCTCATCTTCACAATCCATCATCCCTTATCTATAATCCTAATATCCAAAGTCTGGAAACAGAAAACCTTCCGGAGTTTTGTAGCAAATTTACATGTGAGCAAACCCTGGACCTAGTGCTATTTATAGACTTCATTTGTCCCACTGAGTGTGAATATTTATGTTTGTGATGGAAATGTTAATGTGTTTGATTACAGGGCTCCTGTAATCTAGTACTTGGGAGGCTGAAGCAGGAAGACCACAGGTTCAAGGCTACCTTCAGCAATGTAGGGAGACTCTCAACAACCTAGAGAGACTCTGTTTCAAAACAAAACAAAAAGGTCCGGTGTTACCGACTAGCTCAGTTCTGTGGGGGGCAAGTCCACTAGCGGTCGGGGGCCTCAGAAAGATGGGACAAAAGGCAGGCGAAGTCCTGCAGATCCTTATCTGCAGCGGTCCTTTTCCCTCTATGAATTCTTTAAGTTTTTAGTCACGACGCTTTGGAAAAAGGACCTGAGGTGGACAAAGGCTTCTTGAGCCAATGACACTTTATTATGAAAAACCCAAGAAATTTATACACTTCACCAGTAAAGTTAAGAGAAAGGGGGGCGGGGGTCCTTTAGCTGGCTGTTGGCCTTTGAAGAATTAACTTCTGTTTCTCTCCAAGGTCTTGCAGATAAGCAGCTCCAGGTGGCAGCCTCCCAGGATAGTCGAGGCTTGGGAGCTTCTCAGGGGAATCTTCTTTTAACCCTTCCTGGAACTTTCCATCTTTTGGGCTCAGTTCATATAACAAGTGTGAGGAGATTTGGTAATTCAGGTATTGGCATCTTATCTTCTGAATCTGAAAGCTTAAGCATACTCACAACACAGTTTGGCAGACAAAATACCACAAACAACACCACAAGGTTTTTAGTTCTAATTGTCAGATGTATTTTCTTAACTGCTGAGCACTCTTTTTTAAACAACAAGCCTATTAAAAGTCTACTTATCTTTAATAATTCACTTCCCTGTCACAAACTCTCTGCAACCTGCTTTTAACCTTCTAATTTCTTTCTTTTCCAGTTGGGACTTTCTTATGATAAGCTCTTTTTCATGCAAAAATGCTTTTCTTACTCTTACGGTATTTCCTTTTCTTCATACATATATATATTTAGAATGTCTGTCCTTTATTTTGTCATATTCATTTCTAACTATGCGGCCATTTTTTCTGTCTCCTGGAGTGCTCACACTGAGATAAAAGTTAACAGTCTTTTTCTTTGGGTCTATTATATTTGGGCAGCTAAGTTGTTTCTTTAAGGTCACACACAAAGTTTTTCTCTGTCTCTGGGCAGGATTTCAAGGGTAAACAAAGTTACCTTAAACTGAGCTACTTTATCGAAGTTAACGGTGAAGGTCGGAGGCCATTTGTGGTTGCTGCAGCTGGGGTGCTTATCACAGTACCCGAATTCTGGCCAGTTTCTCATTATTGTTGAGCAGAGCCAAGGACGCTTGGACAGATTATTAGAGTGTTCATCTTCACTGACTCAGTTTTATAAATCACATCACTGGAGCAATTCATATAGAAAGTTAAAAGGAATAATAGTGAAGGGTATCTATAAGTTGGGGGGCTTTGGCCAGAGACGATACCTGCCTCTCGGGGCGTCCTTGCCGATGAACTATGTGGAGTGGGGTCTCAACACATAGATGCCGAGGCAGCAGGATGTCTTGGCAGTCCGGGGTTGTATCTTGGAAATAGAATGCCACTAGATTCAATCCCTAATACCAACCCTTTCCAAAAAAAAAAAATATAAAAAAAAAAGAAAAGAAAGAAATAAAGAAAGAAAAGAAAAGAAGGTCTCTGCACCTTGTTATCGTTTGGAAATCCAGGGCATTCTGATTACAAAGCACCTCAATGGTTTCAGATAAGGGATTTTTGGACCCATACAATCTTTATGTCTCTAGCACATGCTAAGCACAAAGACTACGATTTCGGGGCTTCACGAGGTCACAGGCCACACAACCTCTGGACCAATGCTCTGCCCAAGGCATCACAGGCCCTTAAACATTTGTTGAGCAGAGGTGTTGGTGATTGTCAGTTCCCAGGGCTGCCCTTGTGATTCATGTGTGCCTAGACAACTTGCCCATCACTTAAGACGGCAACCTTCCAATGTCCTTTGGTCAGTTTGGGCCCTGCCTAGAAAGTGTCGTCTTTATTCTTGTCATTGTTCCCATCCTCATTATGGTTTTTCTCAGTAATATTTTGTCAGAAGAGTTTTCCTGTCTGAGGACTTTTTTCACCTACAGGAATTACTTCTCATTCTTTCTGCCAAAATTACCCTCAAATCTTCCCTGACAGAGTTGCAAACACAATGACATCCTCCAAGTGATGGGACACGGGATCCTTAATAGGTGTGGAGGTGTTTGCAGGTAGGGCGTCGCCCTTGCTGATCTGTCTGGCTGCTCAGGAACCCCGTGGGTGTCTGTTTGACAGGATCTGCCAGGAGCTGCAGAAGAGCTTTCCTGAGCAGGAAGAGCACATCTCAGATCTCTTGCACGCCTGCAGGTACCGTGTTTTAAAACAGTCTTCACAAGAGGCAAACGTTCCGTTGACAATATTTTTGGAGTTCTGTACTCTCTGTTGAGAGGAGCGCTCAATAAGTTGCATTTGTGGTGAATTTCAGGGGTGGTCTGTTACCTCCCAGCTCATAACACCGATTCTTCTCTGGTCCCCAAGCTCCACTCGCTCTGAGGGCCCCGCAGACTTAGGTGACTGATGTCATGCAGATCTCACTCCTCGGGACCTATTCATCCTCCTGGGGCTCTGGCCGGCATCTTTCTTTTGCTAAGCCACATCTTTCCTTTCCTCCAGGATTCTCTTCGCAACTCTCTTCCCAAGAACTGTTCCTAAATATTCAACTACAGTATGCTGAATGTTCATCACAAGCCGTCCTCTTTCCCCAGGTAAGTGAGGCTTGACACACATGACTGGGCGATGTTTTGACTCCATGTCACTTGTCTCCTCTCTTGGATTATTTGCTTAAATTCCCAGGAATGACTTTGCGGGATCAAAGTACTGAGATGTCTTACGGCTGATAGAGTTCACTCATTCATGGGAGGAGACTTTTCTGAGCATCTCTTGGGTGCCAAGGGTGTGTGGGCAGCTAGGCGTGTGGTTGTGACCCAAGAAAAACCTCTCAGTCCTCACAGGGCTTGCCTCTGGGAGGGGGAGAAGTCTACAATCACATGACTTAAAAGGGTATGTGGGATAAGGGGTCCATGACATTTTTGGAGAAAGGTGGAGCAGGGAGGGGGAGGAGGGCAGAAGGGAGCATCAGGGAAGTCCTCACTGTGGAGGTGATAACCAAGCTGGGACCTGCACAGGGAAACTTAGTGAGCTATGCTGATATATGAAGGGAGAATGAAGCCATGCGTGGTGGTGCACGCTTGCAATCCCAGTGCTTGGGAGGCTGAGACAGGAGGATCACACAGGTTCAAAGCCAGCCTCAGCTACTTAGTGAGGCTCTCAGCAACTTAGTGAGACCCTGTTTCCAAATAAAATATAAAATAGGTCTGGGAGTATATTCTGCAGATAGAAGGCCCCTGGATTTTATCCCCAGCACCACACAAAACTCTTGCGGGGGTGAAATGTGTGGTGTGTGTGTGGGGAGAAGTAATTCCCCCCCCCCCACCACACAAACAGACAAACAGAAAAACCGTGGATTCTTGTCCTAAGCTAAGAATAAATATTCATGGCTTGGACAGTTGCTGAAGATTTAAAGAAGTTTATTAAAAAGATAGAAATATAGGAATAGTTACAGCCCTGTGCCCGGAGCAGGGCACAGGGGGGAAATTCGAATGAACAAAGAACTCCGGGTTAATGAGTGTTTTTATCCCGCCCAAGTCCTAGGCAGGTCCTTTGATCTGGAGATAATGCTACCCCCTTATCTCCAGCCCCGGCTCTGCTTCTGCTATTTCTGCAGCCAGATTTGGGGGCAGGAGGGAGAGCCATCCTGTCTCCAAACACAGGCCTATACCTTTTGTTTTATCCCCCAAGATGTGTGAACTTGTAAAGAAACCTTTTTTCCTGGCTCCAGCCTTCTTTCCTTTAAGATGTAAATTACAAGTCCCTGCTAGCTAGCCCTGACTTTCTTAGTAAAGAAGATATATTTTTAAAATTGGGCTTCTTTCCCAATACTGATACATTAATAAATTTTAAAACCTCTTCCCAATACTAGTACAAAAACAAAACAAAACAAAACAAAAACCTTCTGGCCCGGGTGTGGTGGCAAAGGTTTGTAATCCTAGCATTCAGGAGGCTGAGACTGGAGGATCGTGGTTCACTGACAGCCTCAGCTACTTAGTGAGGCCCTCTGCAATTTAATGAGACCTGATTTCAAAATAAAGAATAAAAAATAGGGCAGGGGGTGTAGCTCGGAGGTTGAATGCACAGACCTGCAAAAAAAAAAAAAATGCCTTCTGGGACTTACTTCCATTTTAAATATACTGGTATATTTGATAGCATTCCACAGGGCTCAGAGGCCCTGCTCTTTTTTTTTTTTTTGTACTGAGGCTTTCTACCTCTGAACTATACTCCCAGACCTTTTTTATATTTTATTTGGAAACAGGGTCTCACTAAGTTGCTGGAAGCCTCACTGAGTAGCTGAGGCTGGCTTTGAACCCTTGCGATCCTCCTGTCTCAGCCTCCCAAGCATGGGGATTACAAGCGTGTGCCACCATGCCTGGCCCCATGCTCATTATTTAAAAAAAATCCCTTTTTCTTTATGCTAGGGACTGAATGTTTGTGACCCAGTCCTCCAGTCCCCAGAGTAATGGTGTTTGTGTAGGGGTGCTGGAAAACAGGCTGGAAGAAGCGCTTTCCCCCACTCCAGCATGAGAAGTTAACTAGAGAAGTCTTCTCCCATATTAGGATTAGAAATAAGATATTAGAATATAGAGTTAAGATATAGAAGTAAGGTAGGCTTAGAAACAGAATGAAGATCCATAAGCCCAGCTGCCCAGGTTGCAGGATTCAAGGACCAGGGCAGGGGACCCACCAGGTCAAAGCCTCTAACCTCCAGCTTGCCGGCCAAGGTCTTTGAACATGGGCCCCATCCCCATATCTCTGAGCCAGATCAGCAAACAAGGCCAGGCTAATCTGCTTTCCAGGCAGAGTCCTCAGCGCAGAGATAAGCCTGGCCCAGCCAAGGTGGGTGGGAAAGGCAGCCCTAGGGAACGAACACATACCGTAAGGGAGATAAGCAGTCTTTAACAGGCTCTGACATGTGTGGATGAATGTTTTAAAATTATTGGTTGTACTTGTTTGTCCTTGTATCTGATTGGTTGTATTCTAAGGTTGGCGGGCTCAGATTTTTGGCGGGCTCTGATGTTGTGACCACTCCCTCCTGGGGCTATAAATCCAGACTGTGGAGTGAGCCCTGGGTCGAAACTCGACCCCTGGCTAGCCGGGACAGAGCTGCAGCACAATAAACCTCGCTTGCATTTTACATCTCTTGGGAGTCCTTCGATATTTGGGTTGGTGGGTGATTCTCGGACCCTTCATATGGGGGCGCGTCCGGGATAAGTCCCTTCCCCATTTAGTGAACGGCACCAAGGGGCAGAGGTTTCATCTTGGAGCCCTCAGGCCGCGAGACATCATTGTAAGTCCTGGGATGAGACAAGGGAAAAGGCTCGGGCGTCAGGACGCTGTGTTAGGCCCTTGTGACCCTTGATTGAGTCTGGAGGTGACGGCAAACTGGGGAGATTGGGACGTCTTCCTCTGGAGTTGAGGAGGTGGGCTCCTGTTCTCTGAATCCCTCTAGTCCTTGGTCTACGTCCTCTTTCTTGCCCCCCCCCCCACAGTCGTTGAAGACACTGGCCTAACTGTGGCACTAGGTGCTTGGTCTGCCTGGGCAGCTGCCCCAGCTACTCGACCTGCTTGGGCATATGGAGGTGGCCTAACTGTCTCAAAATCTAGTAGAGAAGGATATAGAGATGAACTTTCTGGAAGCACCAGGGCAGAAGACTTTTCTCCATAAGTATTAAAGACACCTGGGGGTCCCTTTTTCTCTTAGACTACTGTCGTGTCCCTAAGGCTCCGACCTGCAGAGCCCAAGGAAAGAACACACAAATGCCTAGTCTGTTGATGATGCTTCTTCTTTAATGCTTTCCCTTCAATGCGCACAGCAGGCAAATATATATCAGTCTCATAACCCCTCCCTCATCACTCCACTAACCCCAAGCTTCCCACAGCTAGGACATGCACATTTCTAACCCTCTTATAGGTTTGCTGGTGGTAGCATGAGGCGCTGCATCACTGATCATCTGTAGGGCGCCTGATAGGGCTCACTGCGCAGGCTCAGGGCACTGCCAGCCTCATGAGCCTCGTGATTTGGCAACATGCCTAGGTGCCATCTTGAGCCACCGCCCCATCCCGGTCTAGCCGAGTGGGCCCCGACAGACTACCAATGCCGGAGTGCCACCAGCTTGTACCAAAGGCCTAAGCCAGGAAGGGGGCTTCTGGACTAAATCCTCCCACACTAAAATGTATGGAAACTGATCAGGATGGCCCTGGTTACCAGAACCAGTAATGATGGCCTTGTCCTTAGAATTAGGTCTGGGAAAATGTTCCCTGTGGTTGCCACCCAATTCTCTGGTGTGGCTAAGAATGGTAGAACGGGGAAGGTCATTCTGGATGTCGCAGGCTAAATCTTGAGTAAAGAGATGGCTCAGGGCTGGCCTTTTAAGCCCTCCCCACCCTGGCTAAGCTTTTGGATCTTGGGTCAGGAAAGAAGGGCAACGCCTTAGAACTGGCCTCTGAGATCTCACTGCATGATCGCCTAAGGCTCTTTTAGTCAACTCAGGTGGTAATAATTTACTGGGAACCTAGGTCTGGGGACCCCATTTCCCTTCGGAACTGGGGGCGCTCAGCCATTTAATGGTCCCTCTTTGCACCGTGAGCCAGGCCTCGGAGGGCCTCTCTGGCCTCCTGGTTGAGAGCATTACTCCAGTGATGCCCTTGCTCTCCATCCTTAAGCAGACTTGAGCCTAGGATTCTGTGCTCAGCCAGAGTTCTTACATGGCTTTTGTCCATTTCTTTCCCCTTTCAAGTCCTTACTAAGCCAAATTGGCAGCCTGCAGTCTGAGGATGGCCTCCCGCTCTACCAGGTAAAGATTTAAGAATGCCAACACCTATCCAAAGGATGGCCACTCAGCCAAACAGAGAGTCAAACTTACCCTTCTTGATAGCCAGGCCCATTTCCCGAGCCTCCTTCTGTACCTCAGAAAAGTGGGAGAGGACGAGACCTTTGGGAGTTACGTGTGCTTGTCCCATTGTTAAAATTAAACAACTTATTCTATATTTTTCTTTTAAAACAACTTAATACTGTATTTACAAAGCTTTATAACCACAATCCTTATTATTCTCAGCCGAGTGGGATGGGTGAGTTATAAGTCTAGGGGTATGATTTTAGAACTCTGGCGGCTAGTCCTTCATCCCGAATTGCTCCCCCCAGTCCTTAAGGGCTACAGGTGGTTGGAAAGCCACCTGGGCAATTGGTAGAAGTCCTTCACCTAGACCAGAGTCTGGGATGGGCTCTCCTAGTGTTTCAGGTCTGTAAGTGTGCTGTATTAAGGAGGGGACTTCACCAGGTTGTTATCCTAGTGCCGTATACCTCCACGATGTCTCAGGTAAACCTGCCCTCTCTAGCAGAGGTAGGCTAGTCCGGAGTGCCGGGCCACCACCCCTTATGTGCACTCCCCTGGCGGACTGTTAGAATTTATTTTTAACAGATGTCGTTGCTCAACCCCACCCCAAATCGGCTGTTTCCCTAGCCAAATACCTTAGAATAGCAATTAATGAATATTAAATGGATACCATGAAAACTTAGGCATGCAAATTACCACTATCATTAAAAGAGCAATTTCTAAATTTAGAAGAATTATAATTAACCACTAATTATAATACATTTATTGGTACCAATACTCCAAAATATCATACAACAAAAACAACAAAATTGCAATCCAATCACATATCCCAATTGTTTCCATTCACTCCACTTTCTCCAATCATACAGGCCAGTCCTTTTCACACTCACACACTCACAGTTAGGATCCTTGATGAGGCTGAATGGAGTTAACTTCACCTGTGGCAGATTGATCAACTCGATTACTTCTTTGCTGGGCGCCAGGATTCGTTCTTTACTCGAGCACAGAGGACACTGTTCCTCTCTCAAAACCTTCTTTACTCGAGCACAGAGGACACTGTTCCTCTCTCAAAACCTTCTTTGCTTGAGCACAGAGGACACTGTTCCTCTCTCTCAAAAAAAAAAAAAAAATTCCAAAACAGCCTCTCACAGAGAGACTTCCACTGAGAGCCTCCTATTGGAGGTCACTGGTCTTACGTGCCATCGCACTGCCCCTGGGGTCTTCCTCTAACTTCCGACCTGGTGTCCCGGCGTCAGGGGCTGGGTGGTGCCTTCGGGCTAGGGGCCCTGGTCAGCACCACCACTAGAGGTCACAAGGGACTTTATACCCAAGCCTGTTCCTCCAGCCCAGGGGGTCACAAGGGCCTTACCACAGAGTCCTGCCACCTGAGCCTTTTCCCCCGCCTGAGGCCGTCGCCTCCAGACTCGATCAAGGGTCACAAGGGCCTAACAGAGTCCTGATGCCCGAGCCTTTTCCCTTGTCTCATCCCAGGACTTACAACGATGTCTCGCGGCCTGAGGGCTCCAAGATGAAACCTCTGCCCCTTGGTGCCGTTCACTAAATGGGGAAGGGGCTTATCCCGGACGCGCCCCCATATGAAGGGTCCGAGAATCACCCACCAATCCAAATATCGAAGGACTCCCAAGAGATGTAAAATGCAAGCGAGGTTTATTGTGCTGCATCTTTGTCCCGGCTAGCCAGGGGTCGAGTTTCGACCCAGGGCTCACTCCACAGTCTGGATTTATAGCCCCAGGAGGGAGTGGTCACAACATCAGAGCCCGCCAAAAATCTGAGCCCGCCAACCTTAGAATACAACCAATCAGATACAAGGACAAACAAGTACAACCAATAATTTTAAAACATTCATCCACACATGTCAGAGCCTGTTAAAGACTGCTTATCTCCCTTACGGTATGTGTTCGTTCCCTAGGGCTGCCTTTCCCACCCACCTTGGCTGGGCCAGGCTTATCTCTGCGCTGAGGACTCTGCCTGGAAAGCAGATTAGCCTGGCCTTGTTTGCTGATCTGGCTCAGAGATATGGGGATGGGGCCCATTTTCAAAGACCTTTGCCACAAACCAACTCAGTCCACTCGGGGCGCGAATTCACTCGCGGTCGATCTCAGTAAAGATGGGGAAGGATAGAGTGAAATACTGCAGCCTCTTATCTGCAGTGATTCTTTCCCTTTTAGGGACTAAATTTCTTTAAGTCCCTAATGATGGAGCTCTTGGGAAGAATCTGATATGGACAAGAGCCTTTTGAGCTAATGACACTTTATTACAAGAACCCCCCAAAATTTATACCCTTCACCAGTAAAGTTAATAATAAGAGAAAAGGAAGTGAATGCAATCACTGTGAAACAATAGTGAATGACACGTAAACAAAGGTAAAAAAACTAGTCAGCTTTCAGCTGGCTTTTGGCTTTCAAGAGATTAACTCCAGATCTTCTCCCTGATCTTGCAGACAAGCAGTTCCAAAGGGCAATCTTCCAGAAGAAACGGGCATGCCCAAGGCTTGGAGGCTTTTCGGGGAATCTTCTTTAACTTTCTTGGAACTTTCCATCTTTTGGGCTCAGTCCGTATGGCAAGCATGGGGGGATGTGGCGATTCAGGTGGATGTGATAAAAGGTTCTTCCAGGTGTTGCCGCCTTGCCCTCTAAAATCTGAAAGCTTAAGCAAACTCACAACACAGTTTGGCAGACAAACACCAGAAATACCATGTAGTATTTAGATTTAGTTGTCAGATATACTTCCTTAGCTGTGAAACACTTTTCCCCAAATGATAGGCTTATTAGAAACCTATTCATCTTATAAATAATCCATATTCCTGTCCCAGACCCTGTGCAATATCCTTTCCTGGGCCACGTGGCGCCCCTCCCATCTCGGGCAGGGCTCATACTGGGTGTAAAGGTCAAGAATCTTCCCAGCCTTCAGCTCCATTGTATTGGGCAGTATTAGTTGCTCATAAACTGGGTTGCTTTGATGTTACACTCAACGTTTGTTTTCCTGTATCTGGGCAGGATCACAAAGAGAGGTAAATGGAGGCATCGGGTCGCCTCCCCCTCTAGGTTAGTTATTGATTAGGTTGAGGGTCAAAGATTGAGAGGAAATCTGCGTTTGTCATTACTGACATGCTACCATTGCATCTAATCTTTAAGTTCTTTTACCATCTGAACAAAGCCAAGGGCATTTAGAGGTTTGGACGAATTACCAGAAATTTTATTTTCCACGGACTCAGTTTCTCTCACAGTCCTGATCTTACACCACTGGAGCAATTCATGTGGAGAGTTAAAAGAATACTAGAAGAATAATAGTTATAAAAGAATATCTAAAAGTGGAGAGTACTTTCGGCCAGCGACCACACCTTCTCTCAGGGATATTTCTCACTTTGAGATTCTGCCTATGGACTGCATGAATAATAATAATGCAGATGCCGAGAGGGCGTGGCTTTTGCTGGTATCTGCAGACCTTGGCCGGCAAGCTGGAGATTAGAGGACCTGGTGAGTCCCCTACCCTTGTCCTTGAATCCTGCAACCTGGGCAGCTGGGCTTATGGATCTTCATTCTGTTTCTAATTCTAACTTATTTCTATATCTTAACTCTATATTCTAATATCTTATTTCTAATCTTAATATGGGAGAAGACTTCTCTAGTTAACTTCTCATGCTGGTGGGGGGGGGAGCGCTTCTTCCAGCCTGCTTTACAGCACCCCTACATTGTGACGCTCTCCTTGTTGTAAACTACAGCTTCTGTCTGTAAAGAGATCCATGTAAGTCTGGCTGAAAGGAGGATATTTCTTCCAAGATCTCCTTGCATGCACAAAGGGGTTATCCCTCCTCTTCAGGCAGGTATGTGGCTGGGCTTAGGGGTCGAGTGGCTTCCACTCATATGCAGGGTTTTCCCCTAGCATAGCTTGCTATCAGACCACTGGCTCCCCAGTCATCCAGAGGCTGGTGGTCCCATTCAACAGGCGCTGACCTGGTGCGGAAGCTTGGTCGTAATATTCAGCCTCAAAGTTAGCTTGTCTGCTTCATGTACTGGCATCACCATGGCTGCTCGTGCCTGCAGACAGGGAGGCCACCCTGAGGCCACTGGGTCCAGTCTTTTGGACAGGTGCACTACAGGTGTGTTCCATGGGCCTGGCTCCTAACCCGATCCTCCTTTCTCATGGATGTAGAGTGAAGGGGCGCGGGACATCCAGGAGCACTGGTGCAGGAGGGTCACTTTACTTTTTCTTGAATTGGTTGAAAGTATCATCTTCCTCCTTTTCCCATTTCAGAGGTCTGTGGTGAGCCCACGGAGCCCATGGAGGGCTTGGAGATGGCAGAAAACTCGGGATCCAGAGTCTGCAGAATCCGGCTGCCCTTCATGTTGGTATAACAATAACACCTGCTTCTGAGGGTTGGAAGGATTAAGCTTGATAGCACATTGACAACTCCAAGCGAAGTGCTGGGCCAGAGCCGCCCTGCTGGACAGTCCACTTATCTGCTGACCCGGCTGCTCTGTACTGGTCGTGTTGTAGACCGACACCCGCTGTCCTCACATCTCAGGGGGTCTGGGGCGTGGCCCGGTTGTCTTGATGTTTTCTTCATTAGCACTATTAAAAATTAACGATACCAGGATGACCCTGTGGTGGAGCGGCACCTCCAGCACCTCCGTGGTTCTGGGCGGGGCTGGGAACCCAGCAGCCCCGACTCACAGCATCTCACTCCCCAGGCTGTCCTTTGACCTTCGTCTCTATGGAGCAGCGCACACATTCTCGGTGATTCTGTGCCGTTCCTGGTGGGGTTAGTACCATCGCCCCACATTTGTACACTTGAGTGCCACATCATGAGTGTTGGTCAACAAAAGACCCAGTAAGAATATACTGCCTAGTGACACCACGGCGGTCTTAGTTTCTGTGAGGACTCAATTTAACATTCACACAACTGCAAAATCAGCTAATGAAGCATTTCTCAGAAGCCCCCCCTTCGTTAAGGGATGCACAATTGTATTTTTGTTTTTGTTGTACTGGGGATTGAACCCAGGGGTGTTCTACCTCTGAGCTACACATCCTACCCATATATATTTTGTGGTACTGGGGTTCCTGGAAGCCCTTCTACCTCCGGGCTACACTCCCAGACTCCCAGACCTATTTTTTTTATATTTTTATTTGGAAACAGGGTCTCTTAAGCCAGCGCGGCTGGCTTCGAACCTGTGCGATGCTCCTGTCTCTGCCTCCCAAGCGCGGGGATTACAAGCGTGTGCCACCACCCTCGGCTTATATTTTATTTTGAAACAGAGTCAGCAGAGCGTGGTGGTGCAGACCTGTAATCCCAGCACTTTGGAGGCTGAGATAGGAGGATTGCAGGTTTGAGGACAGCCTCAGCAAGTGTTGAGAGTCTCATCAACTTAGAAAGACCTTGTTTAAGAATAAAATAAATAAAAAATAGGTCTAGGGGTGTAGCTCAGAGATAGAACACCCCTGGGTTCGATCTCCACTACCAAAAACAAAACAAAACAAAAACAAAACAACAACAAAACAATAACAACAACAACAACAAAATGAAACAGGATTTCGATGAATTGCTGAGGCTGGCCTCGAGCCTGTTATCCTTCTGACTCAGCCTCCCATTTACTGGGGTGACAATCGTGCATCACCACATCCAGCTGCTGGAATCACGTCTCTTCTTCCTATATGCTTTATACTATACACTTTTTTATTTCTATATACTTTATACTTCTATATACGTCTTACTTCCTATATACCTATATACTTCCTGTATTCTTTGCCCTCCTCTTCAGGTTACAACAATTTATTTATTTTTTTGGTTAAAAAGAGAATTGATTGGTATTTTGATTTTTCCTCCAGTATCTTGGTTAACATCCCTTTATCATCCACAGTTCAGAAGTGATTTATTTGTTTATCTTAGCTTAGTGACTCATTGGAAATGTCACACAAAGTTTCAGGAGTGTCAATAAAGCTGGAAAACTCCATGAGCTTTATGTTTTGTTTTATTTTACACAGGAGCTTTAAGATTTCAAGGCAAGTCAAGTTTTCTTGTGTGCAACTGTACTTTAGTGTTCCTGGATGAACATTTCTTGTCAACCAGATGAGTTATTAATGTTCTCATTGTTGTGGCATGACTTTTATATAATATTTATGAGTATTAGTTTTTAGTGCCACATAAGTTAAGAAATTAAAATTTTATTTCAGTATATTTTTATGATTCATTTATTATCAACCGCATCTCAAATCATTCAAGAATCTACTATTTCTCTTAGAAATTTATCCTAATGACTTACTGCTTTTGGTATAATCTAAACATTTTTGTTATTAATTTTTATAAATATAGGAATGATTTCTGTTGTTTCATTATTCATCTTTATTGCTTTTATATATTTGGCTAACATTATATATTTTCTTTCAGCATATTAACAAATTTCTGTGACAAAAAACATACTTTTCATACATAACCAAATAAAGGGTTTTTAATTTCTCACTTGTTTTACTGAAATATTTCAAAACATCTTTTTATTTTTATATATGTATGTATGTATGTATGTATGTATGTATCTGTGTATTTGTGGTCCTGGGGGTGGAACCCAGGGGCTTGTCTACCTCCGGGCTATACTCCCAGACCTATTTTATACTTTGTTTGGAAACAGGGTCTCACTAAGTAGCTGAGGCTGGCTTTGAACCTGTGCGATCCTCCTGTCTCAGCCTCCCAAGCGCAGGGATTACAAGTGTGCGCCACCACGCCCGGCAATACTCCTGGGTTTAATCCCCAGTAACCACCCCCCTAATACTCCATCATTAGCCAGTTGTGGTGGCACATGCCTGTAGTTCTAGTATTTGGGAGGCTGAAGCAGGGGTTTCACAGCTTCGAGGACAGCCTCAGCAGTGTTGGGAGACTCTCAGAAACCTAGCCAGACCCTGTTTCTAAACAAAAACTAAGAAGGACTGAGGTGTAGCTCAGAGGTACAATTCCCCCAGGTTCAATCTCCAGTACCACAAAGAAAACCAAACAAACTCCATAAAAGACCTTGGAAAAAAAGCCCCACATACATATAACTATTGGAAAAGATCCTGGCAGTGAACAACACAGACGTGACTTTCTCTGTGGGATTAATGAAACGAGCTGCTTGAAGCACATACACTCTGCTATTTGTGCAACCGGAAGAACATGCCTGTAGGAGCTCTCCGCAGTAGATAAGCCGGTGGTAGGTTACTTTTATGTGGAAGTGGTTGTGAAACACATGCATTTGTCCTTTTAAGCACAGTGGACCTAAATTCAAACCTACCTCCAGCCAGATCCTGAAAATCATTGCAGCTGCTCCAGGCCAACTGTGAGAGGAAGTTGACAGGGAGGGACGTAGACAGAGACAGTGATCTAGTGACAGTGGTTTTAATTCTTGGGCCCCTGTCTTGATGTCATTCATCAGTTTTGGGAGAGTTCATAACCCTCTAAATATTTATTCTTGCCTCTTCTATCTCTTCTTCTCTGGGACTCTAATTATACGTATGTTGTACCACATGGTGTCTTCAATTTCACTTTCTGCTTTTCTTTCATATTGTTTTCTTTCTATGCTTTGTAGAATTTCCAGAGAGTCATTTTCAAGGTCACCTTTTCTTTTGTTCAGTCTGCTGGTAAGCTGACTCACTGAAGTATTTACTTTGGTGCTTTTTATTAGTTCAGTATTTTTTATTTGCTTTTTTGAGGGGGGTTCCTTTATCTGCTGAAATTCCTTATTTTTTTTCCACCCATTTTGCTCACATTTTTTTTTTTTTTGGTGGTACTGGGGTTCCTGGAAGCCCTTCTACCTTCGGGCTACACTCCCAGACCTATTTTTTTACATTTTTATTTGGAAACAGGGTCTCCTAAGCCAGTGCGCGCGGCTGGCTTCGAACCTGCGCGATCCTCCCGTCTCAGCCTCCCAAGCGCGGGGATTACAAGCGTGCGCCACCACGCCCGGCATTGCTCACATTTCTTAATAAAAATGTTAACACATGCCGGGCATGGTGGCGCATGCTTGTAATCCCCACGCTTGGGAGGCTGAGACGGGAGGATCACGCAGGTTCGAAGCCAGCCTCAGCTACTTAGTGAGGCACTCAGAAACTTAGTGAGACCCTGTTTCCAAGTAAAATATAAAAAAGGTCTGGGAGTATAGCTTGGAGGTAGAAAGCCTCTGGGTTCCACCCCCAGTACCACACACACACACACACACACACACACACACACACACACACACACAAAATGTTAACACATATTAACTGGGATGAAATCTTTATTTTTTATGCCAATACTGTGTCATCGGTGGGTCTGTTTCTATCAACTATTTGTTTCTTTTGCTGCTTGGTCACATTCCAGCTTATGTATGCCTTGTAGCTTTTTAAGTTGAATGCTATAGTTGGGATCTATTGGAGCAGAGGGGGCTGAAAGAATAGTTTCTCCAGGAAGTATTGATCTTTTGTGTGCTAGGTGTTTTGAACTGGGATCTGACTTGTTCCATCTCAGCATCAGGTTGCTGCATTAGAGCGGAGGTTGCTGTTGTAGTTAATCTAACCCACCTCTGGTGTAGACTACCTAGTGTGAGGTGACCCACTGTCCAGCAGGGCCATGGGATCTGAGCACTGCGATGCCACACACTTCCTCTCCAATCTCCTGTGTCATCGCTTGCTTTCTTGGCCACCATCAACGTCATGGATGCCTGTGCCAGCTCTGTGTCTGGGATTCCTCCAGATGGGAGGCCAACATCGGCTGTTGGATTCTCAGTTAGTTTCTCCTTATTTGAAATAATTTCCTCCATCATGGTGGCCTTGCTTTTCTGCTTGTCCATGTCCTCAGGAATAAAAGGGACTGCTGGTCTACCCATCTACGATATGCTCCTTCCTCTCTAGAATTCAGTTTTATTTGTCCTTCAGAGTTATAGTTTTTAAATAACTTTAAAGAAAAGTAAAGTGTTAAAGCTTATCTGGTGTTTCTGCTTGCTGTGTCATTTGTGATATTTTAATCCTACTTTAAAAAGTAAAACCATTTAATTTTATAAAATTTTATCTTTTAAATTTGTTGTTTCTTTTTTTCTTTTTATTGTAGTACTGGGGATGGAACCCAGGGGCATTCTACCTCTGAGGCTATATCCCAAGCCCTATTTTTCATTTTTTTATTTTTTGTGGGTCTGGGGATGGAACCTAGGGGCACTAGACCTACCAGTTACACCCCTTCCCTACTTTTTATTCTTTATTTTTTGAAACAGGGTCTCATTAAGTTGCAGAGGGCCTCACTAAGTAGCTGAGCTGTCCATGAACTATGATCCTCCTGTCTCAGCCTCCTGAATGCTGAGATTACAAGCATGCACCACCACGCCTGGCTAATTTATTGTTTCTTTTAGGGCACTGTTTGTTTTGTTTATTGGCTGTGATGTCTTTTTAAATTTAGTTTCTATTTTTGAAAAAATTTTCCTTGTACTTCTGTGTTCTGAGTTCAGTCATCTGTTTTTCAAATCCTCTATTTCTGACTGTTTCTAATTATGCTTTAAGTTACATTTTAAGAACATCTATCATATTCTTAATTCCTTTTTTTTCATATCAAGTATTTGGTTTTTTTTTGTATCTTTTTTTAAATTTTATTTTATTGGTGCACTGTATTCATACATCATAGTGGGATACAAACTTTTGTAGACATACATGCACACATCGCCCAGTCAGCCCCCACCCGATCCCCACCCCATTCCCTCCCCATCCCTCCTTCCCATGCTTGGCTTAGTGGTTGACATCTAGTATTATAGCAATTTATCCAAAATTAAAAATGTTAATCTCACATAACAGTTTCATTTGTCTGATACCAAGCTTTTGATAACTTAAAGATAACATTTCAATATTTCTTTTTGCTTTCTTTCTTACCAGAGCATATTTTTTTCTGTTTTTTTAGGTGAAACTATCATATATTCATATATTTATTTTTCAGAAAAAAATCTATCCTAATATGGAATATGAATTCTAGATACCCAAAACGATCTTGAAAAAGAACAAAGCTAGCAAATATATATTTTCTGATTTCAAACCATATAAAGCTACAATAATTGAAACAGTGTAATACTGTTCTAAAGGCAGATATATAAACCATTGGAGTTAAATACAAGCCTAGAGCTAAATTCTTCCCTATATTGTCAAGTTATTTTTGACAAGGTTTCCACGAACATTTGGTGGTGGAAATAATAATCTTTTAACTAAATATTGTTGAAAAATAATAATTACATGGAAAAGAATAAAATTGGACCCTTACCTAATCCCACATACAAGTATTAACTCAAAATAGATAAAAGACCTAAATATAAATCTTAAGACTATAAACTTTTAGAAGAAAATCTGGGTCATAAAACCTCACAACATTGAAATTGGCAGTGATTTCTTGGTTATGATTTCAATGGCACAGGCAACAGAAGAATATACAAACTCCCTAAAAAATAAAAGAAAATATTGTATATCCAAAGACAATGTAAACAGAGTTAAAAGTTACTAATAGAATTGGATAAAATATTTCCAAATGCTATATCTGAAGGTATATTAATATTCCAACTAGAAATCCTAAAAATTAACAACAATAAAGGCAAACAATACAATTTAGAGATAGGTAAAGACTAACAAAAATAATGAATCTCCACAGATAACCAATCTTAGTTGTCTGTTGGATGGAAAATCTTGTTTCTCTGGTTCTGGTGAGTGTTACCTATTTCTTCTTTGTAGTTAATCTCTTTGAGTATTTTCTCTAGTGCTGGTTTTGAAGACATAAATTCCTTCAGTTTCTGTTTGTCATGGAAGCTTCTTATTTCTCCATCTAATTTGATAGAAAGTTTTGCTGGATAGGAAATTTTTGGCTGGAAGTTGTTTTCTTTCAGAGTTTGGAATATGTTACTCCAAGCCCTTCTGGCTCTCATGACTTGGTTTGGGAAGTCTGGAGTGATTCTAATTGGTTTTCCTCTGAATGTCACTTGGCCCTTTGTTTTTGTTGCCTTTAAGATTCTCTGCTTGGCTTCCACATTGGTCATTTTGACAATTATGTGGCGTGGGGATCCTCTTCTCCGATCCTGTCTAAAGGGAGTTCTATAAGTTTCCTGGATCTGTGTATCAACCTCTTGTTCTATATTTGGAAAATTTTCTGCTATTATTTCCTTGAAGAGATTGTTGATCCCTTTGGTTTCACTTTCTTTTCCCTCCTCTATTCCAGTTATTCTTAGGTTAGCTCTCTTAAGATGGGCCCATATTTCTTCCATGTCAGATTCCTGCTGTTGGATATTTTTTTCTAGATTAGTAACTATGCGTTCATTTTTGGATTGCTCATCTTCTAAGAGCGAGATTCTGTTCTCCATGTGTTCTAATCGGTTGTTTGTGCTTTGAATTGAGGCCTTTACTTCATTAATTGCATCCTTTATCTCTTTTTGGCTCTCTCTGAGTTCTTTTCGAAGCACCTCTATTATTTCTACAGTTATTTTCCTGATTTGATCTTCTAGAAATCTCTGATATTCTGTTTTATCGGGTTCTGATGTTGTGGGGTTGTGCGCATTCATTACTCCAGTGTTATTCCTCTTTCCCATGATTTCAGAGGTTTGTGCCTTCTCTGGGTTCTTCCCTTAGGTCACTATGGCTTCACTTAAGGTTGTCTGGATCTCGAGTCTGTATTATCTCAGACCCCACTACTCCTTTACTGGGTTGTATCACAGAGTCTCCGACCCAGGGAGTCGATAGAGGCTGCTTTAAACTATGGGCGGTGCCAGGTTGCACGTTCTCCTATGGTGTGATATCTCTGCCACCACCACTCCCTCACTGGGTCAAGTCCCAAGAGGTACAGTACTGGGATTTCTCCTCTGTGGCCCGCAATTTGACTCACTGTTCTTGAGTACGCAGATGTAGCTGTACTGGACTCGGTGAATTCACTGCTGCTGCCGCCGCCGGTGGCAATATGGCGCCTCTGCCACGCCCTCGGCCGTGAGGCTGGCGTATTTTTTCTTCTCTGGTTTTGATTTCCACTCTGAATCCCTGCAGCGTGTGCTGAGCTCGGCCACTGGGAGCTTTAGACGCTCTCTGCGTGGAGAAATCCAACCTGGCTGTTCTGCAGCGGCTCACCTAGGCTTGCTGTAGCCGTCCGTTGAGTTCGCCGCTGCTGCTGGCAGTATGGCGCTGCTGCCGCGTCCTCGGGCGCGTGTGTCTCCTCTGTGGCCCTGAGCTCTGTTCTCAGTCCGCTTTCTCTCTGGAGCCTGGTGGGTTTTTTTTTTTTTTTTCTGGTGATGGTGTTTTCTGGCTATGAAAGGTGCTGGTTTTGTGGTAATGGAGATTGGTTGTTAGCGGGGCTCTTAAGCCCCGCTTTTCTCGGTCGCCATCTTCCCGGAAGTCAAGTATTTGGTTTTATTTTCATCTCTGTGTGTGTGTGTTTCTGTTATAGCTCCTCTTTTCTGTAGAAACTGTATTGCTATGCACTCTTTTAATGACTTTATCTTATATTTGACTATGATCCTTTTTCATTTCTCTTTCTTAAGTGAAAGTGTTTTTTTTTTTTGTACGAGTGAGAGGTTTGTCAAGAGATAGTTTTTTTTTAACTTCATGGCACTTTCTTCTTTGATTTTTTTTTTTTTGTAGAGCAATAAAAATAAATCTCGTCTGAGGTTTTCTGAGATCTGACATCCTGACCTCCTTCCCCACTATTATTTTCCTTAGCCATCTACTTTCTCTTCAACTTTTCTTCCTATTTTTCTTATTGTGAACTTTGTCTTTGGAGGTAGCTCCAGTGTGTAGGTTTGAGGGCTCATTCTTATGGCTTCCCACAGTCTCAATGCTCAGAGATGGGGCTTTGGGGGAAGCTCTGATCCAGGTCCTTCACGCCTTCTATTTTTTCCATTATGGGATGCATTTTTATTTCTCCAAAAGTCATGAGTTGAAGTCTCAATCCACAGAAACCTCCGAATGTGACTGTATTTCTAGACAGGGCCCTTGAAGAGGAAATGAAAGTTCAGCGAGGCCCATGGGAAGCACTGATCCATCCAGGTTCTTGTCCTTGTAGGAAGCAGAGATTGAGACAGAGGCACACTGAGGAGAAGAAGCCAGGATCTGTCCAGGGTTCCCTTGCACTCACCCAGGGCCTGGGTCCTGCAACCTGTGTAATAATAATTCCCCCCCAAAAACACAAAAACTGCGGGTTCTTGTCCTGAGCTAAGGATAAATATGCAATATCCCGGACTATTGCTGATGATTTAAAGAACTTTATTAAAACGATAGAAATACAGAAGACAGTCACAGCCTCATCTTACCCAGAGGTAACGTGAGGGGGTTCTTTGAACAAAATCACTGAAGTACAAAACAAGGGACGGACTTTTTATACACGACATCCTCCATCTTGTTTCACATAATCCCCATGTAGTAAAGGTCCCTGTAAAGTTCCTCCCCTTACTTTTCCCGCCGAGGTGTCTCCTCTCAGGAAGGTCGACCCGCTCCTCCCATCCTAGTTAGATTATCCAAGTATGTAAACCTGTCTTTAGAATGAGGATGAGGAAGTCCTAGTTCCCCTCTCCTATAGACTTGCTAATTACCTTTAGCTAGGTTAATTTACACTGGAATAGTTGCCAGCTTCTTGGCAGAAACCAAGTCCTTTCACAGATCTGCCCCTCATCCAATTTTTGAGATATATTTATTAATAATTAGAGCTTTTTCAAATCTTCCTAGGCCATTCCCAGTACTGGTACACAACCCTCATTCTGTCTGCCATTCCCAGAGAGAATTCTGGGCTTTCAAAATCCACTCTGAAATATCTCCTTAGGCCTTCCTCTTCTTTAAAAACTTATTTGCAAGCCAGAGAGAGGCCTTAGAATGAAACTAATCCTGATGGCATGTGTGTGTGTGTGTGTGTGTGTGTGTGTGTTGTACTAGGTATTGAATATAGAGGCTTTCTACCTCAGCTACACCTCTTTATTTTTTTATATTTATTTATTTATTTTTGTGGTCTAGGGATGGAACCCAGGGGCTTTTGACCTCTGAGCTACACCCCCTGCCCTATTTTTTTATTCTTTATTTTTGAAACCAGGTCTCACTGAGTTGCAGAGCCTCACTAAGTAGCTGAGGCTGTCTACGAACCGCGATCCTCCATGTCTCAGCCTCCCAAATGCTGGGATTACAAGTGTGCGCCACCACGCCCGGCTCCACCTCTTTATTTTAAAACAATCTCTTGCAGCCGGGTGTGGTGGCGCACGCTTATAATCCCCGCACTTGGGAAACTGAGACAGGAGGATCGCGCAGGTTCGAAGCCAGCCTCAGCTACTTAGAGAGACCCTGTTTCCAAATAAAATATAAAATAGGGCTGGGAGTATAGCCTGGAGGTAGAAAGCCTCTGGGTTCTACCCCCAGTACCACACAAAATAAAATAAAATAAAATAAAATAAAACAACCTCTTGCTAGGTTGCTGAGAGTCTAGTTGCTGAGGCTGGTCTAGGACCTATGGTCCTCCTGTCTCAGCCTCCCAAGTTCTAGTATTACAGGTGTGCATCACCACACCTGGCACCTGCTGACACCGTGAGCTTGGACTTCCTACATCCAGTCTGTGAGAAAATAACTGAATAATGGTCCATTGTTTAAGCCGCCAGCCTATGCTGCTTTGCTATGGCAGACAGCAAACGAATGCTATCTCTTTCTCTTTCTCTCTCTGTCTTTCTCTGTTCCTGTCTTGCATTGTGTTGCACACTGCTTGTGAGACCCAGCATCTCTTTCTAATTCACCAGACCTGAGTAGAAAGGCTACCCCAAGGCTCTTGTTTCACTTAATGTCAAAGAATATCCTCCCCAGACCTGCTTCTTTCAAAACTGATAGAATCAGATTTTTTGTGATCTCAGTACAGAACCAGAAAGTGATTAATTTTCTTGTTTCTACTGTGACTGATAATGTTAAGCTTATATGAAATGTATTCTCTGTATCTTTTCACTCATATTCTCTCTCTCTCTCTCTCTCACACACACACACACACACACACACACACACTCACACACTTTATTTAGAAGGTTTTCTGGAGAGGAGGCATTGTAGAAAGACGTCACCCTTTGATGGCAGGGGCGGTGTGTCCGACTCTTGTGTGCTGTCCCTGTGGGTGGGGGCGAGGCCCTGACTCCTTGCAGGCTTTCCCTTCCTCCTCGGTCACCACGATGCTGCCCCCTCTCCAAGGGTGGCCATGGCAGTCACTTGAGACGAAGCTGTAATTTTCTTGGTACATAACAGACACCAAATCAATACTTTTTCCCCATTTCTTCCCTTCCTCACAACCCATAGTTATCCAAACACACACACACACACACACACACACACACACACACACACACACACACCCAAAGAGAATTCCAGCTAACTGACTATATATGTCTACCTTTTGGTAAATTAGAAACACTGTGTTGATGTTTTCCAAAATCGCCGTTGCCGTAGGCGTTCCAGGCTGGAGGCTCCTCACGAGCTGCTTCACGACGCCGTCGGTCCCCTCTGCAGAAACAGGCCACTTCGAGTTGCGAAGGGACCACAGATATTGCTTAGCATTTGGCCAGCTGGTGTCCCACTAGTGGTCGGCAAGGGGCAGCCTGTGTCAAAGAGAGGACGCTTCACGTCGCCCCGCTGGGCAGGAGCAGAGTGGGCTCTGTCAGCTCCGCTCTCTCTGTCCAGGGTTCCGGGGGGGTGGTGGTGTCAAGCTCAGGTGTGAGATATGCCGGGGCGGGGGGGGGCTGGTGGGGGGTCGTGTGCCCGGGCCCTGGCAGCGTGACCAGCCAGGGGAATTAGAAGAGGCAGCCTCTGTTCCTATGGCCAAAGTACATGAAGTCCCACTGCAAGGAGGGCTTTCCTGGTGGAGATGCCAAACACCAGTTTTCCTATTTTTTATTTTATTTTATTTATTTTTTATTTTTTGGTGGTACTGGGGTTTCTGGAAGCCCTTCTACCTCCGGGCTACTCTCCCAAACCTATTTTATATTTTTGAAACAGGCTCTCTTAAGCCAGCGCGCTGGCTTCGAACCTGCGCAATCCTCCTGTCTCCTCCTCCCAAGTGCGGGGATTACAAGCGTGCGCCACCACGCCTTTTCCGAGTGTTTTAAGTAAATGCAGGTCTGCGCTGGGGGCTCCTCAATGGAAGGATGGCTGATTCCATCAGGTATTCAGTGAGCCCTTGGCTGGACTGACCTCACATCCCCGCTGGGCTTCCGGCAGCTGCCACCTCGCTCCCTCCCTCCCTCCGGTCCCCATCTGTGCCACCCCTGAGACTCCCCGTATTTCCGTCTCCCAGTCCTGCCCCCTCCCCCCACAACCCAGCAGGGCCCTGCCCCGGAGGGAGGCTCCTTCGGTTCATCTCCTGTGACCATGGTGTCTTTTGACATCTCATCCATAGTCCCTTTTGTGACCATTTATCGATGTGAAGACCAGTATTTACCGGCTCAGCTTTCAGAGACCCTGTCTCAGAACAGCGTGAGAATATCTATGCTCTGAATGAGAATCACACAGGAGGCAGCCAGCCCTGCATCCTGTCTCTGGCCTCACCCTGCTGCAACAGTTCTACGAGGGGCAGGGACTCCTACTTGTAGGATTTCAGGGATCATATCACACTCCACGGTGTCACGCCTGCTGAGATGCGGGGGTTAGGGGCAATCTGCACTGAGCCCTGTCACTAAATGGGGAGCTCTACCTGTACTACCAGCACTTGGGAGGCTGAGACAGGAAGATTGCAGGTTTGAGACCCTGTTGCAAAATAAACAAAAATAAAAAGGCTAGGGGTGTAGCTTGGAGGTAGGACACCCCTGGGTTCAATCCCTAGTACTAAAAACACGAGGAGCCCTCGGATGTCTCAGACACAGGCCATCAGCACTGCCCTACAGAGGTAGATGGGCCAGCTCTCCCCAAAGAGCTCCTTTAGAAAGCAGGGTTGCTTCCTATGTCAGTGAGAGTCTTAGTATTTTTTTTTTTTTTTGGTGGTACTGGGGTTCCTGGAAGCCCTTCTACCTTCGGACTACACTTCCAGACTTACTTTTTTATATTTTTATTTGGAAACAGGGTCTCTTACGCCAGCGCGGCTGGCTTTGAACCTGCGCGATCCTCCTGTCTCTGCCTCCCAAGCGTGGGGATTACAAGCGTGTGCCACCACACCCGGCGAGTCTTAGTCTTTTTTAACCTGCTATGTGCAATATTTTTATTTTAGCAGCCAAGATGGTTAACATGAGGGCAATTTAGGGAAAGAATGATAGCCTTCAGCCATGCCCAAATATAAGTGTCAGGGGTCGCAGTAAGTGGCTAAGGGTTGTCAGTGAAATAATTGGAACTGGCTGCCAAAGCTCCCCGGGTCTTAACACATGCCGACGGTCTTAATTTAGGGTGATGGATTACATTGACAGGCATTTTGATAGATTTACTGGAAACAGTGCTCACAAGCTGGGTGTTTTATAGATAACTTGTCATTCGGGCATTCAAGGTTTCCAGAAGTTTCTGTTAGTTAAGGAACCCTGAATGCATGGACATCTTAGCTTTCGACATCTGAGGGTCCGAGCAGACCTCGTGAGGACGCCCCAGGCTGCTGTGGGTGAGTGCCAAGTCACGTTGTAGAGTCTTGTCTCCCTGACTTGTCAGCTGTGAGACCTGGGGGAGATCACTAGAACTTTCTGAGCCTCAGTTTGTGCATCTTTGAAATAGGTTTTTTCCCATCAGCACTCTCCTTGCTGTGACCCAGAAAACTTGATGACCACAACTTAGAGGAAGAAAGATTTATTTGCTCGCAGTTCTGGAGATTTCAGGGGTTCCGCCCATGTTAGGCCGGTGAGGTCTGTGGAGCTCAGAGCATGCACTAGGAAGCAGAGAGCGTGATCCGAGGGGCTCTGCTCTCACCTCTTGAAGGCTGGAGGCCGAGAGCTCATGAAAGTGGCTTATGGATGTCATGGGAAAACACAATAACGTCCGTGGGTTCTTGGCTTCCATGGCAAAAAGAATTGCAACACTGTCCAGTCAGAGATAAAGGCAGAGGTTTTACTTAGGAAAAATGAGAGATTTGAAGGGAAGGGCAGGCCTTCTTAAGAAATAGTGTTTGAGCTAAAGCAGGGGCAAAAGGGTCTTTGCTGCTTTTTTTAGTTCTTTTATAGAACTTCCATGAGCTGGTGGGGGTGTCCCACAGTGGAGGTCTGGACTTCCTCTTAGTCTTCAGGTTCTCTTGGCACCGAAGGGTGGGGTGGGTGGCTGGTGTCCTGACCTTTGTCCTCCTCCTCCTGAGCCCTTTGTTTACTAAGCACCCAGGGATCCCAGGTGGGGAAAGGGGCCATTGTGATGAAGAGTGTAGGCCCATCGAGGCTTCTGCCTAAGACACACCCTTAGGAGTTAGAGATGCTCACCTTTCCAGATTTTCCAGATTTTCACACTCCAGTCTCGCCGGGCGTGGTGGCACACGCTTGTAATCCCCACACTTGGGAGGCGGAGACAGGAGGATCGCAGCTGGTTCAAAGCCAGCCACGCTGGCTTAAGAGATCCTGTTTCCAAATTAAAAAAAAAAAAAGTATAAAATAGGTCTGGGAGTATAGCCTGGAGGTAGAAGGGCTTCCAGGAACCCCAGTACCACCACAAAAATAAATAAATAAATAAACAAATAAATAAATAAATAAAACTCCACTCTCTTTTTCTTTCCAATTTGTCTTTCTACATACAATTTTATTTCTTCTATGCTACCTCATCAATGGAAACATGCACAGTCCCCAGGGCCACACCCCCAGTGGCCTGCCCCCTCCAACCACACTCCCCCTGCCCAGGTTACCACCCAGAAAACCCATCACAATGATTCATCTACTGATGAGATTAGAACCCCGCGATTCAGTTATATCACCTGTGAACATCAGCACCTCAGCCCTTCTGGGGACACTCTATCTAAACCATAACAGGGGAGAATTCAGTCCAGCTCCTCAGTATTGGGGAGATCCCATGAGCTGATGGACGCACAGTCCTGAGTGGCTGGCATTTGGGGGTCCAGCAGGTGCCATGTTCTTGGTGGGTGGCCTGGTGCTTGCAAGTGGAGCTTTGAGTTAATCCTGATCACCTGGCCAGCTACCTCTGCTCCCACAAATCATTTCCTTTGAGGCCAGGCGTGGTGGCCCACACTTGTAATCCCAGCATTTGGGAGGCTGAGACAGGAGGATCGTGGTTCTTGGACAGCCTCAGCTACTTAGGCCCTTAGCAATTCAGTGAGACCTTGTTTCAAAATAAAGAATTAAAAAAAAGTCTGGTGGTGTAGCTTGGAGGTAGAATGCCCCTGGGTTCCATCCCTAGTAAGACACACACACACATACACACACACACACACACACACACACACACACACAATTTACTTTCTTTGATGGGTGAACGGGAAAGGAGCTGAACTCTCCAGACTCGGGGGGACCTGCTTGCTCCAAGCTGGGTGACATTGGAGCTGAAGAAGGCTGGCAGGTTGGGGTGCAGCAGGGCTTTCTTCTCCCATTCCAGGAATTGTCCCCAAACCTTTCATGGAGGGATGAAAATAGCAAATGCCAAACCAAACCAACAAACAGAGAAACCCCAACCAAACCCAAACAGAGTGAGGTTGGCCTGGCATTTGGAGGGGGTGGGCGGCTCTGCCCGTGCTGCCGTGGCTGGGGGCTCTCGTGCAGGGCAGCAGGTCTAAGGATGGTTGGAATTGGTCTCACTGGGCAGCGAGGGTGGGGATGGCTGGGGAAGGCGGCCCCCGAGATGTGACAGTGGCCCTTGAGTTGCTCTCCTGGCCTTTGCCGGGGTCCTGTGCGTCTCTTCTCCTAGGTACCGATTCCAAGGAGTCAAACAGAGGGCTTCGAGTGCAGTGAGCTGAACTGTGACTGAGGCTAATACTCCGGACACTAACTGCCGTTCCGGTGCGGGCGCCCAGCTGAGCTTCTGCTCACAGCATCTCCTTTGCTTCCCAGTGCCACTTGGAGATAAATCCTGTTTGGGAACGCTTCTGCGGAGGCATTTGAGGTTTGCAGAGGTTAGGAGTGCATCCAAAGACACACGGGAACAAGAGGCAGAGTTGGGTGGGGGTGACTCACGATTGAAATCTAAGGACTTGGGAGGCTGAGGTCAGAGGATCACAGGTTGGAGGGCAGCCTCAGCAACTTAGCAAGTCCTTGTTTTCAAGTAAAAAATAAAAAGGGCTGGGGGTATAGCTCCAAGGTAGAATGCTCCTGGGTTTAATTTCCAGTCCTCCCAAAAGAGGCAGCTATGAATTTCCCCAAGAGAAACCATGAGAAATGGAAAATTGAGAGCACTGAAACTCTTAGAGACCGCTGCTTTGCCAGTGCGGACTTGAACATGAATGATTAAACTCGTCTTGTTAAGACTCTTAGGATCATGGCACAGAGGAAGGGGTGAGGGTTGAACTGCTCTGCAAGCCCTTAGGCTCCTTCCATTTCTTTTCTTTCCTGCCTTCCTTCTTTCCCTTCCTTCCTTCCTTCCTTCCTTCCTTCCTTCCTTCCTTCCTTCCTTCCTTCCTTTTTTATTTTGGTGGTACTGGGGTTCCTGGAAGCCCTTCTACCTTCGGGCTACACTCCCGGACCTATTTTTATATTTTTAAAATTTGGAAACAGGGTCTCCTAAGCCAGCGCGCGGCTGGCTTCAAACCTGCGCGATCCTCCTGTCTCAGCCTCCCAAGCACGGGGATGACAAGTGTGCGCCACCACGCCCGGCTGTCCTTCCATTTCTTTCAAATTCGTGAGGTGGGCCGGGCGTGGTGGTGCACACTTGTAATCCCCGTGCTTGGGAGGCTGAGACAGGAGGATCACACAGGTTCAAAGCCAGCCTCAGCTACTTAGTGAGGCTCTCAGCAACTTGGCAAGACCCTGTTTCCAAATAAAGTATAAAATAGGTCTGGGAGTATAGCCCGGAGGTCGAAAGTTCCTGGGTTCCACCCCCAGTACCACCAAAAAAAAAAAAAAAAAATTCAGTGAGGTGCAAGTGGCAAATACGTATCTAGTGGGTCCCACCTGGATGGACAGGTGTGTGGGACGGGCAGAGCTGGCTGGGACTTGGGTGTAGGCAGAGCGTGGGAGAGAGATGGGGAGAGAGGGGGAGAGAAGAGAGCAAGAGAGAGATAGAGAGGTAGAGATGGAGAGAGAGAGAGAGAGAGAGAGAGAGAGAGAGAGAGAGAGAGAAGAGAGAGTGTCAGGAGGTGAGGCCATTGCAAACCCACAGAATTGCCCTTGGGTGCTGCGTGGGATGCTGCCATCATGAGTGGTCCAGTTTGAAATGAACTCTTGTTCCCACCTGACTGCTTGGGACACACACACGCGCACACACACACACACACACACACACACACACACACACACACAAGAAGCCAAGGCCATATCAAATTTTTTTATTGTTCCAGTCAAAAAAAGAGGAACGCCTCAATATGTAAACAGTTTCCCTAACACAGCGAGTTCTTAAAGATATACATATATATATATATGTATATATATATTTATTCTAAAAAAATTTGGCATTGTAGTGATTTCTCAATACATGATTTGTGCTTTCGCGAGGAGCATGCTTCCGCTCGTTGTCCGTGCACAGATGCGCTTGGAGCCGAGTGAAGGGCTTGGCAAGAGGAAGGGGAGGTGGGTCAGGAGCCAAACTACGACTTGAGCTCTGCCTGGCTTCCTTTTTAAGAGGCATGGAGGAGAGGTTGGCCTACTGACCTCAGAAGCAGAATATGTGTTACTTTATCAAGAAGAGAAGTAGAATTTTTTGAAAGATGCATTTATTATTATTATTATTATTATTATTATTATTATTATTTTGGTGGTGCTGGAGATTGAACTCAGGAGAGCTCATCTCTGTGCTACACCCCCGGCCCTATTTTATTTTATATTTTATTTTGAAACAGGGTCTTGCTAGGTTGTTGAAGACCTCGCTAAGTTGTCGAGGCTGGCCTCGAACCTGCGCTCCTCCTGCCTCAGCCTTCTGAGTACTGGGATTACAGACATGCGCCACCATGTCTAGCTTTATTTTATTTTCCTCTGTTTGTCTGTAAAAGATCACTAGTTTTGCTCAGGGAAAAGCTTTATTTCGTACACTGCATTTTTCACTTACCTATACATTTCTCCCATAATAACTCCTATCTTTTGGTTTTGTGAGACATGCAGTTTAGTACTCTCCCTATTGAAATTCCAGGACTGACACCCCCGCCAACATATTCATAAGAGTTGTGTCAATATCCTTGCCAGAATTTATTCTTACTTGTATTTTTAATTTCCATTCTGACTGGGGAAGGTGGGATCTCAGTGTAGTTTTGATTTTCATTTCCCTAATTGCTGAAGATGTTTAACATCTTAAAAATATATATTTGGTTATTTGTAATTAAAAATAAAGAGCTGCGTCAAGGAGATTTTGCTTTGTCCAGTGAAGATTATTCTTTTAGTTCAACTGTAAGGACGCAGGAGCCTGTCAGCGCTGTGATGCGTTTATTAAATATTCCCGTGATGTCCCTTGCTGAGTCCACATTCCTAGTGGGGATTCCAAGTCTGGAATTCCAAGTCTCTCATGGTTTAGCACCAGTTTTCCAAATGCGTGTTTTATCAGTTACTACAGAAGCCATTGACCCGCTCCAGGCTGGCCCGGCCACCATCCCCTGACCTTCCGGTGCTTGCCCATCTCTGGGCTCCTCCCAGGCTGGCCCCTCCCCCTGCAATGCCTCCCCCTGGCTCTCTCTCTTTCAAAGTCCACTCGGTCTTTGAGGACTGTCAGGACACCTGCTCCTCCCTTTCCTGCAACACCATTTATTACTGTTCACACCGAAGCTGGTCTGCTTGCATTAAAGTCAGCACACTTGCTGAGCCCACTAGGCTGTCCTGTTCCTACAACTAGGCTCAGTCTCGTGACCTGGGAGTCCGCGTGTGTTCACAGGGCTTCTGTGTGGTTGATGCCCCGGGCACAGTGTGGTCACATGGTAAGAGCTGGTGGCCTCTGGCCTGGAGGCTTGTGGAAGACGACGGATGACGTTCTCACTTGTAGAAGTCTGGCCCGGGCATCACCCACTGCGCTGCGCTAAGTGTTCACTAAGCGTTCATGGCCGCCGCGCAGTCAAGCCAACGCACATTTGGAACAATAAAATAGGGGACACCGGACATCTTTCTGGTTATTTTGAGTGGAGTTTGTCCATGGTTAACAAATTTTAATTGGCTTCTGGGATCCCTGAGAACAAAAATAAAAGCGTGGGCCTGCTCCCAGCATTGGCAAACTTCACACACCTTGAAAACGGAATACATGATTCCTCCGTAAGATATAAGCAATTTTTATCAAAAACTCAAGTTCTTAGAAAACTTGCTGGGGACAAAGCTAGAGATCAAGTATGTCTGTGCCCAGCCTCTTTTTAGAAAGTTTGTCCGCACTTGGGAGGCAGAGACAGGAGGATCGCGCAGGTTCGAAGCCAGATGCACTGGCTTAAGGGACCCTGTTTAAAAAAAAAATTATATATATATATATATATATATATATATATATATATATATATATATTAGGTCTGGGAGTGTAGCCTGGAGGTAGAAGGGTTTCCAGGAACCCCACTACCACCAAAAAAAAAAAAAAAAAAAAAGAAGAAAGTTTGTGTTTTCTAGGAATAGATACTGGCCTTGACATCCTTGTTCTGAGAGACATTAGAATGCTTGGACAGTTTTGTGTGAGTTTCAGACTTCTGGGCCAACAGAAACACCAGTCCCTACAAACATGAAATCTCCGAGCCAGATTCAGTCTCATCGATTTCCTAGATTTAGAATTAAATAGATTATTGAAACTTTGGCACTGCTGTCAACTTTGGAACATGTGAACCTCCCGGCATAATTTTTTTTTCTACCTTAGAAAATTTCTCACAGAACAACGTCATATTTTACTAGGCCACAGCAAAACTTTCGGGCCTTAATATTATGCACTTTTATTAGGAAAGTTAAACACAGTGAATTATCTTTCAATTAATAGCGGAAAATGGTGACGACTTTCTAGTACTGGCATGTGGCTACATAAAGTAGAAAGAAAGGTATAAAGAGCCCTAGAGCCAAAATAAAGTAATTAATTAAATATTGTTATTAAGTTTCCACCTCCTTAGTTATGCTGTTTGGTTTAATATTAAAGTGTTTCTGCCTGGGGCTCTAGATGCGCGTTTCAGAGGAAAGGCCTAGATTTGTATTAAAACCCACTTGCCAATAACCTGCTAAAGCTGAGCTGATTCTTCACAGATGAGCCTCAAGACGCAGCCGTGCGTGTATTTTTCCATCGGCGATGACAGCCTTCCTCGGGGCATTCTCTCACGGTAGTGGAGAACACAGTGTGTGTCCAGTCGTGAAGCGTTTATCTAGAAGGTACCTGCCTCACCTATCTGCTAGCAGATTCAGAGGTGGGGTAAGAAAAGGGGAGAAGGATGTGGTTGATGAGCAGCCACTAGAGAAAAATGTGTACTTGGTAGCTGAATTTCATTGCTGCCTGCAAAAGAATCAGGGTACTGACTGAAAAGGCTAAGACCTAAGGGCGAATCTACCTGGGGCCACGTTGTGTAGGGATGGGGTAGATTTGAAGTGATGGTGGTACAAATCGGAACTGATATTAGAAGCATAGGAACAGGGGTTAATGGGGTTCAAGTGCTTGCTGGAAAAGACAAGGGAACTAATAGCAGTTTGCATGTTCTTCTCAAACCCAAAGGAACTTTCATCAAGATAGATGACATTCTGGGGCACTTAAAAGTTTGGAAATCCCACAATGTCTGCTCTTAGGTCCCAATGTAACTAAGCTATCTAGAAATATAGCCCCAAAGCCTCAAATACCCAGACTTTAAGCAAATATTATTAAAACAAATATTATTACCATAAATATTATTTCTAAATATAACAAATATTATTTCTAAATAATATGGTCAATGGAGAAATCTCAAGAAAAGTTAAGAAGATATTTTGGACAAAATGAAGATTAAAAACACAACTTCTTACAATAATGGAAGGCAATGAAAGTTTCCTTTCAACTTCTAGGATTTGAGGTGTACATTAAAAAAGATCAGAAAACCAATCAGCCAAGCCCACACCTTAGTGAAGTCGAAAAAGAAGAGCAAATCACATCCAAAGCAAACGGATGATGATAACTAGTAAAAAAAAAATTATAGCAGAAATCAATAAAATTAAAAATAGGAAATCCACTAAAAATCAGTAGAACTGAAAGCTGGTTCTTTGAAATGATCGATAAAATCAACAAGACACTATTCAGATAACTGAGAAAGAGAGAAGGAAAGAGAAAGAGAGAGAGAATACAGATCACTAATACCAGAAATGAATGAAGGGGCATCACTACAGATCCCACGCACGTTAAAAGGATGATAAAGACAGTTTGGCCACTTCCTTGCAAGATACAATCTGCTAAACTCACATAATAAGTTGACAATCTGAATAGGCTTGTACTTACTGAAGAATTTGAATAAATGATCGATAACTTTCCAAATAGAAAGCACCAGGATCAGATAGGTTCATTAGTGAACTCTACCAAATATTTAAGGAAGAAATTATACTGGTTCAGTACAATCTTTCAGAAGATAGAGGGAATACTTCTGAACTTATTCTAGGAGTCTGGTACCACTCTAATACCAAAACCAGACAAAGGTATTGCAAAAAAAGAAAGCGACAGATCACTGTGTCTCATGAACATAGATGTAAAATCCTCAGCAAAATCTTTGAGGTCAAATCCAACAATATATAGAAAGAACTATACACCATGATCAAGTGAGGTTTGTCCCAGATAAGCCAGGCTGTTTGATGTTCAAAAATCAATTACAGCCAGGCGTGTTGGTACATGCCGTAATCCTAGCACTTGGAGGGTAAGACAGGAGAACGGCAGGTTTGTGGACACACAGAGAATGTACAAGAGTGAGCCCCGTTACAGATCATGGACTCGGCGATGATGACGTGTCCCTGCGGATCCATCAGCTATAACAAGGGTGCGCTGTGGGGCGACGTATCAGTAGTAGGAGAGGCTGTGCGTGTAGGGATGGGGAACAGGGGAACCTACTGTCCTGTCTGCTTCTTTAAAATTAAATTTATTAGCCAGGCATGGTGGTGTACTCTCAGTACTTGGGAGGCTGAGACAGGAGGATCCCAGTTCATTGACAGCAGCCTCAGCTACATAATGAGGCCCTCCGCAGCTTAGTGAGACCTTGTTTCAAAGATAAAGAATGAAAAGAAAATAGGGCTGGGGGTATAGCTCAGAGGCAGAATGCCCCTGGGTTCCATTCCCAGTACCAATAAATACATACATACATACATAAATTTTATTAATTAAAAAAGGAGGAGAAGGAAACTGTTTTGGAGGGGCTCAGTGATTTATTCAAGGTCACACTGTTCACCTGGGCAGAACCAGGACCAGAATCGTTAACTCCTGTCTCAGTGAGAGACTCCTTTGCACTGCTGTGAGAAGGTCCATGGCCTGTGGGCTCAGGAGAGCATGTGGTAACATTTGTAAAGAATTCCACAGTGCTGCGGCATTGGGGAGTGTGACGGTCATTTTTTTTTTTTTTTTTGGTGGTACTGGGGTTCCTGGAAGCCCTTCTACCTCCAGGCTACACTCCCGGACCTATTTTAACATTTTTATTTGGAAACAGGGTCTCCTAAGCCAGCGCGCGCGGCTGGCTTCGAACCTGCGCGATCCTCCTGTCTCTGCCTCCCAAGCGCGGGGATTACAAGCGTGCGCCACCACGCCCAAATGGCGGTCATTTTTAAGGTGTTGGTTTTCTAGAAATTTACTTATGTGAACCAGCTCATACTCGACTGGTAAAGATAAGTGTGTAGGTACGTTGGCACGTGTTTGTGTGTATGTATATGCGTGTGTGTGTGTGTGTGCCTGCCTATGCGTGTACACGGGGAGACAGCTTTTGTACTTAGAGTTTCTGCGTTACAGAGGACTGGAAACTCTACCACTTTATCACATAACATCCAGAGGATTCTTTGCACAAGGTGGAGGAGAGACACGAAGATGCAGATAGGGAGGAACCTGGTGCTAAGTAAGAGGCCATGTGTCTCATGGATGTCTGCTGTAACAGAATTAGAAATCAAGCCTGGTGTGGCGGTCCACTCCTGTAATCCCCGTACTTGGGAGGCTGAGGCAGGAGGATCGCAAGTTCACAGGCAGCCTCAGCATCTTAGTGAGGCCCTCAGCAGTTTAACAAGACCCTGTTTTAAAAACAAAAGCTCTTGCAATCCCAGCATTCGGGAGGCTGAGACCGGAGGATCGCGGTTCGCAGACAACCTCAGCTACTTAGTGAGGCCTCTGTAACTTAGTGAGACCCTGTTTCAAAATAAAGAATAAAAAATAGGGCAGGGGGTGTACCACGGAGGTTGAATGACCCTGGGTTTCATACCCAGACCCGAAAAACAAAAACAAAAGCAAAAACAAAAGGTAGGAGTTTAGCTTGGAGGTTGAACAGCTCTGGGTTCAATCCCCAGTACCCCTTCCCCCAAAGAAGAAGAAAATTAGATGAGAATAAAGACCCCCCAGTGCAGTTTTCCAGGCTGTGTGTGGTTCTCAGACAGCCTGGACCACTGCGGACACAGCAAGCTGAGCTGCTGAGCTGCAGGCGCTGGGGTCTGTCGAGGCCTGGTCTCACAGCGTGGACACGACTCAGAGATCTGCTCTGGCCGTCCTCTCTCTGAAAGCAGGCCTTCCGCGCAGACTGGATGAGTCTAGTCAGATCTAAGTCGCTGCTCCTGGCTAGCAGCGTGTGTTCCTGCCTAGGTCAGGGGCCAGTCTGAACTGGACCCTGTAGCATCTGTGCCCAGCGCTATGGATCCTCTCCAGCCCGGGTAAGTGAGGCCATTCTCAGGTTCAAAGCTAGATGGGAAATCAAGATAAAATGGCGTCCCGGTGGACTTTGGGAGGAAAATGAGCATCTCTGACTTATCATCAGGTTTTCTAAAAGAATCTGTTAAGGAAGTTTATAAGTTTATCAGAAGAATGCTTCCATTTGTCCTTGGGCAGATTACTGAAACACTGTCTTGACCATTCTTAATCTTGCTGGCAGAGTTTATTTGCTGATTCAGAAAATGGCAGCTCTTTACACATCTGGTACATTGGATGCTGGAAATAAAATTTTGGATTTTTTTTAAGGCAATTTGGGTGTGGCATGCATGTGGCACAGGAGGGGTTGCTTGAAGGACAGCTTTTTAAGAAGCCTTGTGGGTATCTCAGAGCATGTGGGACAAGCTGAGTGCACGTGCCCTAACCCCTCTCCCCCAGCCCTGCCCCTCGGCTCCTCGGTTTCCTCCAAGGCCGTCTGCAGGGGAAGCATCCCTCAGGAGCCTCAGCCCTGGTCCTCTCCGGGGGTCCCCTTGAGTCTGTGCAAGAGTGGTCCATCCACGCTGACAGGCTGGGGGTTGCCATGGCAGCAGCCGCAAGGCTTCCTGGTTACCAGCATCTCGTGAGTGCTAGGCTTTTCCCCAGAGCACAGTCTGTGCAGACCGAGGGGAAGCAGGACCACTGTGGTAACAGAGGCCAATATTTGGGTCATTTTACAATCCCGGCCATGTGTGAGTTATCACTGTCATTGCTGCGTGGCTCTCGTTTTAGGTGATGGACCACTGGGCTGAATGGAGATATTCAGGACCCTTTTGGGACACGCTGGCTAACTGGCCATTGTTGCAATGGGTGCCAGGGTGCCAGGCAAGCCCAGCTGTCCTTTGGGTACAAACCCCACTTTCTGCTGCTCCGGTCGGGGTCAGTTACCACGGGCTGAGGTCAGAGGTGTCCAGTTATCACGCACAGGCTTGCGGGGCCGGAACAACATATTCTAAATGTTTGCTCTCAGGCAGACTCTGAATGTACTGCATGCCCAGTTAAAACCAGGGCTGGACGATTAAGCGTAAGGGATAGGATTAGCCCCAGTGGCTGGCTGCTGGAGTGTGGCTACGGCTCAAGAATGAAGTTAACCCTCACCCCAGGGAAGCCTCCAGGAATGATAACGTTTGGGTGTTGAGACGAGGAGGGGATTTAACCAAGAGCAGCCGGGTTAGAACACTGGGGGACAGCAGTCTGCCATCGCAGGGAAGCTGTGTGGGCCCCGGTGACAGTCCACGTTGGCGCTCTCGGCCTTGGGATGGAGGCGACTTCTTCGCAGATAAAGACAAGACTCCTTGCAAATAAAGAAGAGCCATTACTGCCCTCATCAGGAGAGGGAGGGCATGTGGAATTTCTTGACCAGGCCGGGATTTTTCTCTGGAGTGTTCGCACACACTAAACTCTCAGATTTACTCAAAAACTGCGGACAGAAAGCTGGCCGCCATTGCGTAGTGACGGTGCCTATCCCCACGGCATTGGCAGCCCCAGAGTGAGAACTGGTAGGAGGTAAAGAATTATCTCTCTGAAACCAAACAAACAAATAGCGCAGAGATAACCACCATGGGACAATCAGAACTCTGGGGGACTTCCTTACGCTCCACTTTCAGCTAATATTCTTTTCTTTGGATTTATGTAAGGGTGGGCCACTCTGGTTCTTAATGGACTGTAGAGGTCTTGACAGGCTCTTCATTCCTGACTCAGGGGGTCCTCTGTGCAGTCAAGGGTGCTGGCCAAGGGAAGCTTAGAAGACAAGGGCCCCCAGAAGACGGGAGTATCGCCCAGGTGGGCAAGAAGCAGACCCTGCAAGGGGCAGCTGACTCAGAGAGAGCGGGGACTTTGGACGGCCCGAGGCTGAGCCATGCCAGGCGTGGCGTATACCCTCGCTCACAGGCAGTGGTGCTGAGAGCTGATGCTAGCGTGGTGTCTGAGGACAGGCTCCTTCCTCTTCTCTGAGAGTGCTGGGCAGCGATCCAGAGGTTCAGTTCACGCACAGCTGGGGAGGGGGTCCGGGCCCATCAGCTCTGCTAACTGGCTTTTGTGCCCTGGCCCTAACTCTGATAACTCTGCCAGGTATCCAGCTGGGATCAGGGGCTGCGTACCCAAAAGCCTGATCTTAGGCTCCCGGGATAGCTTGTTGCGTTAGATGAACATTTTATGACTTCTATTAAAATTTTAGAAACCATAACATAGTGCATGCTTATTTCACTAGTGCTTGTTGGTAGCAGATATTTACATTGCCTGAGAAAAACAGCCCTTCTTATTCTTTAGAGATCGGCTTAGATGATATCACAGTAGTCACGATCTGTGTTACTACGAGGGGTGCTGAGCCTTAATCTTGACATGACCACTTACACTCTGACAGAAGGAACATCTCAGGCTCTGGGATTGAGGTCTGCTGGCTGTGTGGTCATGATTCAACGGCCAACCACAATGGATTAAGGTAGGATTTATGTCTGGGGACGAAGTCTCTAAAATAGCATCAGGAATATATTTTCATTAGTGATGGCCACTCCAAACAACTAGTTTTTTTTTTTTTTTTTTTTTTTAAACCTGGGGCATTGTACCTCTGAGCTACAACTCCAGCTCTTTATTTTTTATTTTGAAAAAATGTTTCAAAACAAGTTTCTGAGGACCTTGCTAAGTTGCCGAGGCTGGCCTCGAACCTGCGATCCTCCTGTCTCAGTCTCTCAAATACTGGGATTACAGGCATGCACCACCACCATGCCCGGCTTCCCAACAAACTATTTTTGTATGTCCTCTAGGACTCTCCTATTTGAAATAGGTGGACACATGAAGCTGTTTTAAAATGTTCCCTGGCCAAGGCAGTGCAGCCAAGTGATAGTCTGGCTCCTTGTGCATTTACTTAAGTTTCATGGTGTTGAACTGTGAGAGCTGTTTCCTCCCACTTAGAAGTTTCACTCTCCCCCAAAGCTGGAGCGTTGCTTTCTGCACGTCCGGGCGTGGGTACCATTACCTATGTAGTTTCAGACATAGGACCAAATCCATCATTTATCTCTCCATAGCACAACTCACAGCAATTTGTTACAAAGTATTTTTTCTTCCCAACCCGACTTTCCAGAAAAGCACTCTTCAGGGAATTGATGTTTTTTTCTTTTTAAAAGAGAATTAATAAGACAGAGAACTGAACTTGGCTGAGGATGCCTGGCATTAGAAACGCTTCCGCAGGACACACGTGAGTTCAAGTCAGAGTCACTAGAGAAAGCCAGTTCACGGCTTATGGAAAACCCCCGTTACGTGGACCCCGCCCACCCTACGTTTTTGTCATCACCCACTTTTATCGTGTGCTTCAGACCCACAGGGTGCAGCAACACTTCGCCGCCCTCTGTTTCTCCCTGAGCGCTTTTCGGAGAATGCCGTGGGTCGTCCAGAGAAGCAGTTAGCTCCTTACATGCGTGTTAAACGTCTCGCCGGGCGGCTAGAGACAGCCGGGACTGGCATTACTGAGTATGAGCGATGGTTACAGGGTCATCTGGATTACCTTGATCAATTGCAAATCGTAAGCTGGAGGAAACTAGCCCGGAAACAGGGAGAGACCTCACCAGCCTGGTCAGTTCCCCCTGCAAAGGGTGTGAGAGAGCGGCCATGGCAGGGAGGAGGGCTGGTGTGAAGTGTGGTGACCTCTGACCATCCAGCTCACCCCACCGAACAGACACTGGTGGAAACTGTGTGCAGAACCCAGTGCCTACGGGGACCAGCAGAGCAGTATCTCAGTTGCTGGGCTGGGAATCCTTCCTTCCTTCCTTCTTCCTTCTGTTTTTTTTTTTTTTTTTTTTGTGGTACTAGGGATGGAACCCAGGGGCTTTCTACCCCCAGACTACACTCCCAGACCTATTATTTTTTAATATTTTATTTGGAAACAGGGTCTCACTAAGTTGTTGAGAGCCTCAGTAAGTAGCTGAGGCTGGCTTCGAACTTGCGTGATCCTCCTGTCTCAGCCTCCCAAGCGCTGGGATTCCAAGCGTGTATTGTGCCATCAAGCCCGCTTGAACCCTCATTTCTTGACTGTCCTTTAATGCGTAGTTTCACTCATTGGCTTCCTGAGTGGACCACGGAATCCCAGCCAGCTGTTTGCTGGGTTTTTATCTGGGGAGGAAGCCTTCTTCCTGAGCCCTCACTAGATGGGCGACTCACAAAGTCCTGCTAAGCAGTTGTCCTGCACCTAAAAAAGTGTTCCATTTTCCTGCAACAGACCTACCAGCGACTTAATAATGGATTTAGACTGGAAAAGAATGTTATTCTTCTGTTTCTCAGGCCTCTCTGGAGAGTACAGTACACTCCCCTCTTGTACTCCTAGTATTATTAAGTATACAGAGATGGATACCGCTTACTAGTTCAGTACAGGGCTTGGCAAGCTTTTCCTGTAAAGGGCTGGATGGTAAGTGCTCAGGCTTTGCTGGCTACGCGGTCTCTGCTATCACTGCTCAGCTCTGTCTGCGCAGGGGAAGCAGCCCTGGGAGATACATAGATTGTATTCATATGATTTGTACATGTCACAAATGATTCTTCATTGGTTTCCTCCTCACCATTAAAAAATGTAAAAATAAGTCTTAGCTCACAATTGGTGTGATAAAATATGCAGCAAGCCAGATTCTGTTAGCAGGTTTGGTTGGTAAAACAATTTTTTTTTCAGATAGTAAAAACACCCATAACTTACAGCCTTGTGACCTGGATTTGAGACCAAGATCTATGATTTAATGACCTGGCGACATTGAGAATTTACGCAGTTTTCCAAAACCTTAGTTTTCCATCTGTAAAAATGTAAATTATAATATTCAACCTCCCATGGTGGGTCAGAATTGAATGAGATAATTTGTGTAAGTGCTTGAATTTGTCACTCAGTATAAAATATAAAATATCATTTTGCTATTATCTTACACACCTTGTTTTATCCAAATCCCTTAGTAGCCTCCTGACAGAATTTTGACTTCTGGATAACACACTGTATCAAAAGCCCTTCAAAAAACAAAAACAAAGACAAAAACAAAAAACAAACCCTCCAAGACACACAGGGTTGAAATATTGGGAAGTAGTGTGGTTTTAAATTAAAGAGTAACATTTTCCTAAATACATGTTGGCTATAAAGTCTAAAAACAAGATAATATTATTTTACTGTATAGTAGGGCAATGTAGTCCTACTATTAGCTATTACCTCTATTACCTACATGTTGTCTGGGTTTTTTAACTTTGTAGCCAACCATTTAAAATAAATCATCATAAATAGGCTGCTTGCCATATACATGTAGGTCACTTCATTCTCAATGACCTCCCGACTCTTCTGAATCATACTGAGTACTGCCTAAGTCAAGGAAAGAAAGACCATAGAATTTTGGCAAGCTGTTTTGCAAGTGACTTACTATGAGTGTTCTAGTTGTGTTCTCTTAAATAATAAGTTGGCATCATACACTCCCAGTGTGTTGATGAAGTTTCTTTTTGGGGGGATTCAATAAGTTTAGTACTGGGGATTGAATTTAGGGGCATTCTACCTCCAAGCTCACCCTCAGCCTTTTTTTTGGAAACAGTATCCTACTAAATTGCTGATGGGTTCTCTAAGTTGCCGAGGCTGGCCTTGAACCTGTTACCCTCCTGTTTCAGTCTCCCAAGTACTGGGATTACAGGCGTGCACCACCACACCTGGCATGTGCTCTGCCCTCTCATGCACACCTTTGTAAACAGTTTCTGAATAACCCAAATATACTGACACGTCTAAAAAAAGGCGGGGCGGGGGGAGAAATCTGAAATGTAACAAAATATAGTGAAGGAGGGCATAGCTCTGTTGGGGAGACTTGAATATTTAGGCTTTTGATGAGGTCATAAATAACTTTTGAAATAGGATATAATGAAATAGATGTTCATGTCAGAGCCCTAGTTTGGTTAAACCTGTAAGAGAAAATTGTGCTTAAAGAAAGGCTGACATTTTGGGAGACCATAGCTAGATGTCTTAGGGAACCTAAGACACTGGATTGAAAAATAGGTTTGGAACCACAGGAATAGGGAAAGAGAAAGAGAGATGGAGGGGGGGTGAAGGGAGGGGTGGACGAGAGGTTGGTCTCAGGGACAAAAAAGACCAACCAGGCTGGAGTGGTGTGATTAGAGAGATGGAAAGGCAGACAACTCCCATAACAGCGATTGTGAATGTCTTAACGCAGAGCTAGGGGACGGTCCCAAGCATAAATGAGCTCATCGTTTATGTAAAGTTGATGATAAATGGATAGGCGCTCTTCCCATTGGCGAGCACCTGGGGCAGGGGAGGCAGGAATCTGGGGATTCAGCAGCCAAACCTGCCGTCTTGTCTGGGAGGACTTTGCTCTGCTGGACTGGGGTCAACTGGGGCAGACCTTCACCCTCTAGTCTAAAGTTCTTGTCTGGCTCAGCGTCCTCACCACGCTTCATGGTAAAGGGATTGACTGAACTGAGCCAACCAAACAGACTAAAATATCAAATGGACAGTGAGCCTCACTCAACCATGACGAGTATGGTCGAATTAGAACAGGCTATGTGTTCTCATAGCCCTTGACTTGTAATGGAGTGACTGCGGGAACGGGGACTATTTGTCGTGCACTACAAAGGGTACAAATTGTTGGGGTTGATTTGTTGAACTGTCATAATGAAAAACCCCAATCATTACTTGCTGCTTAGAAAATTCAATCTTAACGAACGTCTTTCACTTCCAAATTTTAACAGTTGACACAAAATACACTGTTAAACCGTGTTCTCCGTTAACTATAAAAAAATAGACGTGTTTGATCGGGACATTCTAAGAAAAGGTCCTTCAGGACTGTCCTGTTTTAAAGACACAGAACTCACGTTACAAAAAGCAAGATTTGGTTCCAGTCCTGTCTCCAACTACACTGACACCCGGACGGTTCGAGGTGGGAGAAGCTCTCCCATCCAGGCGCCCCGTCGTGGACACAGGACTGAGGCATGTGCCAGGCCCAGGCGCATCAAGGCTCTTGGTTCAGTTGTGCTAAAGGGTAGGTGAGAAGTGACCAGGCCAGGAGCTGCCCTTCTGATCCCATAACTGGGGGCATTGTCCTTCAGACCTCAGTAATGGGGTTAAAAAGGCCTGATGAATCTTTCAGAGCTAAATTAGCAGATGTTTCATAGGCCCTGAGTCACCTTCCTCTGTGCTCCAGGACCGCCCTCCCACCCCCCGCCCCCGGCGACTCTGCAGGTCCAGAGACCTATGGGAGCCCCAGGACCTGTGGGCGCCCTTGGTAAGGCTACGGCGAGGACAGGCCAGGACCTCCACTTGGGCTCCGGGAAGTGAGTGGGCTCCCTCCTCCTCCTCCTCAGAGTGTGTAGAATGAACCAATGATTCAACAGATAATTGATGCCCCCAAATGACACGCTGGCAAGCAGGCAAGGGCTGTGGGCGACAGCGCTGATTTCCCAGAGTCATTGCCAAGAAGCAGCTGTCCCCACGCCGGGGCCCACAGAGGGAAGAGAGACCCCGTGTGCACGGGAGGGGACACTTCCCTCACCTCCCAGCCCTTTTAGCAGACAAGGTCCCCAAACTACAGCAGAGGCCCGGGCTGTCTGGTCAGGGAAGGCCAGGGGCCGTCGCAGACAGCCAGGGTGAGCTCTGTGACCTTCGGAGCACACAGCCTCACACTGGGCACAGCTGTAGGAGCCCAAAATAAACTTGGATGCATTCAATGAATATTAATGATGGGCAACTGGGTTATAGGACGGATAGTTTGTAAATGCAAAATTAATGGGAAAGATCTGAACAGTGCAAATCTCCACCTGCCCCTGAGGTTGTTTTGGCTAAGTTTCTTCCTTTTCTTTTTTTTTCATTTTGAAATTTAGCTTTTTAGTACAGAATAACCTCCCTCCTTTCCTTCCTTCCTTCCTTTCTTCCTTCCTTTCTTCCTTTTTTCCTTTCTTCATCTCTGCATATTAAAATAAATTAAGGCCACCACTTTGCATTTTCTTATGACCGAGAAACACCTTGGCTTTGATTTTTTTAAAATAGTGGCACGCTCTAGAGAGATTGCTTAGGCAGTCACCAAGATTGCTAATTAATCTTTGAATACTGAACTCTGGTTCCTTCATAATAAATAAGAGAAGAAGAAGAAGAAGAAAAAAATCCCAATGCAAGTCCTGCTGATGGGCAAGCCCCCAGGGACCGTGGGCAAGGGGCATCCCCCGAGTGCCGGATGACGTGGGTGCTTTAGACCCAGACTGTCTTCTGCCAAGTCCTGTGGCTTGCTTCTAACAGTCTGAGGTTTCTCATGAGCATGGAGTGGGTCAGCAGGAGAGTCGATGGTTCTACAGAAAAGTTTCCTAAGCTGTTGTACTCCACAGGGCGGGAGCTCATGTACAAAGCATGAGCGCATCGCCGGCAACAGGCTAGAGGATGTCCTGTCCCTGGTGTCCCCTCCCTGGCTAGTGAGGTCCTTGATAGCTTTTGGGAAATGACACCGGCTTGGTAAACATTTCACAGACGGGTCTTGCCAGCTGCTGGGCCTCACAACTGCCCCCAAACCTATGGCTTATTAGATTCAACAGGAGAATCAGCAAGGGCGCGCAGAGGCCCCCTGTCTGGGACTCTGAAATAATCCATGCATTAAAGGGCCAGCAGTCTACGGGATCAGAAACAGTTGGGAAGACACGGATATCCAAACAGAAATATACATTGGGAATCTTTTTTTTTCTTCTTATTTCTAAAGTTATATATCTAAAACTACATCAATGATACACCTATGTACATTATTTAGAGGTTCTGTTCTATGGTACTTTTGTACATGCTGGGTTTTATTACTAATTGCCAAAAGAAAATAATGACCTAAGGCATATATATGTACAGTGGTTCATCTTCAGCTCACCTGGGTCCTGGACCTGCAGTGCCCGCGTGGGCAAACACCTCACCCTGCGGCAGATGACATGAATTGAGAGCCATAAAACTGAGGGCTCGTCCCTGTGACTCACTGCACGGTAAGTAGGCACTGGAGACTGGACTCCTTAACATCCCAGGTAAAATCTTTGACACTCTTTTCTTTTTCTTTTTTTCATTTTTTCGTGGTACTGGGGAATAAACCCGGGGCATTAACCTCTGAGTTACACCCCTGGCCCTATTTTATTTTATTATTTTTTTTTATCTTGAAAAAGGGTCTCACTAGGTTGCAGAGGGCCTCGCTAAGATGCTAGGGCTGACCGCGAACCAGCGATCCTCCTGTCTCGTCCTCCCAAGTACTGGGATTACAGGTGTGCACCACCACGCCTGGCCGATGCTGTCTGAGTGATCTGGTAGTGTACCACCCGTGCAGGTGAGCATTTTAAATCTCTAGCCGTTGAATGTTGGCACTATGGGAGGAGGCCAGGCTTGGGCCACAAATGAGGGCGCACGTCACCTTAACCAAATCCCCATCTACCTTGTCAACCTGAACAGCTGCGAGGGGGCAGGTAGATATTTTACACCTTGAAGATCTGCTTTCTGGTGATGTCAAAATGAAATCGATGTAAGTAAGGGACAGAGTAAGTGAGACAGAAAAGAAAGAAAAGGAGACGAGAGAAGGGCCTGTCGGGTGGCAGGGAAGGGGCTGCCGGCGGGGGCTACACTTTGGACTCGTTCTCTA